>NC_135826.1:1546654-1881805 GCF_964213995.1 Mustelus asterias | reverse complement strand
CCAAATTGCTACTACTGTAAGTCAAACTAAAAAAGGACCAGGAGAAATAGCTGATACAGGAGCCTTTCATTGCTGTGCTTGATGACTGTTTTGTTGGCCAACTGCAAGATGGTGCTTGCTATTCTATGATCGTAATCTTCCAAAAGAGTATGCTGAAAAATTCACAATACACTGGTTAAATCATACTGAACTAGTGTAGCAAATGCTGCAAAAATCTATAATGCGGTGGAGAGGTTGCAACAAAGATTGATTCCAATTGTAAAGAATCGGTTGTGAAGATGGGTTTGAGAAACACAAGTTCACTCATTTAGAAACAAGGTGCTTGTGGGGTGACCTCATTGAGTTATATTTTTTAAATGTACTTGAGTAAACCTCATGCAGAGATCAATCTTTTGTTCACTAAGTCAGCTTGAAGCCCACAAAAAGAGGGTTAAGATAAGATGGCCTTTTCTGATCCTTGTAAAACTAATTTATTCTGGGACAAGTAGCATTGAATCTAGCAGTTTTTAAATTGGTTTATTTTGTTGACCATTACTGATGATGTATTTTTAATAACCAGATTGGGAGCTGAGGAAACGAGAACGAACAATCTCTGAATAAAGACCAGAATGCTGAATGTCTTCAGACAGATAAGGCCCATTTTCCTCTGAAAACACTGTCTTGAATCTTTAGCAGTCACTGTTGTGGTTTATGTTGGGGCTCTTTTGGAATAAATGCAAAATTGTGTTAGTGTTCTTTTAGTGGTTTGTTTAAATTTAGGTATGAAATGGTGAACAGTGAGCTCTAACATGGCATAGAAATGCTAAATGAGGGTGGTATAATTTGATGCTTAAAAGACTGACAAGTATATGTTTTAATAAAACATTTTTTTCTCAATGTAAACAGCCATCTGTTGCCTAAAATTTGCCTTTGTTGGAAAATGAATTTCGACATCTGTTGCATCTCTAACCTTGTAGTTTATTATAACTGGGAAAGCTGCATTCCTATTATGACCTGATCTTTATGGTGGAAAAATGTGATGTTTGTGTGTGATGGATATATTTGCTCACTGAATTAGAATATTGTTGACTTCTGATTCACGGAATTGTTACATACCTCTCTCTGGTTCTAGCAGTTTTTCTAAAAAAAAATCTAAATTGATCAAATGCAGCCATTATAAATTAATCTAAATTTCATGTCAACACGTTGCTTAATTTTTTTTTGCTGAAGCTCACAAATTCCTTGTGTAGTGTTGAGCATACACCTGTGCATGCTTTACTTTTCCACCCCTTGCAGGCTTTTAATGCAGAAATCACAGCAAGTTCTCAACTAGAGAGGGTGCTCTCAAACATACAGGAAGTATTTTGACATGGAAAATGTGCAAAATGTTCCTCCTTCAGTTTGCCACAGAGATCAGGGCCATGTTTTTTTTCCACCTCTTTCCTCCATCCCTACTAAATTTTCTGCTTTCCTTCTAAGAGGAGATATTTAAATTTCAAACCATTGATCATTATATCAGAGAAACTAAGACATTGTTGACCTTGGTGCAATAGATAACTTTCCTATGTCTATTTTTTTTCAAAGTCCAGAAGGTGGTGAACCTGGGTTCCAGAAGACATTTCCTAAAGATGCACCCAGAAAATATTAAAGAGCATTCATTCCCTTTTTACCTCTTTCCCCTATCCCATGCATACATGTGCAAGCGCTCATTTCAAAATTAAATATACGTTTGATGCTTTAAGTTGTATTCTTGTATTTATTTAGTTTTCAATGAATTTCTTCATAAAATCACTTTTACATATTTTTGATATGTTGTCTCATTACATAGACCAGCCTTCCAAAGAAATATGAATCAGATTAAACGGTGAACCTGTACTGTAGAAACTGAGTTATTTGCTATCGAAGGAGGATAGTCTTTAATTTTGGTTAATATTTTTGTTTGTAATCTCTTGATTTAAATACATTTTGAATTAAATTAATTTCTTGTCAAATGCTCTGTTTAAGAATTTTGGGGAATTTTGGCAAAGTGACAGTTTATGTCCTTGGAGATTGATGTGTTAGTCTTGCTGAAAATGTTCTTGTTCTGTAAATCCTAAGAATTCCAGTGTTGGAAAGATTTAAGATTTATTTAAAACAGCTGTTAGCTTGGATTTATTTTCTTTATGAAATAAAATGTTTATGTTTACATTTTACTGTTTCAATAGTCATGCCATCATTCTGCCTGTTTATAAAAGTATTAATCTTCCTTTTGATTAATAAATATTGAGGATATTCTATTTGTTTAAATGATTGAAGATCTAGGTACACCATTTTCAGATTTTGGATTTAAAATTATGAATGCAAATGATCTATGTCAGCTGCCTTCTGAGGTCCCCAAATCACGATGCCAGTCTGCAGCCAACTTGTTACATGGAGTGAGTTATAGAGAAATAGTTAAAGCCACTAGAAAAAACAGAGGCTATCAGTCCTGAGAACAATCCAGCAGTAGTACTGAAGGCTGGTGTTCCTGAAGTAGCTGTGCCCTAGCCAAGCTATTCGAGTACCTACAACATTGATGCAATGTCGAAAATTCACCATTTGTCCTGTCAAAAAAAATGACATCCTATCCAGCTAGTTACCGCCCTGTGGCTATTCTTGATTATCAGTATAATGTAAAGTGCTGGCGACAGTGCCATCAAACAGCCACATAACACTCCGATGATCAATTTGGGTTGCAGACAGTACTGAACATTGTGAAATCATTAGCAAACATTCCCACTTCTGACCTTGTGTTGGGGAGAAGGCCATTGATAAAGTAATTGAAGATGTTTGTACCTAGAACACTACCCTGAGCAACTGGGCGGCACGGTGGCACAGTGGTTAGCACTGCTGCCTCACAGCGCCAGGGACCCAGGTTCAATTCCCGGCTTGAGTCACTGTCTGTGGAGTTTGCATGTTCTCCCCGTGTCTGCATGGGTTTCCTCCGGGTGCTCCGGTTTCCTCCCACAGTCTGAAAGACATGCTGGTTAAGTGCATTGGCCATGCTAAATTATCCCTCAGTGTACCCAAACAGGCGCTGGAGTGTGTGGCGACTAGGGAATTTTCACAGCAACTTCATTGCAGTGTTAATGTAAGCCTACTTGTTACACTAATAAATTAACTTTAAAAACTCCTGTAGCAATCTCCTTGGGATGAGATAACTGTCTCCAGCAACCACAAACAACTTCCTTTGTGCTAGTGGTGGGATGGGATGCCAAAGCCACTCATTCCTGGCCTTGGGTCAAACTTGGACAAAAGTGCTGAAATCAAGATGAATTGAGAATGAATATCCTTAACATCAGGGCAGCATTTGACCGAGTGTGGCATTAAGGAGCTCGAGCAGAATTGAATCTAGTGGGCATTGAAGGGAAAAATCTACACTGGTTAGAGTCATAACTAGCACAAATGTAAATGTTTGTGGTTGTTGGACACCAGTTACCCCATCCCAAGGAAATTGCTGCAGGAGTTCTTCTTCTTCTGTCCTAGGCACAAACATCTTCAGTTGCTCCATTAATGACCACCTCATCATAGGATCAGAAATGGAGATGTCCATTGGTGATTTGTTCACAACTCCTCAGATACTGAAACAGTCTGTCCATATGCAAATTAAGAGCTGGACAACATTCAGGATTGGGCTGATAAGTAACATTCATGCCACATAAGTGCCAGACAATGACCACCTCCATGCAGAGAAAATGTAACCACATCCACATTATTATTGCTGAATCCTGTACCATCAACATCCTGGTGACCAGAAACTGAGCTGGACCTGCCATATAAATGCTGTGGTTAAAGAGCAGGCCAGAGGCTGGGAATTTTGTGGCGAGTAACTCGTCTCCTGACACCCCAAGGCCTGTCCACCATCTACAAGACACAAGTCAGGATTGTGATGGAATAGTCTCCAATTGCCTGAATTAGTGCAGCTCCAACAACACTCGAAGCTTGACACCATCCAGGACAAACTAGTCTGCTTGATCAGCGTCCCATCCACCATCAAAAATATTAACTCCCTCCACCAATACAATATTTGCCATTTAGAAGTTGCACTGCAACAACTCACCAAGACTCCTTTGACAGCACTTTCCAAACCCAAGATGTATATCATCTAAAAGGACAAGAGCTACTGATGCATGACAACACCAGCCTCTAAACCACACACCATTCTGACAGTATACTATATCAGCGTTCAGAATAGACCTACTCCACATGGACTGCAACAGTTCAAGAATGTGGCTCACCACCATCTTCTCAAGGGCAATCAAGAATGAGCATCAAATGCTAATCCTGCCAACGACACTCTCATCCCATGAAAGACCTAAAGGTGAGTTTAAAATATTTCTTCACATCACAATACTTGATACCTTGTGGTTAAATCTTGTGCTGCAGACTCTGAGCCTCAGCGTAGAACATTCCCCAGTTTTACCAAAGTGGCGTCTCCATGCAATTGACCATTACTATCCTCCCCAATACTGCTAAACACCAGGTAACTATAATTCCATCTCTTATAATTAAAGCTAAAATTCAGTCTAAAAAAAATAAAAAATGCAATTTCTTAGTGTTTTACTATGAAATAGTCATACAACCTGAGCCCAAAAGCCTCTGAAAAACATCACATACAGCTTAATACAAATATAATTTCACTTGCGTCAACAAATGTAATCAGTGGGCTCCATGCCATCCAGACATGGAATAAATACCACTATTATTAACGTAAGAAATAGCAAGAATAGGCTGCTACGAGTCACATTAAAACCTTGTCCATTAACTATAAATATTTATTGTGTAAATTTGGTATAGAGTTGTCTGTATCTTGGCTTTGCTCCATGGTATATATGGTTGTGGTTTGTGCGTTACTATCTTATTTTTCTTTCATCCCTTTATTAACTCTTTACGAAATGTTCACAATATATTTATGAATATTATACTTTTTGCCCACCCCAGGTTACCCATTTGTATCACTTGTCTGCCTTATTCTCCATTTACTTCCCTGTTCACCTCTGTCACATTAATTCCATCTAGCAAAGTTTCTTGGTCTCTCTAGCATTCTCTGATTGCTCTGGCTTTCCTGCTGCTGTCAGATTTCTTACCCTCCTCACCTGGACCATCTTTCTCTCATTGGTAAACTAACTTTTCACAAAAAACACTTTTTGGCCCTCCTAAGTGTGCTCTGCCTCCCTCTAGCTGGTCTACTCTGCTTCTTCAAAGTGCTGAACTCCCAATAATGATGCTTCTGATTCCAGTTCTCCCTGGCTGCCCCTTTGTAAAGGGAACCCACAACTCTGCTGGGCTCCACTCGAGCACTGCCCACCCCGTCTCAATGCTGCTGTTAATTCTGCTCCACTCTCTCTGGGCCTGGGCCATACTGGTATTACTGATCACTTCCGTAAGCAAACTCTGTGTCCTCTACAGTCCCAGAGCTAGTTAAAACCATTGTGTCACCCAGGGGTGATAACTTTTGGCTCTCTGTACTGGATATGTGATTTGACATGTCCACCCATCTGCATTTTCTTGTCTTTATGCAAAGTAAATGGAAAAGCATTCCAGTGAGAAAAAGCATGATTTTAAGCCAGCAAATGAGTTTATTTTACATGATCACATAGAAAACAGGTTTCACAATCAGACTTTTTATTTTTTCCTCCTACTATTCATACCATAAGAAACTGCAAACTCTGCTACAGTCTAGTCAAAAGCCACATTCAAACTTGTCCTTAATCACACCCTTCTTTATATGTTAATTACAATCATATTTTGTATTTGTATTGGAACCTATCTCTAACTGGTGCTGATTCTCCGGTGCGATTGAGGAACCAACACACACCCTGACACCTTCCAAAATTTGGCCCCCATGTTGCTCATCAAAGTTATTACCTTAAATTGTTATCCTGTTGGTATCCGAGCTTATGTCACCTGTGTATCTGTTCATCTAAGCTATTAATGGGATTTCTCATTGAAGCCACCCACACTGCTGGGCAACAAGCCAATAGGACCAGAGGATATGCCACTCGCCAGCAGCCGGAGGACTGTTGACACTGCCACTGTGTTGCACGTTAGAAAATTGCACAAGTATTTTTCCAGTGCATGTTAATGGATTGATTAGTCCATGAAAAAATACAATACTTTCTGTACATATTGCATGTGTTCTCAAGTCTACTAATGTTTTACAGTACCATGAAGATTATTCCAAAGAATTTTCCAGTTCAGATGTAAGTTTACCTCGTAACTCATTTCCAGCATCTTTTCTGTCTCAATCTGTCTTGTGGAGCAGTGTAGCTCCAGTAACACTCAAGAAGCTTGACACCATCCAGGATAAAGCAGCCCCACTTGATTGGCATCACATCCACAAACATTCACTCCCTCCACCATCTATACATAGTGGTAGCAGTATGTAGCACCACAGGAACACACTAAGCCTGTAAAAACAGTCATAGCATCTCTATGTAAGAGGTATTGGTGTTATGCCACTGTCTCATAGATCATAGAACATAGAACAGTACAGTACAGTACAGGCCCTTCGGCCCTCGATGTTGTGCCGAGCTTTGTCCGAAACCAAGATCAAGCTATCCCACTCCCTATCATTCTGGTGTGCTCCATGTGCCTATCCAATAACCGCTTGAAAGTTCCTAAAGTGTCCGACTCCACTATCACAGCAGGCAGTCCATTCCACACCCCAACCACTCTCTGAGTAAAGAACCTACCGCGAACATCCCTCCTATATCTCCCACCATGAACCTTATAGTTATGCCCCCTAGTAACAGCTACATTCACCCGAGGAAATAGTCTTTGAACGTCCACTCTATCTATCCCCCTCATCATCTTATAAACCTCTATTAAGTCGCCTGTCATCCTCCTCCGCTCTAAAGAGAAAAGCCCTAGCTCCCTCAACCTTTCCTCATAAGACCTATCCTCCAAACCAGGCAGCATCCTGGTAAATCTCCTTTGCACTCTTTCCAGCGCTTCCACATCCTCCTTATAGTGAGGTGACCAGAACTGCACACAATATTCCAAATGTGGTCTCACCAAGGTCCTGTACAGTTGCAGCTTAACCCCATGGCTCTTAAACTCAAACCCCCTGTTAATAAACGCTAAAAAAGATCAGCTGAGAAACTCAGTGTGGATCACTCATAATTAGGATTGGGAAATAAGTGCTGGCCTAGCCAACGACAGCCACATCCCAAGAATAGAACACAGAACAGTACAGCACAGAACAGGCCCTTCGGCCCACGTTGTTGTGCCGAGCTTTGTCTAAAACCCAGATCAAGCTATTTCCTCCCTATCATCCCAAAGTACTCCATGTGCCTATCCAATAGCTTCTTAAATGTCCCTAAAGTGTCTGACTCCACTATCACTGCAGGCAGTCCATTCCACACCCCAACTACTCTCTGAGTAAAAAACCTACCTCGGACATCCTTCCTATATCTCCCACCATGAACCCTATAGTTATGCCCCCCAGTTACCACTCCATTCATCCGAGGAAATAGTCTTTGAACGTTCACTCTATCTATCCCCCTCATCATCTTATAAACCTCTATCAAGTCTCCTCTCGACCTCCTCCGCTCCAAAGAGAAAAGCCCAAGTTCCCTCAACCTTTCCTCATAAGACCTACCCTCCAAACCAGGCAGCATCCTGGTAAATCTCCTTTGCACTCTCTAGTGTCTCCACATCCTTCTTATAGTGAGGTGACCAGAACTGCACACAATATTCCAAATGTGGTCTCACCAAGGTCCTGTACAGTTGCAGCATAACCCCACGGCTCTTAAACTCAAACCCCCTGTTAATGAACGCCAACACACTATAGGCCTTCTTCACGGCTCTATCCACTTGAGTGGCAACCTTCAGAGATCTATGGATATGAACCCCAAGATCTCTCTGTTCCTCCACATTCTTCAGAACCCTACCTTTGACCCTGTAATCCACATTTAAATTTGTCCTACCAAAATGAATCACCTCGCATTTGTCAGGGTTAAACTCCATTTGCCATTTTTCAGCCCAATTCTGCATCCTATCTATATCTCTTTGCAGCCTACAACAGCCCTCCACCTCATCCACTACTCCGCCAATCTTGGTGTCATCAGCAAATTTACTGATCCACCCTTCAGCCCCCTCCTTCAAGTCATTTATAAAAATGACAAATAGCAGAGGACCAAGCACTAATCCCTGTGGCACTCCGCTGGTAACCGGTTTCCAGTCCGAAAATTTTCCATCCACCACCACCCTCTGTCTTCTGTTAGATAGTAAGAAGTTTAACAACACCAGGTTAAAGTCCAACAGGTTTATTTGGTAGCAAAAGCCACACAAGCTTTCGGAGCTGCAAGCCCCTTCTTCAGGTGCGTGGGAATTCTGTTCACAAACAGAGCATATAAAGACACAAACTCAATTTACATGAATAATGGTTGGAATGCGAATACTTACAACTAATCAAGTCTTTAAGAAACAAAACAATGTGAGTGGAGAGAGCATCAAGACAGGCTAAAAAGATGTGTATTGTCTCCAGACAAGACAGCCAGTGAAACTCTGTGGGGGTTACAAATAGTGTGCCATGAACCCAATATCCCAGTTGAGGCCGTCCTCGTGTGTGCGGAACTTGGCTATCAGTTTCTGCTCAGCGACTCTGCGCCGTCGTGTGTCGCGAAGGCCGCCTTGGAGAATGCTTACCCGAATATCAGAGGCCGAATGCCCGTGACCGCTGAAGTGCTCCCCAACAGGAAGAGAACAGTCTTGCCTGGTGATTGTCGAGCGGTGTTCATTCATCCGTTGTCGCAGCGTCTGCATAGTTTCCCCAATGTACCATGCCTCGGGACATCCTTTCTTGCAGCGTATCAGGTAGACAACGTTGGCCGAGTTGCAAGAGTATGTACCGTGTACCTGGTGGATGGTGTTCTCACGTGAGATGATGGCATCTGTGTCGATGATCCGGCACGTCTTGCAGAGGTTGCTGTGGCAGGGTTGTGTGGTGTCATGGTCACTGTTCTCCTGAAGGCTGGGTAGTTTGCTGTGGACAATGGTCTGTTTGAGGTTGTGCGGTTGTTTGAAGGCAAGAAGTGGGGGTGTGGGGATGGCCTTGGCGAGATGTTCGTCTTCATCAATGACATGTTGAAGGCTCCGGAGGAGATGCCGTAGCTTCTCCGCTCCGGGGAAGTACTGGACAACGAAGGGTACTCTGTCCACTGTGTCCCGTGTTTGTCTTCTGAGGAGGTCGGTGCGGTTTTTCGCTGTGGCGCGTTGGAACTGTTGATCAATGAGTCGAGCGCCATATCCTGTTCTTATGAGGGCATCTTTCAGCGTCTGGAGGTGTCTGTTGCGATCCTCCTCATCCGAGCAGCTCCTGTGTATACGGAGGGCTTGTCCGTAGGGGATGGCTTCTTTAACGTGTTTAGGGTGGAAGCTGGAGAAGTGGAGCATCGTGAGGTTATCCGTGGGCTTGCGGTTCAGTGAGGTGCTGAGGTGACCGTCCTTAATGGAGATGCGTGTGTCCAAGAATGCAACCGATTCCGGAGAGTAGTCTATGGTGAGTCTGATAGTGGGATGGAACTTGTTGAACACATCTCCACATTCTGTTAGATAGCCAGTTACCTATCCAATCGGCCAAACGTCCCTCTATCCCACACATCCTTACTTTCTTCATAAGCCGACCATGGGGGACTTTATCAAACGCCTTACTAAAATCCATGTATATGACATCAACTGCACTACCTTCATCTACATACTTAGTTACCTCCTCAAAAAATTCTATCAAATTTGTGAGGCACGACTTGCCCTTCACAAATCCGTGCTGACTATCCCGGATTAAGCTGCATCTTTCTAAATGGTCGTAAATCCTATCCCTGAGGACCTTTTCCATCAACTTACCGACCACCGAAGTAAGACTAACTGGCCTATAATTACCAGGGTCATTTCTATTCCCTTTCTTAAACACAGGAACCACATTCGCCACTCTCCAGTCCTCTGGCACCACCCCCGTGGACAGTGAGGACGCAAAGATCAATGCCAAAGGCTCTGCTATCTCATCCCTTGCCTCCCAAAGACTCCTAGGATATATTTCATCAGGCCCAGGGGACTTATAAACTTTCAGTTTATTCAAAATTGCTAGTACATCTTCCCTCCGAACATCTACTTCCTCCAGCCTATCAGCCTGTGACACTCTCTCTTGAGAATCTCACTAGCTGTTCTGTCTGGAGACAATACACATCTCTTTAACCTGTGTTTAATGCTCCCTCCACCCACATTGTCTGTACCTTTAAGACCTGGCTGGTTGTAGGGATTCGCATTCTAATTAGTATTCTGTAACTTGATTTCTGTGTCTCTGTGCACTGAGAGCACATTTCCACTCCATCTGACGAAGGAGCAGCGCTCCGAAAGTTTATGGTATTTGCTACCAAATAAACTTGTTGGACTTTAACCTGGTGTTGTGAGACTTCTTACTGTGTTCACCCCAGTCCAACGCCGGCATCTCCACATCATGGCTACCCTTTGTCACAGAGAAGTGCTAAGGTCCGGCAAATATCTGTGGCACCTGTGAGTGACACAAGATATGTGAGTTGTATGAACTCTTAAAGGTGTCTAGCACAAATATGCTTGATATGCTTTTTGTGATCACAAATGAATTGCATGTTCAGAGAGTGAGATCATTTTCTATTAATGAATCTCTCTCACTGCTGCTAGGGACTTCTCAAGGCTACAGGGGTGTGCAGTTGTTGATGGCCTGCACTTGCGGAAACCTGAGGTCACGGCGGATCCAACAGCTCTGGTAGCCTGGCTTGCTTCATCCATGCAGAACTGCACGTAATGGTGATATTTATTGAAAAGGGCATCTGTGACCTCCCTTGAGGGCGGCACGGTAGCACAGTGGTTAGCACTGCTGCTTCACAGCTCCAGGGTCCCGGGTTCGATTCCTGGCTCGGGTCACTGTCTGTGTGGAGTTTGCACATTCTCCTCGTGTCTGCGTGGGTTTCCTCCGGGTGCTCCGGTTTCCTCCCACAGTCCAAAGATGTGCGGGTTAGGTTGATTTGCCAGGTTAAAAAAAAAAAAATTGCCCCTTAGAGTCCTGGGATGCGTAGGTTAGAGGGGTTAGCGGGTGGATGGGTGGGATTGTGGTCGGTGCAGACTCGATGGGCCGAATGGCCTCCTGCACTGTGGGGTTTCTATGATTCTATGATTAAGCATTTGTGTGTTGCTGACTGAGATTCCTCAAAGGTCTGTAGTGGATCCTTGGAAGGAACTGCTAGAAAAAAAGTTCAATGCAGCAGTAAACTTCAAAGAAATGTCATCGGCTGCCCTCTAAGTCCTTGCAGCGTGAGTTCCTCATGAAGAATATGAGCTGCCACGTCCTTAGACAAGTGAAAGTGTTTGCGATGTTGTCTTCCACTCGTCTCCATGTATGGGTTGTACCTTTTGTAGACCCTTGGCTGTGCCAAATGTCGTCTTGGATTTTTCCCCACCTCATCAGCATCTGAAACTTCCACTGGCTCTTGATCCTCAGGGCGATGGTCTTCCTGGAGTTGTGCCAGCCAATGATGGGCCCTTCTTCTCCTCATTCTAATCATAGCTATCAACAAGACAGCATCGCCTGCAGCCTTCAATCTCCTCTTACTATCTGGTGAATGGATACAATTGATTTGATTTATTATTATATATTAGTATATAGTGAAAAGTATTGCTTCTTGCATGCTCTACAGACAAAGCGTAGAGAAAGAAACAAGAGAATGCAGAATGTAGTGCTACAGTCATAATAGGGGGTAGAGAAAGATCAACTTAATATGAGTTAGATCCATTCAAAAGTCTGATGGCAGCAGGGAAGAAGCTGTTTTTGAGTCAGTTGGCACATGACCTCAGACTTTTGTATCTTTTTCCTGACCCAAGGTGGTGGAAGAGAGTATATCCCAGGGCGCGTGGAGTCCTTGATTATGTTGGGTGCTTTTCCGAGGCAGTGGGAAGTGTAGACAGAGTCAATGGATGGGAGGCTTGTTTGAGTGATGGACTGGGCTATATTCATAACCCTTTGTAGTTTCTTGCGGTCTTGGACAGAGTGGGAGCCATACCAAGCTGCGATACAACCAGAAAGAATGCTTTCTAAGGTTCATCTGTAAAAGGTGATGGGAGTAGCTGACTTGCCAAATTTCCTGAGTCTTCTGAGAAAGTAGAGGCGTTGGTAGGCTTTCTTAACTATAGTGTCGGCATGGGGGGAACCCGGACAGGTTGTTGGTGACCTGAGTACCTAGAAACTTGAATCTCTCGACCATTTCCACTTTGTCCCCATTGATATCGACAGGGGCATGTTCTCCACTATGCTTCCTGAAGTTGATGACTATCTCCTTCATTTTAGTGACATTGAGGGAGAGATTATTGTTGCCGCACCAGTTCACCAGATTCTCTATCTCATTCCTGTACTGTGTCTCGTCATTGTTTGAGATCCGACCCACTATGGTGGTGTCATCATCAAAGTTGAAAATCGAGTTGGAGGGGAATTTGGCCATACAATTAGAGGTGTATAAGGGTTATAGTAAGGGGCTGAGGATATAGCCTTGTGGGGCACTGGTGTTGAGGATGATAGTGGAAGAGGTGTTGTTACCTGTCCTTACTGATTGCAATCTGTGGTTAGGAATTCTCGGATCCAGTCGCAGAGAGAGAAGCCGAGCCCTGAGCCATGGAGCTTGGAGATGAGTTTTGTAGGAATAATGGTGTTGAAGGCTGAGCTGTAGTCAATAAATAGGAGTCTGACATGGGTGTCCTTGTTACGCAGATGTTCCAGGACTGAGTGCAGGACCAGGGAGATGGCATCTGCTGTGAGTCTGTTGCAGGCAATAGGTGAACTGTAATGGATGCAGGCAATCAGGGAGGCCGGAATTGATTCATGTCATGACTAACCTTTCGAAGCACTTCGGAATGATGAATGTCAGAGCCACCAGGCGACTGAGCAATCAATGGTAGTTCCCCTTGAATGGTCTCCATATCCAATGCAGGAATCCAGTCTCTACAGTTTGTATGTGCAATCCCCAGGATTCCCTTGCAGGATAAAAACATCCTGGAGAATGACAGGATGAGCATCCCCCATCCTCAGCATCCTCAGTCAAGCTTCTGGAGATTGTTCTCCAGTGACCTTGACAGTAACTATTGATGTCCAGTCCTTTCAGTTATGTCATGACTGCAAGTACGGTGCCTTGAATGCCACCACCGGTACACTGGGGGCCTTGAAGCTTGTAGGATCCATGTTATTTCTGCACAGGGACGTGACCTTTGATTGTTTGACCCCACTCCCCATTTCAGATGGCTCTGTATGGATCAGAAGCCAATTAGACAAAATGCACGGCAGCACCTCGACCTGGATTCTCGCCTGAATGTACATTTGTAAAGGAGTCAAGTTTGTTCATTGTGCCTTAGAGCCTTGAGCCTAGCACCACTGAACATTGCTCTCCATGGTTTGAGCTGGAAATTAAAAGGAAAAGGATGCCCCTTCAATTGGCCCAAAACTGACTCTCTCATTCCCTGGGACACCCACTTGATCAATTTTTTTTCTCTAGCTTGTTTTCCAAACTGCCTCATTATTCCATGATTGAGAAAATGGTGCTGTTAATAGAAACCCTACAGTACAGAAAGAGGCCATTTGGCCCATCAAGTCTGCACCGACCACAATCCCACCCAGGCCCTACCCCCATATCCCTACATATTTTACCCACTAATCCCTCTAACCTACGCATCTCAGGACACTAAGGGCAATTTTTAGCATGGCCAATCAACCTAACCCGCACATCTTTGGACTGTGGGAGGAAACCGGAGCACCCGGAGGAAACCCACGCAGACACAAGGAGAATGTGCAAACTCCACACAGACAGTGACCCAAGCCGGGAATCGAACCCAGGTCCCTGGAGCTGTGAAGCAGCAGTGCTAACCACTGTGCTACCGTGCCGCCCGACGCTCAACCTCCCCCATCTCCCACCAAGTTCCTCCCTCCATACTCACCAATTCCCATCCTCCTCTCACTATCCAGCTCCTCCCTGTTACCTTTGACCCCATCATTGTTCATATGGTTATTCCAGTTCCCCCCCCCCGCCCCCGAACCTTGCAATGTTGATGTCCCCATTCCCTTTGCTGGCCTGGCCTGCCCCCTACCCTTCTCAAGGCTACATTCACCCTTACTCTTCAGGATCCCTTCTCTCCCCTCCTCTCCACCCCCCCCCCCCCCCACCCCCCCCATGACTTTTCAGCTACTTTTACAGGATCCAGATGCCTACGCTGAATGTAATGTGCCTTCTCCCACAATAACATGACACCAACCCCCAGGACTAATGCCTTAGGTGACTGACCACGCCATGCACATCATATTGTGCACAAATGTCATTGCCCAGAGAGGCCTCCCCTCACCAAAGATTAGGACAAAGCTTCAGCTCCATGTAGAGTTCTCTAACATGGACTGCTCAACCTCAGTACAGTCTCTGACTCTTTTAATTGTCATAACACTTTCCCGGTGTCAGAAGATTAGGGCCTCACTCTATACTTTTATAAAATATATATATATCTCATCGTAGCTAATCTATAAAATTACTGTTTTAAACTGGACAAAAGGTTTAAACTGACTGAAGCCATGATGGTTATGATTCACATAAAATACATTTTTGGCCTTCGGAGCAGCAGCAACCTCGTTACATCTAAAGAAGCATTAATGCTCCTGTGACTCCAGATATTAAATTCCCAGGAGTTATATAAAATCCCTTTACATTTCTAAGGCCAGGTCCCTGGCCAATGGAGATGATCCATCTGAAAGGGCCAAAGGACCTGGAAACCTCTGTTGAACTTATTGGTAGTCGTAACATTAACCATCTCATGAATCCAGGCAATGGAACATATGTCCTTTATTCAAACCAACTGGATATGTGGGAGTCATGCCACATGACCCTACCCTTCTCCCCCCCCCCCCCTCCCCCCGTCCCCCCAACTAAGCAGCTAGATATAGGGTCTGGGTCCGATTGATTTGCCACTGAACAGGCAGATTCAGCTGACATTTCTGTCAGACTCACAGGAATTCTCACTGTTGGGGTCATGGGAATTCTTGCTGTCGGGGTCAGGGGAATTCTTCTGTCGGGGTCACGGGAATTCTTGCTGTTGGGGCTATGGGGAATTCTTACTGTTGGGGTCACGGGAATTCTTGTTGTCGGGGGTCACGGGAATTGTTACTGCTGGGGCTATGGGGATGTGGGATGAGGTTTGCTGCAGGAAATACATCACAGCCACCTTTCATTTTTTGCAACTTTATTTATACAGCTTTCCTTATTTTTTTTTTTTTTATTTTTAGAACCGTGAAAAAGTGAATTTGGGCCCACAGTGCTTGATCTCATGTACAAAAACTTCTGCGTGGATAAGTGAATTCACAAGAGAGGAATGGCAGGACTTCACTGGATAATCCCTTGAAAGGGAAAGAGAGGGTAAGCAAGTGACCTATATGACCAGAGAGATAAAGATGAAGGAGAAAGTGTTAATGAGAGAGATCGGCTGGATGATACAATTGAGAACCAGACTGAGTACAGAAGGTTCAGAGGGGAGGTGTAAAAACAAAGAGGGAGTATGAAAAGAAATTGGCAGCCAACATAAGATGGAATATCAGAATTTTCTCTCTGCACATACATAGTAAGAGGGTGGTAAAAGGAGGAATGGGGATGATGTGGAACCTGAAAAGGGGAACCACACGGAGGCGGCAAAATTGTTAAAATTTATTCCGGGAAAATTGTGTTTATCCAACTTGCTGGAGTCTCTTTTCTGAAGAGGTAACAAAGAGGACAATGGAGTTGAGGTGGTGTATTTGGTAAAAGACGTTTGATACAGTGCCACACAACAGACTTAAAGCTGTTATAGCTGTTAACAAGTTATAGCTCATTGAATGACAGGGACAATAGCAACATAGACAGGGAGTTGGCTGAGTGCTGGTTAAAGGATATTTTTTGGGCTGGAGGAAGGTTTGGAATGTTATTCCCCAGGGTACAGTGCTGGAACCCTTGCATTTCTTGATATATATCAATGACCTAGACCATGCTGTACAGGGCACAATTTCAAAATTTGCAGATGATGTGAAACTTGCAAGAGGTGTAATCCATGAGGAGAGTAACATAGAACTTCAAAAGGACATCAGCCAGAATTATAAACTCCACCTTGGGGGTGGGGGGAGTATAAAATCCCATGGATGGGGTTCCCCGCGGGATCCACCCACCTGACCCAGATAAACCTTTATGGTGGGACAGACAGGACCTCAGACTGGAAGCCCACCCATGCCTCTATTAAAGCTTTTGAGAGGCCTTATGACCTTTTCCCATCTGGCCTTAATTTTTGGGCTTGCGGGTGCTGGTTGTGGGTGCTGAATAGAAAATGTCTTCACCCTCGACCTCAAGTAAGAAGGTGGGGGCAGGGGCACCTCAATCTGGAGGCCCCTTCAGATTTGGGATGTCCTCCCATCAGGGACCTGGGAGCTCTGGCTCTCCCTCTACACTCCCCCCATCTCCAACCTACCCCCTCGAGATCACCCCCCACCCGCCCCCTTCACCGCTCCCAGGGAATTTGCAATCTGGCCAACAGCTCTCCAAGGCAGGATTTCCATCCAAGGGCAGATGGGAGTCTTGCTGATCAATACTCAATCAAGTGCAAAATGGCAGCAGGCTCGACAGAGTTGGTAGAGATGCGTTGCCCCACTGACTCTCAGAATGATGGGTGCTGGCTGCCATAGAAAAGTTGGTGCAGTGGGCAGACAGGTGGCAGATGAAGTTCAATGCAGAGAAATGTGAAGTGATATATTTTGGTCGGAAGAACATGGAGAGACAATGTAAAATAAAGGGTGCATCTCAGTACGGCGTGTGGGAGCAGAGAGACTTGGCTGTGCAAAAGTCATTGAAGGTGGCAGGACAGGTTGAGAGTATCCTCATTTTTATTAATTGGGGCATAGAACACATGAGAAAGGAGATTATGTTGAACTTGTATAAGATACTAGTTTGGCCTCAGCTGGAGTTGTGTCTAGTCCTGGGTGTTGCATTTTGGAAAGGATGTGAAGGAATTAGAAAGAGTGCAGAAAAGATTGATGAGAATGGTTCCAGGGTGGCGAATGTCAGTTATGAAGATAGATTGGAGAAGTTAGAATTGCTTTCTTTGGAGAAGAGAAGGCTGAGAGGAGATTTGATAGAGTGACTCAAGATCTTGAGAGACCTGGACAGAGTAGATAGGGAGAAACTGTTGCCACTTGTGAAAGGATCAGAAACAAGAGCATTCAAGTTTTACTTGGTTACATCTTTAGAACTAAGAAAGCAAACTCCTGGGTACTTTCCACAAAAGCTCAAATATTAAAAATTCAAGACATCATGAAACTCAGTTCACACATGGTAATGCAGTCATCACATTCATTCACTGTCAGAGCTGGATAGAGGGGTTCACTGAATGTTTGCGCCTGGAAAGAATGGAACAGAGTTAGTTTCTTGTCAGACACACCATAAAATGAGATGATTCCAGCCTCAAAATCCACATAGACTCCCACTCTGGATGGCTTTCCAGCAGTTATTTTAGTTTTATTCCCATTGTGCAGTGCAGTGTAAGAGCCTAGCACTGAACACAGACTCCATGATTTATCATTCATTCCCAGGGAACATTGAGCGCTCGGCCCTTTCCGGCTCAGGCTCTTGTAACAGACTCCCACTCTCCAACACTCTCCCGCAACCTTGACCTCCCAGTAAGAGCGGCCATGGTTCACTCCCTCCACACACACGACCTGTGGGAAACAGTCAAATCGTGCTGGACTATCAGGATACTTTGTTTTCTGCCTAGTTAACGTCACGTTCCTCTTACTGAGTGACACAACCAGTTGAGGATGGGCGGTGATTGGATCCAGAATCGGTGTCTGCCCATCTGTGGGGGAAAAAAAGCAGAAATCTAAGTAAATTCTTGCCCTTCATCCTGAGGGCATGACCCCAAGAGCATTGGGGATGGAGAGGATGAGTTAGTGGGGGAGGGGGTTAGTAGAGGGGAGGATCACATATTATCGAGCCTTTGGCTGATTTCCCACCCACCTCTATCAGGTTAAGGGCAGGGGTCTTCCCGAGTTTGGCACCATTGGACTCAGCTCAGTGGAAATATTGGCAGCAGCTTCTAACAGAGTAAGGGAACCAACCCTGGCCAGGATGGGTGTGGAATCATTAACATTTTCAACAAGCTGAAGTATTCTGAGGAGGTGGGACTGCCATTGATTGGACCAATGAGGCTTTGGGTCATTCCTCCTAGTGTATGTGTGACAAAGCGGGATGTCAGGCATGTGTTTAGATTCCTGCATTTAAACAAATGTATGTGGGTGCTGGGAATATTGAAAAGGCTCCGCCTGTGTTAATGTTAAAATCAAACCTTGCTCTGCAACTGCACAGGAGATGGGCTGATGAAATTTAGGTTTCTTTTCCATCATTATCGCTGGACTCAAACCTTGGAATTCTCACAACGACTGCAGCAGTTCATCAGAAAGTAGACGAGCTCCAGTTTCTCAGGACAACGATAGATCGGCAATAAAGACATTCATTAACTCAGAATGTCCCAAAGTGCTTTACAGCCAAGAATCTCTTTCAAAGTGTCGTCGCTGTATTTGTTTATTCTTTTATTGAACGTGGGCATCGCTGGCTCAGCCATTTATTGCCCATCCCTAATTGCCCTTGACAAGGTGGTGGTGGGGCACCTCCTTAAACCTCTGCAGTCCATGTGGTGCAGGTCTACCCAGGGTGCCGTCCTAATGCAGGAAATATTGCAGCCAGTTTACACACAGCAAGATCCCACAAATAGCAATGCGATAATGACCTGTTTTAGTGACGTTATTGAGGAATAAGTCAGAACACAACTGCTTCAAGGGCTCAGTCTTTTCCATCAGGTTGTTGCTGACATGGGCAGCCTCTTGAAAGAAGACCTCTTGCCAAAGTGACCAGGTGAGCACGCAATGTCAGTGCTATCAAGGTCAGCACAGCTCTGAATATCTTCACCTTCAGTTCCTTCCAGGGATCTGGTGATGATATCTGTAGAACCTCTGAATCTCCCAGGTGAAAACTGTCAAGTTCCCGGGAACAGTATAACTGAAGCTACATGACCACAGGGTTATCACTGAGTAAGCCAGCGAATGCTGAAGGTGTGTGGTTCAAGCACCTGGATGGAGGTGAGGGACTCCTTCAGGATGCGCCAGCAAGGGTGCCCAGTGTGAGGGTCCAACACTGCTGCATCTTGTACAGCTGGAACTGCAGGAGGAGGAAGGTGACGACCACTCTGCATCGATGGAGGAAGAGGAGAAGCAAGAAGCAGAGGGATTTATTTATTTATTAATTAGGTCAGGTGACCAAAAGCTTGAGCCCATCCAGGCCACACGAACAGTTACCCAAGGCCGGAAATGAACCGGGTCCCTGGCGCTGTGAGGCAGCAGTGCTGACCACTGTGCCACTGTGCTGTCCCTTGTGGAATATATTGCTGTGCTTTCGGATATTGTTGTCTAGGAGCAACATGTTGAGAAGTAGGAGGAGGCCAGGATAGATCCCTGGGGAACAAGAGAAATGTCTTTGTTCTTTATCCTTCCAGCCGCTTGTCATTTTAATTCAGCACCTTGTACTCTCACTCACATTTCTATCTTCAACCTGCTGCAATGTTCCAGTGAAGCACAGTGCAAACTGGAGGAACAACACCTCATCTTCCGACTAAGCAGTTTACCGCCTCTGGACCCAACACTGAGTTCAGCGACATAGCCCATGAACTCTGTCCTCCACTTTGATTTGTGTTTTTGTCAAATGTCAGTCTGTGTCTTGTTTCATGTTGTACTTTCAGAAAGCGCTGATCTTTATTCTGCTATTAACACCTACACGGGATCGCTGCTTTGTTCTTTAGTACTATCATTATCACTCCCTTGCCTTTCTTTCCATGACATCTTTTATTTAATCTCCTCTGCCCTCTAACCTATCCATGACCTTCCCCTAAACCAACTCTCCCCCCCCCAACCCCCACCATTTTTCAACAGCATAAAACCCAGTACACTTCTCCCTCTCTTCAGTTCTGAAGAAGAGTCATATTGGACTCCAAGCATTAACTCTGTTTGTCCCTTGACAGGTGCTGTCAGAGCTGCTGAGGTTTTCCAGCACTTTCTGTTTTTATACCAGAAATGAGAATGCAGGAGGAGAAGCCATTGCAAATGATACTCTAGATTTGATTGGATGGATAAGAATAGAACTGGGTATGTGCAGTGCCATTGGGCTGGAATGACAGTGGACAGGCATCGGAGGAGGATGATTGGTCAATCCAGATAAATCTACCTTTGTCACCATCATGTAGGCTGTGATTGGTCACTTTGATGGAGCTGTTTCTGATGTGGCAGTGGCAGCAACCTGATTGGAGGGATTCAAACAAGGAGTCCAGCAAAGGAATTTTGGAGATAGCAACATGTTCAAGGACTTTGGAGAGGAAAGGGAGTTTGGAAATGGGATAGAAGTTTGCAAGCGAAGCATCAAATGCTTTTCACTTTAACTACTCATGATAACAAGTTTCTCCCGAATTCCCAATTGCATTTATTAGTGAATAGCTCACATTCATGTCCCCCTAATTTTGGATTCCCCCACAAGGGAAAATGTTTTCTCTGTCCAATCAAACACCTTTATAATTTGAAGATGATAAGCCTTCTCTTTTCTAGAAAAATGAGCGTCAGTTTTGGGTTCTGTGATTTACGGCTGGTTTTGAACTGAACAAGGATCTGTGTATCTGTGATGTCAAACTCTTTGGAACCATGTTTCAGAAAAGGCAACACTCATGGCTTGAAGCTTAACTGAGATTCCTTGTAACTGACTTGAATGAAAATTGTGAACAGCTCCTCCCAATTTGCCCATTGCTCACACTGAACCTGGATAGTGAAGAGTCCATTGCTTCACTACTTACACAGTAAGGCTGTGATATCTCTGTTCCTCTCCACCTGTTCCTGCAGCCAATACGACAGCTCCTGTAGTTTTGTTGTGTCCAAGACTGGAGTTGGGAGCGATGCGAACGGTTTTGATAAACTTCCCAATCTGATCAATCACACAAACACATTTCAAATCAAAAAGCTTATGAACTTTTGAGGAATGCAACAGAAGTCAGTCCTTTACAGGCAGAAGATAAAACCGTTTCCTCACACTCCTTTATTTTGGAATGTACAATGCTTCTTTTCAAGATTCTGGAACACGTTCCACATTAATTTTAAACAAATATAGTAGTTGATGTTCATAGCAAGGTGCTGCAGGGAGCGATCTGGCAATGACCAGATCATTTGGGCGGCACGGTAGCACAGTGGTTAGCACTGCTGCTTCACAGCTCCAGGGTCCTGGGTTCGATTCCCGGCTCGGGTCACTGTCTGTGTGGAGTTTGCACATTCTCCTCGTGTCTGCGTGGGTTTCCTCCGGGTGCTCCGGTTTCCTCCCACAGTTCAAAGATGTGCGGGTTAGGTTGATTAGCCAGGTTAAAAATTGCCCCTTAGAGTCCTGAGATGCGTAGGTTAGAGGGATTAGCGGGTAAAATATGTGGGGGTAGGGCCTGGGTGGGATTGTGGTCGGTGCAGACTCGATGGGCCGAATGGCCTCCTTCTGCACTGTAGGGATTCTATGATTCTATGATTTGTTTTAGTGATCTTGACGCAGGGATAAATATTGCCCAGGATCATAGGCACAAATCGGCTTCAAGTTAGTGCCCTGGGACCTTTTTATGTTCATTCAATAGGATTGGCCAGGGCCCTGGTTTAACTTTTTATCTGAAAGTCAGCACTGATTTACAGCAGGACAAGCTACATACAGCAGCAAGATACTGAGATGTCCTGGTGTCATTTAAATACAAATTGTTTTATTTCTTATCAGCCAAATCAGCAAAGTCCAGACATACAACTCTGATTTGCTGAAATTATCGATTACAATTCACTTTAACTTTAACTCATGTCCCAGTATGTAGAGTTTTGAGATAACAGCCCAGATTGAGAAAGTATAGAAAGGGAACTGAGCAGAGACACTATTGAACCGGAACAGATGCAGCTGACTGCCTGCGTGGGCTATTGGACACGATTCTCCAACACCTTCCATTTTTAAAAAAGAAGCAATCTGCTACTTACTTGTCAGCTTCAGAATTAAACATCTGGAATAAGATACAAATGGGAAGAAGTATTAACATCCAGCACATGTGTTCGCAACTGCAAAAAGCATAAATGTTCAAGAGACATAATCGCTTCTATAGACTGTTACATTTTACTGCAACTAAGTTGAAATGTGAGACTCACTGTACAGGCTGAAAACTGTAAATGAACAGATGGGATAATTCGGGGGATGATGTTTAAGAGTCTCTAAGCGTGGGTTTTAAAAGTTTGTAATACGTAGCTAAAGAATCCCAACATCATTGAGATCTCGGGGAAAGATAGGGGAAAATAAACTCCAAGAGGACACTAGTCTGTTCAAATCACCATTTGGTGTCCAAATTGGAACACTTTCCAAATTGCCTCTCCGTCATTCTTCAAATAAACAATTGTATTTCCTTTACCTCTGGGTTACAGAAACAGAAATTGTTACCTGTATGAAGAAGATTCCTTTTTTCTTGGAGAAGTTATTCAGATTGATCAAGCATTTCCTGAAATCGTTGTCTTTGCCATTGAGCTCTCTGATCTGCACATCAATCTCTGCAATCACGCGTTTCTCTTCTCTGTCCAGGTAGTCAAAGATTTCTCTCTCTTCACTTTCAATTCTCTTCCTCAGTACATCACTCTTTTCCTTTATTTTAATTTTCTTTTCTTTCATTTCATCCTTTTGGAAGGAGAAATGGATCAAGTTGTAAATAACACTGACATGGCACTTTCCGTTACAATCTCATTCTGTTCCTCAAGTTCCAGCGCTTACACTCTCACTCTGAAAGACATCATTATTTTCCAGGATATGGAGGCATATGGTTTTGAAAGGAATCAATAAGGTGGATAGAGGGAAATGTTTTCCTCTGGTGGGAAGGCTACAACAAGGGAACCTTAGAACAGGGCAAGGTTCCATTTTCACCTTCTACCATTCATTAAGATCATGGCTAATCTGTATCTTAACTCCTTTCATCTGCCTTGGTTCCAGATTCCTCCATACCCTCCCCTCGCAAAAATCTCTTGATCTCAGATTTTAAATGATTTATTAAGCCAACATCTACTGGGAAAGAATTCTACACTTTTACCACCATCTTAAATAGGGTTTTCCTAAATTCTATCCTGATTGACCTGGCTCTGATTAATTCTCCCACCAGTTGAAAATGTTTCTCTCAATCTACTCCCATCAGTTCTTTTCAAATTTCCCATAAACTTCAATCAAATCACCCCTGGTTATTCTGGCAATACAAACCTAGTTTAAGCAATTTCTCCTAATAATGCTCCATAGAACCCTGGTAACATTCTGGTGAATATGTGCTCGATTTCTTTCATGATCAATATATATTAGCTAAGACCTACAAACTGTACTCCAGATGTGATCTAATGAGAGCTTTGTATAGCTGTAGCAAAACCACCTCCCTCTTATAGTCTGTATTTCTGGGGGTTGGTTAGCACAGTTGGCTGGGTGGCTGTTTAGTGATGCAGAGCAACGCCAACAGTGAGGGTTCAATTTCCACATCAGCTGACGTTATTTATGAAGGCCCTGTCTTCTCAACCTTGCCTGAGGTGTGATGATCTCTAGGTTAAATCACCACCAGTCAGCTTTCCCCATCAAAAGGAACATCTGGGACTACGGTGACTTTGCTTTTATATTCTACAACTCTAATTTCATAGAATCATAGAAACCCTACAGTACAGAAAGAGGTCATTTGGCCCATCGAGTCTGCACCGACCACAATCCCACCCAGGCCCTACCCCCATATTTCTACATATTTACCCACTAATCCCTCTAACCTACGCATCTGAGGACACTAAGGGCAATTTTAGCATGGCCAATCAACCTAACCCGCACATCTTTGGACTGTGGGAGGAAACCAGAGCACCCGGGGGAAACCCACGCAGACACGAGGAGAATGTGCAAAATCCACACAGTGACCCAAGCCGGGGATCGAACCCAGGTCCCTGGAGCTGTGAAGCAGCAGTGCTAACCACTGCGCTACCGTGCCACCCATGGAATGGAATTATAATTATAATGGAATTATAAATTCCATTAGCCTTGGTGATTGGATTTTGTACCTGACCACTTCATTTCAAAAATACTCAGTTCTAATTGTGGGCCAAAATGGATGAGCCCACATTTCAGAGTAGCGGGGCTGTTTGAGACTTCGGGGTGCCCTTTTTGTGAGTTGCTTCAGGCCCACGCAGGAACCCCATGTTCAGGGTTATGAGATGTGGCAGAACCAGTGGCATTTTGGTAGTGATTGAGGCTTGTCGCTGGATCCTTCAGGAGAGGGCTTGTGTTTCCTTTAAGCAGAAATGAGGAAGGCAGAAAACCACCTCGTGTATTCCTTGCTGTAGCCCAATAGCTCATTGTAATTGAAAATGGGAGGCTCTTATAAACAGAGGGAGAGGAATGCAGCACCAACAAGGCGTGAAGAAATGAGCAAAGGACCGTGTCTATGGACAGATCACTGCTATGCACACTTTGCAGTGTTGAAATCTGTTTGCCAGTTTTGTACATTTCCCTGTGATTTTGGCAAACTTGGATTTATGGCAGTCTGGTGTTAACTAAGTCATTAATAAAATTGGTGAATAATTAAGTAAATCCTTGCATGACATCACTAGCCACCTCTTTCTAATCCCTATGGTTTCAGCCCTGTTGTCCAATGACAGGAGTGCCTTAGATAATGACCTTTCCCCATTGAGCCTCTGTGATCATTGCACAAAGCCTGTCGGTGTCCCTTAGCACAAATCCTGGGTCTTGCAATGTGGCAGTCTGGACCACACAATCACTGACTGCCCTTTACACTGCCAGACCAACGACTTTCAGGCAGGCTAAAGAACATCTCTCACTGAGTAAATGGTCATTCAGGGGCAGCTATCGTTTGTCTCAGTGTGTGTTCCTGAACACAGACTGTAGAGCAGAGTCCTGCGTCATGGAGCTGCTCGGGATAAACCTCAACAAAAATGACTGCATCTCTCTCCAGGCCATCTTTACAAAGGCACATTCCAGAATGGGGCGGACAGTGGTTTCTTCCTGTCCACAGCCATCTTGAGGGTAACATGAGGAGGGGATGAAACTCTGGGTATGCAGTAAAGATTTCATAGGGAGAGCCCTTCACACCACCAGCCAAGCTATGTCTTGATGTTTGTTTGAAAGTTCTGGGCCAGAATTCTCAGGCCATTCATGCCCCGTGGTTGCTGCCACAAGAATGGAGAATTTAGCATTCAGCCAAATCTCCACTCACTGCAGCGTAACGGGAGAATCCCAGCCGCAGGCAGGGTCAGAGAATCTGGCCCCTGGTGATGAGGCATTCTGCCAAATGACTTTTCCAGTTTGTTCAGGGAACCATTTGACAGGATCCACCATTTCCACCAAGCAGGAAAAGGCTCGATGAACTTGTTTTTTTAAAAACTTTAAACAAAAGCTTGGGGAATAACTGTTCCATTGCTCATTCTCCATGGCATTGCTTCAACCAACAAGAGGCCATTTGCCAACCAATCGGCACCCTTTTCTCATGAAGTATAACTTGTTCCCGTTGAAATTTGGTATTCTTGCATCTGCCTTGATGGAAGATGTAAAATCTTTAACAGCATGTCTCGATTTTTCAACAACACTCAAATCCACATGAATTACATCTACTGATTCTCCTCTTATCTACCCTACTCATTACAACCTCAAAATAATCTTGATAAATTTGTCAAATGGAATTTCCCTTTTGTAAAATCATGCTGATTTGTTCTAACCAGATGCTTTTACTTTCTCAATGATTGATGTCAGGTTAACTGGTTGTAATTCCCTGTTTACTCTCTCCTTGCTTTCTTGAATAGCAGTGTTAAGTTTACTAACTTCCAATCTGTTGGGACCATTCCAGAATCCAGGAAATTTTGGAAAATTGTAGTCAGTCCATTCACTATCTCTACAGTTATCTTGTTTAGAACCCTTGGGTGTACTCCGCCAAGTCCTGGGGATTTGTTGGATTTTAGTCACTTAAATTTCTCCAGTACTGATATTAATTACCTTAATTTCCTCATTCTTTTAATCATTTATTTCTGGTATGTAACTTTTGTCTTCTGTGTAATCAGATGTAAAATATTTGTCAATGTCTGCCATTTCCTCAATCTATATCATAATTTTGCCTGTCTTTGCTTCAAATAAATCACAATTTACTTTAGCTACTCTCCTCCTTTTATTTACTTCTAAAAGTTCTTACAATCTGTTTTATTCCTAGTTAGTTCACTCTCATATTCTATGTTTTCCTCTTTTATCAACTTCTTGGGATTCTTTGCTGAGTTCTAAAATGTCCCCAATCCACAGACTTACTATTTATTATTCTTTATAACTTTATCAGCATTTCTTTTAATTCAATATTATCCTTAACCTCCTTAATAAGCCACAGAAGGATTTTTGTCACTGAGCTTCTGTTTTTCAATGGAATACTTTTTTGTTGAACATTTTAAGTTACTTATTTTAATGTTTTCCACTCTTTACAACCACCATACCTTTTAGTCTATTCACCCAATCAACCTGAGCCAACTCTTCCCTCCCACCTGTGTAATTGACTTTGTTTAAGTTTAAAAGTCTTGTTTATGATTGGAGTTTCTCATCTTCAATTGTATTATGATCACTAATACCCAGAAGACTTTTACTGTGATGATACTAATCAGTCCTGCATCATTGCATAATACTTGATCTAAAATAACTTTATTCCTAGTTGGTTCCACAGGAAGCTATCATAAAAGTATTCTAAAAACTCATCTTCCAAACCACCTTGCTTGCATTTGGGTTGAGATGGGAGATTTGCCATTTGACCCCACTTAAATGTGGGAGGACAGTCTCCCAATGATTTTTAATGAGGCTTATGGCTATTTCTAGAGGATAATTTTAATGCAATTTTACTGCCCCATTTATCCAAACAATGCCCAAAGATTGACAGCAAATTCAACTTAGTCCTTTTCTTGATTCTGATTTGTTAAAAATTAATCTTTAAATTGCAATGTTGTTGGTATGACTGACCCTATTTATTGTGCTAATTCATCTCAGAAAGTGGTGACAGAACCATAGAAAATTACAGCTCAGAAACAGGCCTTTTGGCCCTTCTTGTCTGTGCCGAACCATTTTATGCCTAGTCCCACTGACCTGCACTTGGACCATATCCCTCCACACCCCTCTCATCCATGAACCCGTCCAAGTTTTTCTTAAATGTTAAAAGTGACCCCACATTTACCACTTTATCCGGCAGCTCATTCCACACTCCCACCACTCTCTGCGTGAAGAGAGCTTTCTAGACATTTGATACATTTTTGTAGGTTTCCCAGATACTTAGACAAACCAGTTAGGAATTTACCACGTTGGTATGGCACTAAAATTATATAAAGTCCAAGCTGAATAATGACAGCAGGTTTCCTTCCCTAAAGGATACAAGTGGTGGTTCAACAGTTATCTGACAGTATTTTGGTCACCAATCAGCATTTATTTCCAGATTTCTTCTAAAACTGAATGCAAGTTTGCAATCTGCCATGTTGGAATTCAAACTCGTGTTCTTAGGATGACTGGTTGTGTGACGTAAGCACCAGACCACTGCATCCAGAAAATACCAGCCATGGCTCCATGGTGTCACCTCTGAGCCAGATAGAGGTTCAAGTCCCCAGATCTGGGCTGAAATTCCAGCACTGTGCTGAATTAACTCTTGTGGCGCAGTGGGTAACGACCCTGCCTCTAGGTTGGAAGCTCTTGGTTTCACCCCATTTCTTGATGGCCAAGGAAAGTGGATTAATAAAGTGGCCAAACGGGTTGAGTAACAGCCTGTGAGTCATCCCAACACACGCAATGACCAGCAGTAAGAGTGTGAAAGATTCCTAGTCAGCATGTGATGAAAGAAAATTGGAGTTGCCACCATCACGAACCATTGCTCCAGACTACAACTTGTGTGTAAAATTGCATGTCACCACGGTAACTTGGACTTCCTGAGTGAACTACAACACACCCACCGAGGGAGTGCTGCACGGTTGCAAGTGCTGTCATTTGGTGGCATGTTAAAACAAAGTCTTGTCTTAGATGGACACAGTTCCAAAGCAGAGCAAGTGAGTTCTTGCCAGTGACCTAGCTAATATTCATCTCTCGACCCTGTCTCACTAAAAAGTCATTCTCTCATTCCTGTTTTTGGGAGCTTGCCTTGTGCAAACTGGCTGCAGTGCTTTCTACATTCTAACAATCACTAACAGGAGCCACCTACCTGCATTTTCTGCCTTTCTCTCTGAAGATCTCCAAGGGCAAACTGTACAGCTTCTATGTTGTTCCTGATGGCTTCTGTTTGATTGTTAATGATGTTCTGGAATAGAATCACTTTATTACTCCAAACATCCTTTACTTTAAATATATGCAATTATTTTGTTGATATCTTCAGAATTATAAATCTAAAAGCTAATGGGAAATGTTCAGGTTTAGAAGAATCTAGAGGTTTGGGAGGTAGGGCATGTCCTAGGACATAAGATCAGTGTGGGACAAGTAACAGAACGGATAGCTGGCTGCAGGCTAGAAAGCAGAGAGTGGGCCTGTGGATGTCTATTGAGGGCGGCTGAAGATGATAAATAGGCTTCCATAAGGATTACTGTTCACAATTTAGACTTTGGAATCAAAAACATAATTTAAGCTCAATTTGGAAGGGGGTGGTGAGGTGGGGGTGGAGGGGGGTGGGGGGGAGGTGGATTATCAATAATGAGGATTGCAACACCTTATCAAAAGATACTATTCAACTTGTAGAATGGGCATATAATTGGCAAATAAATTTCTACATGAGTTAAATGTTTGGTACGTTGATAAGAAAAATGAGATTACAGTACCATGAATATAAGAATCCAAGTGGGGTTGAGGAGCTAAAAGATCTCGGACTACAGTTAGACAAACCATGAGAAGTACCAACATTCAAAAAAGCAAAACAAGAACTTGGTTCATTTTTAAATGGATATAATTGGAAAGCAGGGAAGCTTGATGAACCTGAATTAAATCTTGGTTCGACCACAATTAGACTACAACATATATTTCTTGTCTTTAAAAATATAGAGACACGGAAGAGATTGCAGAAAAGATTTACCAGGATGATACCAGAAATACACAGTTCTATTTATCAGGAAAGCATAAAAGAGAAGGCCGAAGGGTGACTTAATAGCATTGGTTATAATTGTGAAATATTCTGATAGAGTAGACAGAAATAATTTGTTTCTAATTCTTTGTACTTTGTATCGGTATTCACCAGGGAGAAAGACATGACGGGTGTTGAGGTCAAGGATAGGTGCGTGAACGCTCTTGAGAACGTCAATATATCAAAGGAGGAAGCGTAGAGTATCCTAAATTGCATTAAGGTAGACAAGTCCCCAGGCTGGGTGGGATTTATCCCAGGTTACTGTGGGAGACGAGGGGCCTTAATAGCTGGGGCCTTAATAGATAACTTCACATCCTCTTTGACCACAGGTCAAAGGTTCCAGAGAACTGGTTTAAGAAAGGAAGCAGGGATAATCCAGAAAATTATAGGCCAGTGAGCCTGACATCAGAGGTGGGGAAGCTTTTGGAGAAGATACTAAGGGACAGGATATATGCACATTTGGAGGAAAATGGACCAGTTAGTGACAGGCAGCATGGTTTTGTACGGGGAAGGTCACCTCTCACCAACTTGACTGAGTATTTTGATGAGGTGACAAAGAAAATTGATGAGGGGAGGGCTGTGGATGTCATTTATATGGACTTAGTAAAGCATTTGACAAGGTCCCAAATGGCAGACTGGTACAAAAACTAAAATCACATGGGATTTGCGATGGGCTGGCTAGATGGGTACAGAACTGGTTTGGTTGCAGAATGATGTGGAGATGCCGGCGTTGGACTGGGGTAAACACAGTAAGAGTTTTAACAACACCAGGTTAAAGTCCAACAGGTTTATTTGGTAGCAAATGCCATTAGCTTTCGGAGCACTGCTCCTTCGTCAGATGGAGTGGAAATCTGCTCCATCTGACGAAGGAGCAGGGCTCCGAAAGCTAATAGCATTTGCTACCAAATAAACCTGTTGGTTACAGAAGACAGAGAGTAGCGGTGGAAGGGTGTTTTTCAGAATGGAGATCAGTAGCTAGTGGTGTTCCGCAGGGATCAGTGCTGGGACCTCTGTTGTTTGTAGTATATATAAATGATCTGGAGGAAAATGTGGGTGGTCTGATTAGTAAATTTGCGGATAACACGAAGATTGGTGGAGTTGCTGATAGTGCCGGGGATTGTCAGAGGATACAACAGGATACAGATAGATTGGAGACTTGGGCACAGAAATGGCAAATGGAGTTTAACTCAGACAAATGCGAGGTGATGCACTTTGGAGGATCAAATTTAGGTGTGAATTATACTATAAATGGCAGAATCCTTAGGAACATTAACATACAGAGGGATCTGGGCATGCAAGTTCCCTAAAAGTGGCAACACAGGTTGCCAAGGTGATTGAGAAGGCATATAGCATGTTTGCCTTCATTGGCCAGGGCATTGAGTACGTGAGTTGGGAAATCATGTTGCAGCTGTATAAAACCTTGGTTAGGCCGCATTTGGAGCATTGCGCATAGTTCTGATCACCACATTACCGGAAGGATGTGGAAGCTTTGGAGAGAGTGCAAAGAAGGTTAACCAGGATGTTGCCTGGTCTCGAGGGTGTTGGATATGAGGAGAGGTTGAATAAACTATAATTATTTTCACTGGAAAGACAGAGGTTGAGGGGAAACCTGATAGAGGTCTACAAAATTATGAGGGGCATAGACTGGGTGGATAGTCAGAGGCTTTTTACCCAGGGTGGAAGTGTCAATCACAAGGGGGCACAGGTTCAAGGTGAGAGGGGAAAAGTTTAAAGGAGATGTGCGGGGAAAGCAGAGAGTGGTAGCTGCCAGAGTAGGTGGTGGAAGCAGGCATATTAGTAACATTTAAGAGGCATCTGGATGGGTATATGAATAGGGAGGGAATAGAGAGATATGGACCAAGTCAGGGCAGAAGGTTTTTTTAGTTCAGTTAGAGCATCATGATCGGCACAGGCTTGGAGGGCTGAAGGGCCTGTTCCTGTGCTGTATTTTTCCTTATTCTTTGTTCTAATTGTGGGGAAGAGGCCATCAATATAAAATAGTCACCAAGAAATCCAACCCCCAGAGTATGAAGCTCACTGGCACAGGAAGTCGTTAAGGCCGATAGTTTAGATGTATATAAGTGGCAACTGGATGAGTATATGAATGAGAAGGAAATAAAGGGCTTTGATTATAGAATTTGATGAGGGGGGATGCGATGACGCTTGATTGGATCATTAATGCCGGTTTGGACTGCTTGGCCCAAATAGCCTGTTTCAGTGCTGTATGTACTTTGTAATTCAATATGAAACTTGAAGCTGGAAACCACCTCAAAACAGCAGTTAACTCCCAGGACTAAAATGTGCACCAGACATTCTACTTTACCAAGGCAAATATGTGGCATGTGCTGCCTTTCCAAAGGTGAGGATTTGGACAAGTTACTCTTTACTCAGTAGGATGAGATTCAGATGAAGATAGAACCATTTGAGGAAGAGCTGGGAGTTCTCCCGCAGTAAGATATAGAACAAATACTTCTTTCTATGGAACATACAGGCAGGAAAAAGAGCAGCTGATTCATCACCCATGGCAACCTGAAAAAGGCAGAAAAAATCCAGAAAAACCCAGGGCCAATAAGAAAATAACTACTCTGACAAATTCCTCCCCAAGTTAAGTTTTAAGTTTATTTATTAGTGTTACAAGCAGGCTTACATTAACACTGCAATGAAGTTACTGTGAAAATCCCCTAGTCGCCACACTCCGGCGCCTGTTTGGGTACACTGAGGGAGAATTTAGCACGGCCAATGCACCTAACCAGCACGTCTTTTGGACTGTGGGAGGAAACTGGGGCACCTGAGGAAACCCACACAGACACAGGGAGAACATGCAAATTCCACACAGACAGTGACCCAAGCCAGGAATTGAACCTGGGTCCCTGGTGCTATGAGGCAGCAGTGCTAACCACTGTGCCACCGTGCCATCCTCTCACAGTCCAAAGGTGTGTAGGTTAGGTGAATTGGCCATGCTAAATTGCCCTTGGTATCCCAAGATGTGTAGGTTAGATTGATTAGCCATAGGAAATGTGTGGATTTACAGGGATAGGAAGGGCCTGGGTAAGATACTCTATCAGGGAGTCGGTCCAGACCCGATGGGCCAAATGACCTCTGCTTCACTGCAGGGTTTCTATGATTTTATGAAATCTCTCAGGTGATCAAAACCAGTCCAGGAGATCACACATAGGCCAAACGTTATCTATAAATCTGCTTACTACCTCTAGAATGCATTCTCAGTGTCAGGAACCAGTCTAGCCTCCTCTTGCAGACCGGAGGAGAGGGAATGTGCACACACCAACCGGCAGTCTATATAGATTGAAAAATAATCGCACCCTAATTATTAATATTCCATTCTTACCCTTAGTTCCTTCTCCCCCTCACTGATGCTCCTGCAGTCGTGATCCTTGTGTTTGCCGATGAGGGTACAGAGAGTGCACACACACTCCCTGTCATCCTTACAGTAAATCTTCAGCAGCTCCTGGTGCTCTGTGCATTTCCACATGGACAGGTCTGCAGTGGGTACAACAAGAAGACGGTTTTTAAACACCCTGCTCTCGATAGAGTTTCTGAGTATGGGGTGAAATGCATTTCCACGTTTCAGGCAGGTTTTCACGGCTGGGTTGCTTGAAACTGCACAGATTGAAGGATCCTGTTCTTTATATTTCTGGACTATACTCGCAAGTTTGAAGTTCTTTTGCAGATGTGGCCTCTTCTTGTAGTCTTCCCTACATTCAGGGCAAGGATAAGCATCGAAAACAGCCTCGTCCCAGGTTTTTGTGATACAGAATTGACAGAAGCTGTGTTTACAGCTGAGTATCACTGGATCGGTGAAAATCCGTAGACAAATGGAACAAATTAGCTCCTCTTCTAACCACGCTTGTGGTGTTGCAGCCGCCATTTGCTAAACCAAGAATAGAAACTGAAAATGATTTGTAAACATACGTTAGGAAACTGATATGCAGCTGCACAGCTTTTACTCAATGATGCTGAACTGGCATTCGCCAAGAGAAATAGAGCAAATTGAATGAAATTGCATTGAAGAATAGATTTAATTTAAACTGACAGAGAATCTAATAATTTAAACTCCAGTAACCTGAGGTGTGAGGCTCTAAAAAAGGAACAAACTCACATTTATCTTGCACTTGTCATTACCTCAAGACAGCTTAAATTGACTTATAAGTAATGAACCATTCTGTAGCTGGTGATTGGCCCTAAGCTCTGGAATTCCCTCAACATCCTTTTTTGACATTTCTTAAAACCCACCACTCTGAACAAACCTTTGGCCATCTGTGCTAAGCTTTCTTGACGTGACTTGCATCAAATTTTCTTTGATAATCACTCCTTTCTCTTCTTTACTTTTCCACGGGATGTGGCATTGTTGACCTGGCCAGCAATTGTTGTCCAGCTATAACTGCCCTTGGTGAGACAACCAAGTGGCTAAGCCATTTCAGAGGGCAGTTAAGAGTCAACCACATTGCTGTGGCTCTGGAGTCACATGTAGGCCAGACCAGGTAAGGACGGCAGATTTCCTTCCCTAAAGGACATTAGTGAACCAGATGGGTTTTTATGACAATGGCTGCTAGTTGTCATGGTCATCATTACTGAGACGAGCTTTATATCCCAGATTTTATTAATTAAATTTAAATTCCACCAGCTGTCGTGGTGGAATTCTGGAACAGTCCCGGCAGATTGGAGGGTGGCAACTGTAACCCCAGTATTTAAAAAAAGAGGGAAGGAGAAAACAGTGAATTACAGATTGCTTAGCCTAACATCAGTAGTAGGGAAAATGTCAATTATTAAAGGCTGCAATAACAGAACACTTAGAAAATATCAACTGGATTAGACAAAGTCAACATGGATTTCTGAAAGGGAAATCATGTTTAGCAAATCTACTGGAGTTTTTTGAAGATGTAGTTAGTAGAGTAGATAAGTAAGAACCAGTGGATGTGGTGTATTTGGATTTTCAGAAAGCTTCTGATAAAGTCACACATATGATTCTATGAAGAAGTTAGTGTGCAAAATTAAAGCACATGGGATTTTGGTGTACTATACTGGCAAAGATTGGGAACTGGTTAGTGATGCGCGATTAAATCACTCGGGAGGCTAGATCGTACCCGGGAAATAAAGGCTTTTATTACTAACAAGACTGGAGCATACTATATAACAATACAATCCCAGACTAAAGGGTCACCAGGCAGTGCAGTGACCTTTATACTCCTCCAGGTAGGCGGAGCCAACTGGAGTGTACCACAGAACAATATCAACAGGTAGAACAGCCCAACCCTAACCCCAACAGTGACAACAGTAACATATCTACAAGTACCCATAGTGCTGACCATCTATGGTTCAGTACTCATAGTGGTAACCATCTAAGGTTCACCACAGTTAGCAGACAGGAAACAGAGAGTAGGAATAAAAGGGTCTTTTTCAAAGTGGCAGGCAATGACTAGTGGGGTCCCTCAGGGATCACTGCTTAGGCCCCAGCTATTCATGGTACACATCAGTGATTTGGGTAAGAGAATCAAAAGTAATATTTTCAAATGACAGAAAATTAGCTATGTGGTGAGGAGGAAGGTGATTTAGACAAGTTGAGTGAGTTGGCAAATACACGGCAGATGAATATATAATGTGGATAAATGTAAAGTTATTTACTTTGGATAGAGAAACAGACTGGCAGAATATTATTTAAATGGTGATAGATTGGGAAATGTTGATGTAAAAAGGGATGTGGGTGTCTGAATACACCAAACATTGAAAGCAAGTATGCAGGTACAGCAAACGAAGGCAAATGGTATGTTGGTCATCATTGCAAGAGGACTTGAGTTTAGGAGCAAGGATGCCTTACTGCAGCTGTACAGGGCCTTAGTGAGACCACACCTGGAGTACTGGGTGCAGTTTTGGTCTCCTTACCTAAAAAACGATTTACTTGCCATAGAGGGAGGGCAGTGAAGGTTCACCAGACTGATCCCTGAGATGGTAGAATTGTCGTATGAGGAGAGAGTGGGATGATGAGGCCTATATTCACCGGAATTTAGAACAATGAGAGAAGATCTTACTGAAAAGTATAAAATTCTGACAGGTCTGGACAGACTGGGTACAGAGATGTCGTTTCTATGGTTTCCATGGTTTCCTCTGGCTGGGAGTCACACTCTCAGGATGTGAAGAAGGCCATTTAGGACTGAGGTGAGGAGAAATTTCTTCACTCAGAGGGTGGTGAACCTGTGGAATTCTCTACCACAGAAGGGTGTGGAGGCCAAGTCAAGGAATATATTTAAGAAGGGAATAGAGTTTCAGACTCTAAAGATGTGAAGGAATATGGGGAGAGTGTGGACGAATGGCATTGAGATGGAGGATCAGCCATGATCTCACTGAATGGCAGAACAGACTCGATGGGCTGAATGGCCTGCTGCTGCTCCTATTGTCTATGTTCCTATGTTTTGATTAGGGTTCACAGCTAAAACTATGTTCTTTCCCCAAATATTCCATGGCAACTGACTGTTTCTGGCATTTTCTGCCAATATTACAGATATCCAGCTTCAGTAGTTGTTGAATACAATCAGCTTTCGTAAGGGTATATTTTCAGCACTGAGTTGTAGCATTGCTGGCCAGGTCAGCATTTGTTGCCCATCCTTAGTTGCCTTTGAGAAGGTGGTGGTGAGCTGCCTTTTTGAACTGCTGTAGTCCATGTGGTGTAGGTACACCCATAGTGCTGTTGGGAAGGAATGGTGATATGTTTCCAAGTCAGGGTGGCGAGTGGCTTGGAATAGAAATTTCAGGTGGTGGTGTTTGCATGTATCTGCTGTCTTTGTTCTTCGACATGGTAAAGGCTGTGGGTTTGGAAGGTGCTATATATTTAAGTGGTTGCATGATTGCTTTAAGTGCTGATCACATGACTTGATGATGGTGTCTTTAGGGTGTTTCACAGGCTGCCTTTTAGTTTCAGTTTTTGCTCTGTACAGGCAACAGCTCCTGGAATAAACCTGTTGTGTGTTACTTTGAATCTAAGTGTGCAAACCACATCTATTTTCTTTTTGTTTAAAACCCACAACCCCTAACATAGTTTGGACATTACAGAAGGTGCTGTCAAAGGAGGCTTGTTGAGTTGCTGCAGTGCCTGTTGTAGATGGTACACACGGCTGTCACTGTGTGTGGAGGGATTGAATGTTTGTGGATGGGGTGTCAATCAAGCGGGCTGTTTAGTTCTGGATGGCGTTGAGCTTCTGGAATGTTGTTGGAGCTGCACCCATCCAGGCAAGTGGGGACTATTCCATCACATTCCTGACGTGTGCCTTGTAGATACTGGACAGGCTTTGGGGGGTCAGGAGGTGAGTTACTTGCGCAGAATTTCCAGCTTTTGACCTGCACTGGTGACCACAGTATTTATATGTCTAGACCAATTCTGAACAGGCGCTGGAGTGTGGCGACTAGGGGATTTTAACAGTAACTTCATTGCAGTGTTAATATAAGCCTTACTTGTGACACTAATAAATAAAACTTTAAGCCTGGATATTGTCCAGGTCTTGCTGCATTTGAACATGGTCTGCTTCAGTATCTGAGAAGTTGTGAATGGTGCTGAACATTGAGCAATCATCAGCGAACGTCCCCACTTCTGACCTTATGATGGAATGAAGATCATTGATGAAGCAGCTGAAGATTGTTGGGCCTGGGACACCACCCTGAGGGAATCCTCCAGAGACGCCCTGGAGCTGAGATGACTGACCCTCTACAACCACAACCATCTCCCTTTGTGCCAGGTCTGACTCTAACCAGTGAAAACTTTCCCCAGATTCCCGTTGACTTCAACCTGGTGATAATAAGTAAACAAATCTAGGGGGGGCTGCATTGAATCTGCTGAAATGTTAGCATTTTTGATTTATTCTGATGTATAAATACAATGTTAATTCTTCTTCCCTGTGATAAAGAATGTGAGCAAAGATGTTTCCACCACAGGCAAATGGAGCAAATATTTGAGTGAAGGAGTGAGTAAAACGGAACAAGGCCTTTCAGTGAGTGAGTAGAAACGTTATTGAATCTCGGATACTTGTGAAAGGGAATTTAAATATCAAAGTAGAAAACACTAGAGAGAGCAGATGTTGTAACTATTTCAGTGTTAACAACCCACAAGTGGAACATTGTGCACTTACCAGTAAAGAAAGACCAAATAGTTGAGAAAAAGGGCAAAGCTAGAATATGAAAGTAAATTAAACAAGAATATAAAAACAGGTTTTACAACTATATAAAAAGGAAGCTAAACCACTGGTCTCTCGAGATTGAGACAGGAAACATTATCACAAAGAATGAGGAAATAGCTGAGACATTAAACAGACAGCTTAGATTTAATAAAGACGCTGGGGTCTCATTGGCTGGAGTGGGGGGCGAGAATCCCCTTTCCCTCTTTGCGGGAATGCTTGCTGAATCAAGGGCCAATCAGGCACATAAGTGGGCAGCAGTGATCTACAGGCATTTAGAGAGGCAAGGACAGATTAGGGACAGTCAGCATGGCTTTGTGAGTGGAAAATCATGTCTCACAAATTTGATTGAGTTTTTTGGAGGGGTAACCAAGAAGGTAGATGAGGGCAGTGCAGTTAATGTTGTCTACATGGACTTTAGCAAGGCCTTTGACAAGGTACCGCATGGTAGGTTGTTGCATAATGTTAAATCTCATGGGATCCAGGGTGAGGTAGCTAAATGGCTACAAAATTGGCTTGATGACAGAATAACAGTTTTAACAACACCAGGTTAAAGTCCAACAGGTTTATTTGGTAGCAAATACCATTAGCTTTTGGAGCGCTGCTCCTTCGTCAGATGGAGTGGAAACCTGCTCTCAAACAGGGCATACAGAGACACAAAATCAAGTTACAGAATACTGATTAGAATGCAAATCTCTACAGCCAGGGGGAGCACTTCAGTGGTCACGGGCATTCGGCTTCTGATCTTCGGGTAAGCGTTCTCCAAGGCGGCCTTCACGACACACGACAGCGCAGAGTCGCTGAGCAGAAACTGATAGCCAAGTTCCGCACACATGAGGACGGCCTAAACCGAGATGTTGGCTTTATGTCACACTATCAGTAACCCCCACAGCTTGCCTCCTGTCCTGTCTGGAGACAATACACATCTCTTTAACCTGTGCTTAATGCTCCCTCCTCCACTCACATTCTCTGTATCTTTAAGAACTGGTTGGCTGTAGAGATTTGCATTCTAATCAGTATTCTGTAACTTGATTTTGTGTCTCTGTGTCCTGTTTGAGAGCAGGTTTCCACTCCATCTGACGAAGGAGCAGCGCTCCGAAAGCTAATGGTATTTGCTACCAAATAAACCTGTTGGACTTTAACCTGGTGTTGTTAAAACTGTTACTGTGTTTACCCCAGTCCAACGCCGGCATCTCCACATCTTGATGACAGAAGCCAGAGCGTGGTTGTAGAGGGTTGTTTTTCAAGCTGGAGACCTGTGACCAGCGGTGTGCCTCAGGGATCGTTGCTGGGTCCACTGTTATTTGTCATTTATATTAATGATTTGGATGAGAATATAGGAGGCATGGTTAGTAAATTTGCAGATGACACCAAGATTGGTGGCATAGTGGACAGTGAAGAAGGTTATCTTGGATTGCAATGGAATCTTGATCAATTGGGCCAGTGGACTGACGAATGGCAGATGGAGTTTAATTTGGATAAATGCGAGGTGATGCATTTTGGTAGATTGAACCAGGGCAGGACTTAGTCAATTAATGGTAGGGCGTTGGGGAGAGTTACAGAACAAAGAGATCTAGGGGTACAGGTTCATAGCTCCTTGAAAGTGGAGTCACGGGTGGACAGAGTGGTGAAGAAGGCATTCGGCATGCTTGGTTTCATCGGTCAGAACATTGGATACAGGAGTGGGACGTCTTGTTGAAGTTGTACAAGACATTGGTAAGGCCACACTTGGAATACTGTGTACAATTCTGGTCACCCTATTATAGAAAGGATATTATTAAACTAGAAAGAGTACAGAAGAGATTTACTAGGATGCTACCAGGACTTGCTGGTTTGCGTTATAAGGAGAGGCTGGATAGACTGGGACTATTTTCCCTGGTGCGTAGAAGGCTGAGGGGTGATCTTATAGAGGTCTATAAAATAATGAGGGGCATAGATAAGTTAGATAGTCAATATCTTTTCCCAAAGGTAGGGGGGTCTAAAACTAGAGGACACAGGTTTTAGGTGAGAGGGGAGAGATACAAAAGTGTCCAGAGGGGCAATTTTTTTCACACAGAGGGTGGTGAGTGTCTGGAACAAGCTGCCAGAGGTAGTAGTAGAGGCGGGTACAATTTTGTCTTTCAAAAAGCCTTTAGATAGTTACCTGGGTAAGATGGGTATAGAGGGATATGGGCCAAATGTGGGCAATTGGGACTAGCTTAGGGGTTTAAAAAAAAGGGGCAGCATGGACAAGTTGGGCCAAAGGGCCTGTTTCCATGCTGTAAACCTCTATGACTCTGTGACTCAGTGTGCCTCCCCTGGGATCAAGGACCCTGGGGTGTAAGTCCTGCAGCTTTGCATTGCTTGGCAGCATCATGTGGCAGAGGTGGTCGCTGCTACACCAACCCCAGACTGAAAATCACCAATGGGGATGGGTGCTGCAGGGGAGGGGGAATGGGGATCAGCAGCAAGGGCATGGGGTATTTCTCAGCAGACTTCTCCCTGTCTCGTTCAGGCACTGAGTGGGTTTGGATGAGAGACCCCTCCCACCCAGGAAGCCCACAAGTGACCCCGACAGGATTTGCTTTTCAAGCACTCTCCATGACAACTACTCTGCACACCACTGGGTTCATAAATTACGCACTTAAGGGCCTGAATTGGCCAATCATGGTCCTGCCATCATGAACTTTACTGGAGTGGCAGTGGGAAGGAAACTGGTCCTATCGACCCGTGAATTAAATGCCCCTTTCCACCAAACTCCCCACGCGGAAAGGCATTAAACTCTATCCTTTGTAGTCTCTTATCTTTATGACTCTCTCTGTGTCTGTATTTTTGGATGTGGAGATGCTGGCGTTGGACTGGGGTAAACACAGTAAGAAGTTTAACAACACCAGGTTAAAGTCCAACGGGTTTATTTGGTAGCAAAAGCCACACAAGCTTTCGGAGCCTTAAGCCCCTTCTTCAGGTGAAGAATCGTCCTGCCAGTCTCCACTGGCCTGACCTGCATCCCTGGGGCTGGGGTCTTCTCCCCTCCAGCTCCCACCAAACCTGATGGCCAGACCAGCAAGTCTGGAGCCAGAGCCTCCACCTCCCCCCACCCCACCCTCCCTCCCAGCCCCTAACCCCTCTGACAAGGAGAGCTGTGAAAAAAACAGGTTCTTTACCTGAAGAAGGGACTTAAGGCTCCGAAGGCTTGTGTGGCTTTTGCTACCAAATAAACCTGTTGGACTTTAACCTGGTGTTGTTAAACTTTTAACTATATTTTTGGAGCCAGGATTGCACTGGAGCGTGGCGACTTCTTGCAAGCTGTGTTAGAATAAAGTTTTAGAAACATTGAATGAAAGTAAAAGATAGATTTGGAAGGTATGCTGGGCACCTTCCTGTCCCTCTGACCCCATTCCTTCTTCTAATCCCATCCTTTACCGTGTATACACAATACCGTCTGACTGGCCGCTGTCTGATGCTGAACATCCTGTACTCAGCAAAAGATTGCGTTTCACCTCAGTCTGCCCTCTCAATGGATTTTGGGCTCGGCACGATGCTGAACTCCTCTTCTGTCGCCTCTGTCTCCATGCTCACCTCTTTGGGCAGAGGTTCACCCATCCCCCATTCACTGGACCCTTTCACCCATCTATTGCTTTCTCCTTTTACCTGGACCCCACCCTCTGGCCTCCTACCTCCTCTCGATCAGCGACATTGTCAGTGTGACATTGGCCTTCTCAACTTCTCTGCGCCTCTCACCCACTCTAACCAGTCTCCCTCTCAACTTGCAGCACTCCATTCTCGGTCCAACCCTGACCTTGTGATCAAACCTGCCAACAAGGGAGCTGCTGTTCCCTGGCGTACTGACCTCTACCTTGCTTCCTTCTACCTCCCCCTGGACCACGACCCCACCAGCGAACATCAAGCCATTGTCTCCAGGACTGTCACTGGCCTCATCTCCTCTGGAGATCTTCCCTCCACAGCCTCCAACCTCATAGTCTCCCAGACCCGGGCAGCCCGCTTCCACCTCCTTCCCAAAATCCACAAACAGGACTGTCCCGGTAGGCCTATCATGTCAATCTGTTCCTGCCCCACCAAACTAATTTCTTCCTATCTTGTTTTCCCTTATCCATTCCCTTCTCATCTCCGTCCACAATTCCTCTGGTCCCCTACATCACATCCACAATTTCCAGTTTCCTGCTCCCACCCGCCTCCTCTTCACTCTGCATGTCCAATCCCTCTACCCCCAATCCCACCAGGAGGGTCTGACAGCTTTCTGCTTCTTCCTTGAGCAGAGGCCCAAACAATCCCCGTCCACCATCACTCTCCTCTGCCTGGCTGAATGTGCCCAACCCAGTCCAACGCCGGCATCTCTACATCATGGCCGAACTTTGTCACTAACTAACTTCTCTGAGGAACATGGTGATGCAGATGCTCTGTCAAGGCTGCCTTTGCCTGGAGATAAAGATACTCCGGGCTGGAACCTGATGATAATTTACTTCACCCAAGATGAAGTTCCAGTAACTGCTAACCATCTGTGGAACACCACTCGGAGCGACCCGATTGTGAGCCAGGTACTGGATCTTGTCCTGGGAGGGAGGTCGGGTAGTAGAAACCAACCAGAGTTTCGGACGTATATGTCCATATTGGATTGATGTTCATTGTGGGGTATGAGTCATCATTCCCCGTCCTTAAGAGGAAAGGTGCTAGAATGGGAGTGAGCACCCAGGGGTGCCGTGACTGAAAGCAATAGCAAGAAGCTACTTTCATGGGAAAATGTTGATGTACAAATGGAAGAAAAAGCAGGGTCGTGTGAATCCTGCACTTTGGTACAGAGGGCGCCACCCTTGTCACCTCTACATCTGTGGGAATGGCCCCAATCACCATGGCAGCGAACCCACATTGACTTTGCTGGGCCAGTAGAAGGGCAGATGCTCTTTGTGGTAGTGGGCACTGACTCCAAGTGTCCAGAGGTCATGGTTACAAAGTCTCCATCAGTGGAGTCAACGCTAGACAAACTCAGTGAAATATTTGCCTGTTTGGCAATCCGGAAAAAGTGGTCAATGACAATGGACCCCATTTTCCGACACAGGATTTTGCAGAGTACATGGAGCAACACGGAATCAGATACGTGAGGTCGGCACCGTATCACCCGGTGACAGATAATCTGGAGGAACGATTTGTTCAAACCATAAAACAATGGTTCCCAAAAGGTACGGCGCGCCACTCTGGTGCGGCAAGAGAGGATGGCAAGTGTGGCGGGAAGATTCAAGGACAATCAAAGAAACATTTAAACATGGTTTAAACAAGCATTGTTTTATACTTTCTGGATGTCCCATGATCATATTACAAAGTAGTTGTGTTCTGTTATGAATCAAGCACTGCTAGGAGTTGTTTTTTTTGTTTTTGAATGTATTTCTTATCAATAAAAAATTCAGTGTGGCGTGAACAAATTTTTATTCTGAAAGTGCAGCCCAGTGAACCACTGTCATAAAACAATCTTTGAAGTCGTCACAAGGGAGGGGTCACGAGGACGGCAGGTAAATACTTTGAGTATGTATCGCCACACGTAACAACTCGGTGCTTGCCGGCTTCATTGTGGTTAACTGAAAATGTTGGACTTGCTGCGACCCGAGATGTGGTTGAACGGAACCAAGAAGGGCAGATGGCCAGAAGAGCAGGCGGTGCAAAGTCGAGGACTTTTCAGAGAGGGGATGAAGGGAAGGCGGTGGATGTTGTCTACCTGGATTTCAGCAAGGCCTTTGACAAGGTCCCTCATGGGAGGTTAGTTAGGAAGGTTCAGTCGCTAGGTATACATGGGGAGGTAGTAAATTGGATAAGACACTGGCTCAATGGAAGAAGCCAGAGAGTGGTTGTGGAGGATTGCTTCTCTGAGTGGAGGCCTGTGACTAGTGCTGTGCCGCAGGGATCGGTGTTGGGTCCATTGTTGTTTGTCATCTATATCAATGATCTGGATGATAATGTGGTCAATTGGATCAGCAAGTTTGCTGATGATACAAAGATTGGAGGTGTAGTGGACAGTGAGGAAGGTTTTCAAAGCTTGCAGAGGGATTTGGACCAACTAGAAAAATGGGCTGAAAAATGGCAAATGGAAATTAACGCAGACAAGTGTGAGATATTGCACTTTGGAAGGACAAACCAAAGAAGAATGTACAGGGTAAATGGTAGGACTCTGAAGAGTGCAGTTGAACAGAGGGATCTGGGAATACAGGTACAGAATTCCCTAAAAGTGACGTCACAGGTGGATAGGGTCGTAAAGAGTGCCTTTGGTACATTGGCCTTTATAAATCGGAGTATCGAGTATAAAAGTTGGAGTGTTATGGTAAGGTTATATAAGGCATTGGTGAGGCCGAATTTGGAGTATTGTGTACAGTTTTGGTCACCTAGTTACAGGAAGGATGTAAATAAGATTGAAAGAGTGCAGAAAAGGTTCACAAGGATGTTGCCGGGACTTGAGAAGCTGAGTTACAGAGAGAGATTGAATAGGTTGGGACTTTATTCCCTGGAGCGTAGAAGATTGAGGGGAGATTTGATAGAGGTGTATAAGATTTTGATGGGTATAGATAGAGTGAATGCAAGCAGGCTTTTTCCGATGAGGCGAGGGGAGAGAAAAACCAGAGGGCATGGGTTAAGGGTGAAAGGAGAAAAGTTTAAAGGGAATATTAGGGGGGGCTTCTTCACGCAGAGTGGTGGGAGTGTGGAATGAGCTGCCGGATAAAGTGTTAAATGCTTTTAACATTTTTAACATTTAACACTTTTAACATTTAAGAAAAACTTGGACGGGTTCATGGATGAGAGGGGTGTGGAGGGATATGGTCCAAGTGCAGGTCAGTGGGACTAGGCATAAAATGGTTCGGCACAGACAAGAAGGGCCAAAAGGCCTGTTTCTGAGCTGTAATTTTCTATGGTTCTATGGGAGTTTGTTCTGGCCAGGAATTATACTTCTGGGGAGAAGCGATTCCGGCTCCATTACTGCACAGATGGGACCTTTGTCCTGCACAGGACAGAGCAGGATGAGCTGGTCTGGAAAAGAAATGCGGACCAGTTGGTCGCAGCACTGCATCAGAGATGGGAAGCCCCACAAACGATGGAACCGTCCACGTTGTCCCCAGTAGGATTGCCCGAACCGAGTATTTCAAAGTCAGAGTTGATCACCCTAAGGGAGGATACAGCATCTGTGGCACCAGTCACCTGCAAAGGGACTCTCATGCCGAGCAACAGGATCTTCCAGAATCCCGGGAGACTACTCTGGAAGAGGTTCCAGCAATGAGAAAATAACCCCTTCAAAACTGCCATTCCACTGATAGTTCAAATGGACATGAGACTGTCAGAAGGACTTTTAGTAGTCATTATATGTAAATATGTTCTTCCCTGTTTATATATGTATGTTTCTAGTTGGGAAGTTTTGGATTTAAGGGGGAGGTGTGTGATGTATGTGTATGTATACACTTTGTGGTGGTTAGGGGTGCAAACTGCACCTTCAAGAGTACAGGCCATGACCCCTGCTGGGCTATTAGTTCCGCCCATTGTGGGACCATGTTGGGCAGCCTTAGACCTGACTGTGAATGAGTGCACACCTTCAATAAACTGCTCCCAGTATTGAAGCATTCAATCCTACCTCGTCATTCTTTATACCCCTTTGTCCACAGGGGCATACATAACATTATAAACATTATATCACAATATCCCATATTTATTGTCTCAATGCAGCCCTCCCCCCACCCACATCACACCATCTGCCTCCTGTTCTTAAGGTTGCTACATCTTGTTGGAACCTCTTAACTACAGTTTAATATCCAACAATTTTCCCTCTTTATTTCTGATGAAGAGTCAAAGGGACTTAAACCGTTAACTGTTCATTCTCTTCTTTCAGGGACTGCCAGACCAGGTCAGTTTTTCCAGTGTTTTGTGTTCTCATTTTAAAAGTTGATTTTCAGAGGGACTTGGGTGTATAGTTAGTGGGAAGACAAGTGATTGCAAGGGGATTGGAGTACAAAGAATAAAATAAACCACACCAGGAGGAGTGCATGCAGTTGTCTCCAGATTTAAGGATGGATATACTTGCAATTGAAAGGCTGTACAACAAGGGCTCTCTAGGTCAGTTCCTTTGATGAGAGGGTTGTCACGTGATGAGAGGCTGAGCAAATTGGGCCTTTATTTTCCAGTTTAGAAGAATGTGATGTGATCTCATCGAGACGTACAAAATTTCTGGTGTGTCATGACAGGGTAGATGCTAAGTTTGTTTCCCCTGGCTGGGAAATCTGGATGTGGAGCTGCCGGCGTTGGACTGGGGTGAACACAGTAAGAGTTTTAACAACACCAGGTTAAAGTCCAACAGGTTTATTTGGTGGCAAATACCATTAGCTTTTGGAGCGCTGCCCCTTCGTCAGATGGAGTGGAAATGTGCTCTCAAACAGGGCACAGACCCAAAAATCAAGTTGCAGGATTTTGTGTATCTGTGCCTTTCTTTGGAATTGCTTGCAGCCGAGGGTATGTAGATGTTGTAGCAGGTCTGTAGATGCTCCATTGTGGAGTAATATTTGAGATTGAGATCCATAGATTTTTGATCTCTCGGGGAATCAGGAGATATGGGACACAGGTAGGAAAGTGGAGTTAAGGTAGATCAGCTATATTATGCAATGGCAGAGCAAACATGAGAAACTAAATGGTCTGGTCTTGCTCCTATTTCTTTTGTTATAATGCCTAAAGTCAATGTGAAGTAGTTGGCTTTGCCTTATTACACTTCTTGAGGCATGTGTTGGGTTTTGTAAGGGCTGCACTAATTTTGAATCAAGCAGGTGACTAGCGCATCCAAGTGTTGTAGGGAAAAATCCCTTGTACCAGTGCATTCAAGGAGGTTGAGTCGCAAGGCAAGGTTCAAAGCGTTTTTTTTTATTGTACAATTACTGGGATCCCAGGGAGACCCCCGTAGCCAGCTTAGAAACAGTGCTTGGCCACGTTGATCTCAACAGTTACACATTTGCTCTGGATATTTATAGGAATCCAAATTCGAGCGGGAACATTTGCTCATACATTTTTACAACACCTAAAAAGTGGCCTATCTGGTCAGGAAGTTCCCTGGGAGACTTGTCAATTTGCATCTGTATGGTGTGTGTCCGTGTTAATGGGACTGCCTGTTCTTGCCCCGGTGTTTTAATGTGTTTCCCATTATCCTCTCGATGTGTCCCCTTATCTAAATCGACCTCTGATGTTTTGTGTCTGTATTCTATGCTTGCGAGATTAGGTGTTAATGTCATTTTGTCCTGCTGTGCGTAGGGGGATTTAATCTAATCTTTTATTCTTTTTATCCTGGTTTATTAAGTTTCTTTGTCTGCCTTGGCCATTTTAGTCCCATAATATTTTATTGACAGTACAGTTGTGCCATATATCCCACTGCCAGGTCTTGACTCGCAGATATCCCGATCTTCTGGCCAAGGGCCGGTTTAAAATGCAGCTTCGTGCTGTTGCTGGGCAGAATAAGGATCTTTTGTCGGCTTTGAAATTAAAGGTCTCTCAGCTGTGCAGAGGGGGATTTAAACGAATGTCCATTTGGGTGTTCCCCTCTGCATTGTAGGCACGTTATGAATGGTGCCAATCAGTCCAATAAATGAATATGTTTAATGAGGTGAATATTGATGAGATAATAAAAATATGGCTTTGGAAAATGGCCTACTTCAGTCCCTCCTCTCGTCCAGGGGGTCCCATTCATGGCTGACCCCCCATGGACGATCTTCAGAGGTACAGTGACTTGTACAGATGTCGTCCTTGCCGTTGTTCCTCTTCCTCTGTGGTGTGGTTAAATTCTTGCATCTGGATACTGGCAGTGGGTAGCATTCTTGATGTAATATTTGCACATATCACTTTAATACAGGTTAGGCCCAGGCAGAGTGTGAACAGGATGGCTACTACTAAGATTAATCCCTTCATAATGTATGCTCCCCAAACTGTGTTAAACAGCCACCCTAACCACCCATCAGTCCCTGTAAATCCCTGTTTAAAGCTATCCAATTGCTTTTGTATCCCGGACATGGCTGCTGTTATGTTTAATGTCTCGTCGTGTACATATGTGATGCATTTTCCTTTGATGATGGTGCATACCCCTCCTTGTCTGGCTAGCTGATAGTCTACTGCATATCTCGTTTGCTGTGTGTATAGTCTGAGTTCTGCGAGTTCTTGGTCAATTGCACCCAGTGCTTGTAGGGTGTTGTTTCCTAAGATGGTAAGTCCACATATGAAGAAATTCCTATTACTGGCACTGATCACCCCTGCGGCGCCCCCTCGGGATAGTGTCCCCAGAAATCCATATCCCAAAGAAGATCCTAATGTGACAGGGGCCTGCCAGTCGGCGCAGAATTCTGCGCTGATGGCCCTGGTCACTATGCGTTTCTGGACATGCCCTTCGCTTGGGCACGGAACCGTGAGAGGTCTGATTGTCCCTACGGAAAAGAACCTTGGAGGCCTGTCTGTGGCCATCATGTATACATTTTTGAATTAAAACACATAACCTTCTTTAACCTGATAACATGCATTACCCCGGGGTCGTTTGACCACATGGTCCCATGTTGTGAAACCTTCCCTCCCCTGGGACTGTCCACTTGATTGTACCCCTTGGTGAGAATCAAATGGGTACGTCCCCGAGGCTGAGCTTACGTGGGTGCCGTTGCACTTGCCACACATAAGCTGCCTACCCGCGGTGACTGCAATGCATTTTTGTTGCTTGCAGTCACAAGTGAAGTGTCCTTCCCGGACCTGGCACTCCTGGAGAGCACAATGTGCCTCAGCGCACGAATCATTTTTAGGGACAAAGGCATGCACGCACCCCCATGTGTCTCCTCCCGTTGGGGTCCCATCCTCCCTAGAATTCCCGGCTCAGTGAGCTTGTATCTCTTGTTTAAAGTACCCAATATGTTCCTTGCAGGGTGCCCCCGATGTGTCAATAGTGAATAACTCTTGTGGGAGCCACCCTGGTGTTGCGATGAATAGGGAGTTTACTGATTGCGCTGAAGGGTAACAAGCGGTCCTATTCCCATAGATCTCGTAGATTCCCACGAGATCCCATAGATGGGGGCGGCACGGTAGCACAGTGGTTAGCACTGCTGCTTCACAGCTCCAGGGTCCCGGGTTTGATTCCCGGCTCGGGTCACTGTCTGTGTGGAGTTTGCACATTCTCCTCGTGTCTGCGTGGGTTTCCTCCGGGTGCTCCGGTTTCCTCCCACAATCCAAAGATGTGCGAGTTAGGTTGATTGGCTAGGTTAAAAATTGCCCCTTAGAGTCCTGAGATGCGTAGGTTAGAGGGATTAGCGGGTAAAATATGTGGGGGTAGGGCCTGGGTGGGATTGTGGTCGGTGCAGACTCGATGGGCCGAATGGCCTCCTTCTGCACTGTAGGGATTCTATGATTCTATGATCTGGATGTGTGTTTTCAGGAATAGGTTTTCTTCCATGATTGGTGGTTCTGTTCCCCTAATCCCCATGTGTTGGAGCGTATTTACAATGGTCATGGTTATTATCAAATATGTCCTTGTTCCCATATTGTTTTTTTTTACAACAGTATTTTTACAGTTATAGTATATACAGAAAATAAACAGGCAATCAAATTAAAAGTAGTTTGTTCCGACGTCTTGATAGTAGATCTGGTCCTGGTTCCTGCGGAATTTGAACGAACGAAAACGGTATCTTTAGTTCATTTGTCTTCATACAGCTTTAATTGGGTCCAATGTTTCCAGACCCCCTGTCCCCTTATATCTATACAGGCGCAGGTATCTCCGCTAATAATGACCTCATAAGGTCCGTGCCATCTTGGGGCAAATCCTGGTTTTGCCGGAAGCACTTTTGTTAAGACCCGGCTCCCGGCTTTTGGGACCTCTGGTAATATTTCTGAGTCCTCCTCTGTATCGACCTGTGCCTGATTAAAAATTACGGACCGGCGCATCCCCTTCAATTGGGTACTAAGGTCTCGGATGTATTGACGGATCTTATCCTTTATCAGACCCACATCTGTCCAGCCTGTAATAATGTTTTCGGGTAAGTGCATTGCTCGCCCGGTCATCAGCTCGTATGGAGTCAAGCCGATAGTTCGATTTGTGGTCGCCCTAAGCCTCATCAGAACTGCAGGTAGGACTTCTGTCCAATTTCTACCTGAGGATTGCATTGCTTTTGCCATGGTTATTTTTAGAGTCCGATTCATCCTCTCCACCATCCCGGAACTTTGTGGGTGATAGGGGATGTGAAATTTCTGTTTTATTCCTAATAGTTGGCAAATGTTTTTCATAACCTTTCCTGTGAAATGTGTTCCCTGGTCTGAATCAACTTGAATTGGCATCCCCCATCGGGGAATGACTTCTGCTGCCAATATCCTGGCTACCGTTAGGGCTGTACAATTGGTTGTGGGGAATGCTTCTATCCACCTGGTGAATTGATCTACTATTACCAGGCAGTATGTTTTCCCGTGAGAGGGGGGCAATGGTCCTATGAAGTCCATTTGTATCTGTTCCCAGGGTCCCTTTGGTCTGGGTTGGTGTCCCATCTTTACCTTTATGGGCTCCCCGGGGTTGTGCTGTGCACATATAGTGCATCTGCGGCAGTATGTGGCCACATCTCGTCCCAATCCTTTCCACCACCACTCTCTCCCCAGGCTTTGTATCATTGCATCCCTGCCTGTATGGGGGAGTCCATGATGTAGTTCCAGTAATGTGTTCTGGATACATCCTGGCGCCAATACCCGGTTATCTTTTCTCCACACCCCGTCAGTCCCTTTAACTGCGCCCAGCTCCTCCCATCTATCTCGTTCTTGTTGGGGAATGTCCCCATGTAATTTCTGTATGTCAATTTCTTCTTGTTCTACCACTATCGCTGCAAGGGGCAGGCTTTTAATGTCGCTGTTTTCTAGTGCTTGCTGTGCCGCTGTGTCTGCGGCTTGATTCCCTTTGAAATGAATCCACTCCAGGGTGTCCCTTCCGGGTTCCCGCTGGTGGGCTTTTATTTTAATTACTGCAGCCTCTGTAGGCTGTTCACTAGCTGCTAGCAGCGCCCTTATCTGCTGTTGGTGTTTAATGGGGGTACCTCCTGTAGTAATGAACCCCCTTCTCCCCCATGCGGACATGTAATCATGGATCACACCAAACCCGTATTGGCTGTCTGTATACACATTTACTGTTTTCCCTGCTGCTAATCTTAAGGCTTGGGTGAGGGCAACTAATTCTGCTACCTGAGCGGACTGACCCCCGTCGATCCGTCCTGATTCTAGGGTTTCCAGGTTCTGGTCTACTACTGCCCACCCTGTCCTTGGTGATCCGGATACATATTTGCGGGACCCATCCACATAGAAGGTCTTATTTGCTGTTGGAAGGGGTTCGTCTCTAATCTTTCCTTCCTTGCTATCTTCGTCAACTTCTCCACAGCTGTGCGCTTCCCCAATATCTAAAATCCCTTCCGCGGGGTTTTCTCCCGTGTCCCTAATGATGGTGACTGACTTGTTAGGTGGTAGGAGTGTGGTCTCCCACCTTGCCCTCCTTATATTTGAGACTGTTTTGAGTTTGCCCGTGTTTAGCGTTTCTACCAATGTATGTTTTGTGTGTAGCACAATATCTCCTGTCATGACAATGGGCTCACTTATCCTCACAGCCAATGCTGCACAATCTAGGGCGGCTATGCACCTGGGCATCCCGGTGACTACTGGTCCCTCAGCCGTTGAATAATACCCTACGGGTCTCTTTCTATCTCCATGAGTCTGTGCCACTACGGCAGAATAGAAGCCATCCTGGTTATCACAGAAGATGTGGAACTTCTTGCTTCCATCTGGCAGTCCCAGCCCTGGGGCTGAAACTAACCTAGCTTTCAACTCTGCATATGCTGTCTCTTGCTCTTGTCCCCACTCTATACTTTCCAAGGCTGGCTTTCCTCCCTTCACTAGTCTCTGAATTGGTTCCGCGATTCTTGCGAAGTCAGGGATAAAACTCCTACTGTAATTGAATAGTCCTAAAACTTTTCAGACCCCTCTTACTGTAACTGGTCGCGGCATTTCTTTAATCGTGGTTTTGCGATCTGCGGGCATTTCTTTAATTCCCTGGGAAATTAGGTGTCCTAAGTACAGGACCTGGGGTTTTGCAATTTGTGCCCTATGTGGGCTGACTTTCAGCCCGGCTTTTGCCAATTCTTCTAGTACTGCATACAGGGCTGCCTTGTGCCCTTCTTCTGTTTTGGACGCTAATACATCGTCCACATACTGGAGGACCGTATTGTCATAGAAATCATAGAAACCCTACAGTGCAGAAGGAGGCCATTCGGCCCATCGAGTCTGCACCGACCACAATCCCACCCAGGCCCTACCCCCACATATTTACCCACTAATCCCTCTAACCTACGCATCCCAGGACTCTAAGGGGCAATTTTTAACCTGGCCAATCAACCTAACCCGCACATCTTTGGACTGTGGGAGGAAACCGGAGCACCCGGAGTAAACCCACGCAGACACGAGGAGAATGTGCAAACTCCACACAGACAGTGACCCGAGCCGGGAATCGAACCCGGGACCCTGGAGCTGTGAAGCAGCAGTGCTAACCACTGTGCTACCGTGCCGCCCGTGTCCTCATGCAATTTCACCCTACTCAGGATATCGCTCATTGTTCTGTGAAATATGGCAGGACTGTTATGAAATCCCTGTGGGAGGCGAGTCCATGTATACTGTTTCTCTCCCACAGTGAAGGCGAATTTGTTTTGGGATTCTGTGTCCAGTGGAAGGGACCAGAATCCATTTGCTATATCTAGCACCATGAAAATTTTGTGGTCTTGTGCCAATCCGTTTAAAATAGTCGAGGGGTTTGCCACAATGGGGTGTAATTTAGGTGTTACCTTGTTCAAACCTGTGTAATCGATGGTGAGCCGGTAGCTCCCGTCAGGTTTTATAACTGGCCATGTGGGGGAATTGGTGGTACTGGTGGTTTCCCTGAGGATTCCCTTTTCTATTAAACCCTTGACTATTTCTACCACTGCCCCTTGCGCTTCTCTCTTGATAGGGTATTGTCGGTGGGGCTTGTGTTCCGGTCCTGGGACTTTTATCGGTTCTGTGTCGGTTAGTCCGGTATCTAATTTCGTCCTAGCCCAGGCTTCGGGAATGGAAGCGCAGATGGCCCCGAACCCTTCTTTTTCCTGATCCCAATCTCGGGCCATGATGGTGGCTACCCCAACCGTCCCCAGGTGGCTAGCTAATGTCCCTATTCCGGTCTTCCTACCGGCAGGTTGTGGCCAAATTAGTTTCCCTTTCCCACAATCTATCAGCACCTGGTATTCCCTCATTAAATCGTTCCCCATGATTGTGCCCTCATTATTCTGACATACGTAAAATTGCATTGGAATATACTTGTGGTTGATTTCTACTAGTGTGGTCTCGCTAAGATAGGCGGGTATTCTCTCTCCCCCTACCCCGGTTATGTGTATTCTTTTGTTGGTCAGTGGCAGGGGTAGGTTTGTAATTGATATGGCTGCTCCCGTATCTACTAACATGTGGCATTCCCTACCCCCTACCAAGGCTTCTACATATATTCTCTCCCCCTCTTTCCTGTTTTGGATGGGAACTACGGGTTGTGAGATTTCGACCAGTGCTGGTCGATGACTGGGGTGGACGGACACCGGCTTCTGTCGGGATTCACTGTCTTCTGTGGGCGTGGCTACACTAATCCTCTTCTGTCTCCCATCTCCCTGGTTTGGGGTCTCTTCTAGTCACCCTAATGGATTCCGGGAATGTGGTGCCCCCGGGGTTGGTCTATAGTTGTCTTGGGGTCTCCCATGTTTCCCCCAACATGTTGCCTCAGTGTGCCCTGCCCTGTGGCAATGGTCACAGCGGGGCCCGCCATTCTCGGGTTTCTCTTTGAATGATGCTCCCCTGCAGAATCTAGCCATATGCCCTGGCTGGCCACACGTGTAGCAGCTGAGCCCGGTTCTCCCCTTATCTCCGTTATGGGGGGTTCCAGTCTCTCTCGTCTGGGGTTTTCACTCTGGGTTTTCGCCTCTCCCTGGAGATCACATGGTCTGGAATGGGGGGGTGGGGGTGAGTTAATAGGTTGTGATGAACAAAGCATCGTAGCTGTGAGGGACAGCTCGGTGGATAGGATATTAGGATGTAGATAGGCTGGAAAATTGGGCGGGGATCCTGGATTCAGGATTCAATCCTGGACCGGGGAGCGGCGCGGGCATGGAGGGCCGAAGGGCCTGTTCCTGTGCTGTATTGTTCTTTGTTTGTCTGGGCAACCTTCCCTTCTTTTATCCCGCTAGCCCACTCGACTAGCTCGTCATAGTCTTGGGATGCTATCACCCCCATCTTAAGGATTTCTTGGTGTACCTCTAATAGCCTGTCCTTGAATGCCTGGATAAAAGCCCTGTCTCTCCTAGCCACATTGTCCTGTCCTGAACACTCCCTATATACCTGGAATAATCTCTCTCCAAATTCCGATGCACTTTCCCCCTGTCCTTGTTTAGTATTTGTGATCCTGCTCCAATTAGTGGGGGAGTTCCCTAAGACCCGTTGGATTTCGGTCTTAAATAATGTGAAGGGTGCCTGCTGGTCGTCTATCTCAGCCGTTGTAGGAACGGCATGTGTCCACCTTCCTCCATTATAGTCCTGTGCTGTTTGGGTCGCTGGCCCTCCTGCCACCAACCTCCATTTATCCGCTGGACAGGCTGCCCTGACCAGCTGGTGTATGTCCCTTAAATGTAACTGGTGTCCTACCCAGAGTGAATCTAATTCGCCCCAAAATCCCAGGTTTGCGCTTCTGGGTTTTAACTTCCCCAGGGATGCCATAATCTGCTGCCTTTCCCCTGGGGTAAAAGGCTTATAGGTTGCTTTTGGTTGTGCTAACGTCCCTCCTCTGGTGACTGGCGCTAGATTATAATTTTTTATGTCCCCTTCTGATACTGGAGCGGTTGTATGTTTCTGCACTGACTCGTATGAGGGCCGAGGGTCCGTTTCCTCTGATCTCTGCGTTATCTCCGCAGTGTGGTTTCTGTATTCTAATTCCCTCACTCTCTCCTGCAATACCTTAATTTGTTCTGTCTCTTTGTGTCTCTCCTCCATGGAGGCATTTACCTTCTCAATTAGTCCAGCTAACTGGGTCACTAACATTACTCCCATTACTTTTATTTTGTCCCGTTTAACTCCGTCTACCCACTTTCTCTGATCTTCTAAAGTTTGTGATGCGTTCCACCCGTTCCGTTTCATCTTTGCAACAATCGCTTCTCTGGCTAACAGATACTTAAAAATGAGAGCTACTGCAGTTTCTCCCTCAATAACGTGGTCTGCCATCTTTCTGTCTAGCAGTCCTGCAGTATGCTGGTTCCAACAGTAAAAGTGCCCCAACTCTCTCTCTCTCCTATCACTGATACTGCTCCAGCACCGTCTGTATTGCTGTAGGGTCTTGTAGTGGGGTCCCAGTGGGTCTCTGCCCCTGTGCTCCCCCAACTATTCCTGACACCTCACACTTGGTCTATTTTGTGTTGTCTTATTGGGATGTGTGCTGGTCTTTAGTGGGTTTGTCGGCCCCTGTCCCCAGCCCCTTTAAGTACAATGCCTCCCGCTCGGCCACCACCTCCACTAGCAAGGTTGATCCGTTACCCCAAAAAGGGAGTTTCAGCTCCCTGGTACCCTGCTATGGACTGTGGTGTTCCCTACAGACGAACAAGGTTATCAAACTCCACCCGGGTCCCTAATGGATTTTCCGTCGCCATGTCTCTTGGTCAGGATGGATCGGGTCCCCTCTTCCTCAACACTTACACATATGTATCTGTTATCAAAGCCCCTGTTATAATTAGTAACTCTATCGACTCTGAGGTTGTTCGTCCCTTCAGTCTGTGTTGTTACCCGATTTACACTGTCCGTGCCTTGCACCCTGAGTGCCTGTGCCTGTGCCTCTTAGCACCCGCTTCAAAACCCAACCTTAGCGTGGGAGATTTCTCCTCTTAACGTCCAGTTTAGGGTAGGGCATCTTGAGTCAAGCACTCCCTTGTCCTATTGCCTTGGCACAGACAGCGGTTTCGTTTACAATCCTGGGTTAGTTACACCAATTAGTTCTGCATGCGGTTCTTATCTTTATATGTGTCTTAATTCCTTATTCCCGTTATCAAATAGCCCAAAACCTGTTATCTTTACCTCTGGTCCTCTATTTCTATTAAAGTTACTTACCTTCTTCCACGCGGTCATTCTGACCTATACCTCTTTGGTGCAGAATTCTGTTTCAATTAAAAAAACTTAAGCAAGAATATACAGTTCTACAAGACAATATTTAAAACGGACAAACCCTAACCCTTAAAAGGTACCTCACTTTGAACGGAGACTTGTACTCGTTGGTCTCAACAGTTACACATTTGCTCTGGATATTTATAGGAATCCAAATTCGAGCGGGAACATTTGCTCATACATTTTTACAATACCTAAAAAGTGGCCTATCTGGTCAGGAAGTTCCCTGGGAGACTTGTCAATTTGCATCTGTATGGTGTGTGTCCGTGTTAATGGGACTGCTTGTTCTTGCCCCGGTGTTTTAATGTGTTTCCCATTATCCTCTCGATGTGTCCCCTTATCTAAATCGACCTCTGATGTTTTGTGTCTGTATTCTATGCTTGCGAGATTAGGTGTTGTCATTTTGTTCTGCTGTGCGTAGGGGGATTTAATCTAATCTTTTATTCTTTTTATCCTGGTTTATTAAGTTTCTTTGTCTGCCTTGGCCATTTTATTCCCATAATATTTTATTGACAGTACAGTTATGCCATATATCCCACTGCCAGGTCTTGACTCGCAGATATCCCGATCTTCTGGCCAAGGGCCGGTTTAAAATGCAGCTTCGTGCTGTTGCCGGGCAGAATAAGGATCTTTTGTCGGCTTTGAAATTAAAGGTCTCTCAGCTGTGCAGAGGGGGATTTAAACGAATGTCCATTTGGGTGTTCCCCTCTGCATCGTGGGCACGTTATGAATGGTGCCAATCAGTCCAATAAATGAATATGTTTAATGCGGTGAATATTGATGAGATAATAAAAATATGGCTTTGGAAAATGGTCTACTTCACAAGGAATCTTGTTGCTTTTCATACTGATTTCCACATCATTTCATACTGATGCCAGGATACAGGTTCAGATACAATGCAACACATTTTCACCTCTGCCATGACACTGTGTAAGAGCTACACACCCATAATGTGCTGTTTCTGTCTAGTGCCTGACATTCTATTTCCTGACCCATTTCTTGGTGGGATGAAGCAGGGTGGGCTTTTACAACAATTGACAATTATTTCATGGTCACTAGACTTTTAATTCCAAATATTGAATTCAAATTTCACCATCCTGTTCCACATTGTCCTGAGTCACGGAATACTAATGACAATACCACTGTGACATTGCCTCCTCGCCTCTCCAATATTTTGCATTTTCATTTCAGTTCTATTTTCACTGAGCAATCTGCAAGTCCACAGTAAGGTACACCCAAATCTTAGTTTCATTCTTTGACTGCCTCAAGTTATATCTTCAAACCCAACCTACTGCAATTTTGTTCATCAAAATTAAATCTTCTCAGCCTCCTCTGTTCTAAAAACAATTTTGGCTCATTCAACTTTTTCTCATCTAAAATTCTCCATTCCGAGTAGCAGCCTCATAAATCTCCTCTGCACCCTTTTGTGCGAGATCACATTTTTCCAGTGACTCGTACTGTACAAAGAAAAGTACGCACAGTAAGAAGTCTCAACACCAGGTTAAAGTCCAACAGGTTTATTTGGTAGCAAATAAAGAATAAGAAAAGTACAGCAGAGGAACAGGCCCTTTGGCCCTCCAAGCCTGTGCTGATCATAATGCCCTAACTAAAAAACTTTCTGCCCTTACTGGTATCTATTCCCTCCCTATTCATGTGTCCATCCAGATGCCTTTGTTGCTAATGCGCCTGCTTCCACCACCTCCTCTGGCAGTGTTTCAAGTACCCAAATTTCCCTTGCACATCTCCCTTAAACTTCCCCATCCCCATACCTTTGAAACTGCCCCCTTGTAATTGACAGTCTAACTGCAATCCAACATGTTTTATACAGTTCTAAAATAACCTGCTTGCCAATAAAGTATTTCCTGGGTATTTGAGCTCTTCAGAGAAGAGTTGCTGATTCATTTTTTTCTCCAATTCTTTCCTTCCATTAGATTTCTTGGGGCGAGAGGTCTTCATCTGTAATCTTTTCTCATTAAGTGTTAACCTTCAGTGGTTTCCTAATACCATTATGGATACCATGATGAACTAAACACGGCACCAGAGGTAATTAAATGCAGTGCTATATAGAACCATTGCTGAAAACACCTTCTCACACTGAAGGCATATTTCTGCCTCCCCAAATTATTTTGAAAATAAATTATCAAGGCGTTTTGTTATTTGGGGACCAAATGGAAGAGAAGGAAAAGATTAGAAATGTGCATCAAAAGTCAGTCCTTTTACTATCATAACCAAAGCTCAAATGCTTGCAGACATTAAACCACACTAGAAAACATCATGGCTAGTCACCACCACCACAAAGGAGTCTCCCCAAATTTGCACTAGTCTTAAAATTAAGTTCAGTCACCCAAATGTATTTTTATTTTTTATTTATGGAAAATTGAAGTGACCCCTTCAGAGTCTCGGCTCAATACAAGTACTTTAACAATAAAGTAACCATGAAATGATCATTAATTCCAAAACAATTCTGGTTTCAGAGGCAGTAAACAAAAATACACAAGAACATGGTACTGTGATTAGCACTACGCACCACTATTAAAGATTTCCTTTACATTAAAATCAATTAATAGAAATAAGAGCTAGTAGCGATGCTGGAAGCGGGGATCACTGGACAGTCTCTGAACTCGGTCTTGGTCACCAAAGCTACCCGATCCTTGCATACCGCTGTCTGCCATGATCTGGACAGTGCGGTTCATCGGTTGACCATCACCCCCCTGGTTCCCTCCTTGTACAAATCCTCCATGCCTGTGGAAAAAGGATATTTGTCTCAATTCAGTGGTACTGATGGACATGCCAAAAAATTAGTGTGCACACGTCACAAGTGGATCTACAGAATAGTGTTATGAGCCTTAACAAAAATCAGGCATCTATTGCCAGATCAGATGATAGGACAAGGCAATCAATACATTTAACAGAACCAATAATACTCATGACTGGTCCACACAGACAAACATCAAATTAAAACATGTTCTACGCTTCAAAGTGCAGAGATCTCACTTGCATATAAAATTAACAGGTTAACAATTGAAATATTTTAATGGCATAAAATTACTCTGGGGAAACGTGTTCCCTTTACAGGAAATCAGAGCCTCAGGCATGTAAAGAATTAATGCCACAACAGCAGAATTGTAAGGAATTGGAACATGCAAAGAATGAATGAGCCAGTTCATGGTGTGTTTCTCTCTAATATGAGCAATGGACCTTTATGCTAATATATCTCACCTACTCCTATATCCTGTTATTTCTTTTTCTTTCAACCAATTTATTCTCAAGTTGTTATAAGTATTTCAAATACAAACTCAATTACATCCTCATGTTTCTCTTACTTTTGACCCTATATCCACACCCCAGACCCTTCAGTTGTTTCATTCTTTCATAAACATTTCTTTAAATCACTCTATTCTAATAAAAGCAGTCCCAACTTTCCTGGCCTCACCTATTTTTATTTCACCAGACCAGGCATTTAAATAGGGTAATATCCTCTCTGGTACCTTAACATCTGATCTCTTTAATTCATTCCATCATCTTATCAATGTCCAATGCAGCTTCCTTCCTTTAGTCTTCAAAATTATTTACCATGTTCCTACTTTTGTATCTTCTAATTTGGATAGCATTTCTTTCTAGCCTTGTATTTAAATCATCAATGAATGCAAGTGATCTCAAAATCAGGGCAACAGAACCCACATCCAACCGCTCTGAGAAATGCCTTCTCTAAACTGATCCCCTTTAAACCCGTTTTAAAATTCAATTAACTGAACCTTGACGAGCACAAATATAATTACCCTTGACCATGTGATATTCTCTCTTAATTACTGTTTCTATGCAGATGATTTTGTAATAAATGCACTTGAGTGGCTGGTCAATTGTTTCTCAGTAGATGGAGCAAAAGAGAATGGATAATAGCACTGACTTCATTCACTAATGCCAGCAGCAATGAAGACTATACTGACCTCCATTCTGCATATTTACATCAGTCATAAGTTGTTCCGAGAATGCCAAATGAACTCAGTTGCTCTGGTAAAAGGAGAAGGATTGGAATCAACCTTTTCACAAAAGCAGCCAGGATCAAATCATTCAATTAATTTATTTATCAAGTAACCCTAATTTATAAAATAAACTTCATTTTCAGTTGCAGGATGTAGCTTTTATCCATTCATCCAGACAGCTGTTGAAACCATTCAAGTAGAAGTTAAATGTAACCATATGAATATGCAAAAATAAATCAAATGGAAAATTAACCCAAGATTGTTTTGTTTTTAAAATGTGTTTGTATGAAAAGTGGCCAAACAGAAAAATAAGATATAATTAATTTTAAATCATTGTCCCATTGGTAATAAATAATTCTGCAGAAAAATGATACCATATAAAGTAGTTTTCTGTAAATACAAGGTACCTTTTATACTGTTTTACAGACCATACATCACTCTCAGGATTATGCTAATCAATGCTTCACAGGCCTTTTGACCATAATGAAAATATGTGCATTTTACTTGGTCTAATTCAAAATGGTAGCTAGTTTTTGGAAACCAGATATGCAGTTCGCGTTATGAACAAGATCCAAGAACTGAAGACAAAAGACAGCTTATATTAATGGATGTACATATACAATGTGCTGACAGTATCTGATTAAGGAGTTCAAGAAAGTCCTATTTGAATGAAAGCATTTACTTTTATAGGGAACAAATAAATAAATTCTTGCTGGAGGCATCTTTTATAAGAAACTATCACAAAATGTAACCAATTGAGCTTTATTTACCAATGATATCTATCAGGCTACATCTGAAAGTGTAATGTAACATTGATGTACAAGGTCCAACAAAGTTTAGAAAGATGGAACTGCAGCACAAATTTTAGTTCTATGAATCAAGTTTTTGGTGATTATAAGTCCATTCTAGAATTGCTCTTGATTTCTTGCTTCCAGCACAGGTTCAAAATAACAGAACGTAGAGCACGGTTTCACCTCCAATGGATGCCTATAGATAAATCTTAGCCCCATCGACAATCCCTTCAGCACAGGTTTAAGACTGCCAAATTAAGGACAGTTTTGTGCAGCAGGCTCACACCAGGAACTGCCCAAAACTCATTGATGACCAGCAAAGAATGACCACTTCCATCTCATTAAACTGGATTGGTTCCAAACCAAGATCCCAGTGATTTCTGCCTTTAAATCAAATTGCCAACAATTCTAGGAAGGGTACTCAGAACTCTTGATCAAGTATTGTTTAATTATATTTGTGCTCAGCAGGATTCAGCAGCATCCAACAGTCGCAGAGCCAACAAGCTTTTCACTTATCAAGGCATGTCTCTTCTTACCCAGGCATTCCTCCTCGTTGCATCAAATGGCCTTGTCCAGACTGGGCAGGTATGCCCCTATCTCCTACAAGAGCAGAATAGCAGGTTATTCCCCACAAAAAAACACATTTATAACTGATTATTTTATTTAAAAACTTGCATTAATTCAGCACAAACATTTCTAAATTTATATCTTATTGGTGCTAGCACTTGCTTGCCATTACTTACATTGCCGGGGAGGGGGGGGGGGGGGGGGAAGTCATAGAATCCCCATCGTCCAGAAGGCTATTTGGCTCCATCTAGTCTGCACTGACTCTCTGACAGAACATCTTACCCAGGCCCTTTCCCCACCCTATCCTCGTAACTGCACACATTTGCCATGGAAAATCCATCTAACCTGCACATCTTGCGGTACTAAAGGATAATTTAGCACGGCCAATCCACCTAACCTGCACATCTATGGACTGTGGGAGGAAACTGGAGCACCTGGAGGAACGCAAACATGGGGAGAACATGCAAACTCCGCAGTCACCCAAGGCTGGAACTGAACCTGGGTCCTATGTGCGGTGATGCAGCAGGGTAATAACCACTGTGCCACCACAGGAGAATGGAAGTAAATTAGAACCAAAATACAATCTCCAAAACATCTCAACCCCAACATAACAGAAGGGTGAAATTCAGTGTCCTGGAACTTATGACAATGCAAAGTATTTGAGCTGCAAAAGCTAATGCAGTTCCAAACTTTAAGGCCATTTGGTTTCAGGATCAGCTTGGCAGAACTATTGCTTGAATAAGGGAGCTACAAAGAGCAATACTAAGGAAGATTTGCATGGCTTGGGATATCATCTTTCAGAGAGGGCCAATACTGTGCCCGTGCGCTCAATTTGGTGCAAAGAAATCCCATGGCACAACGGAGACCAGTCTCCTAAAGATTCTTCTTAACACTTGCAGTGTGGAACTGATTACCACATTTGCCTAAATATCAGTGACTGATTGTACTTCAAAATTAAGTCCCCTGGTTCTAAAATGCTGTGGGATGCCCTGGGAATGTACTCGGCACTAGATCAATTAAAACTGATAGCTTTTTATGCCATAATTTTACCATAGATTAAAAGATTTCAAATTTGCTTCCAACAAAAAGCCAGAAGAAAGAAATTAGAAGTAAAAATTATGAGAACTATCAAAATTGAGGAATTTCAACACCTGCAGTCCATTGATGCAAGGTGCAACATACAGAACACCATTAACATATTTAAACTGAGAATAACCAATTATTCTTTGTGCTGCCCACATCAGTGAAGCAGGCCTATGGAGGATTCAGGCCAGTCAATGGTTTGGGGCAGTGATTTGATTTTGCATGGAGTACACTATGAAGAGATCATGGGATGGATCCCACCATAAATCCATAGCCATGCAAACGGATACTCAAAAGAATGATCCCACAATGAGACAATTATACAGCGGTTCTTTAATTCCACTATTTCACCTGCCCTTGCCGATACACACAATTCAGACCCACAGACACAATCTGTCTACCCAATTTCTCCATAATATGTTGGATGCTGACTGGATGTTTGCATCTCATACCAAATGTCATGACTTCGGAAACACAAAGCAAGTGTTTGCCTTTTTGTGGCATTGTTCACAACCACCAGATGTCTCAAAGTACTTTACAGTCAATGAAGTATTTCTGTAATGTAGAGAACATGGTTGTGAATTTGCACTCAGCAAGCTTCCACAAACAACGAGATAATGACCAGATAACCTGTCTGTGAAGTTGATTTGAGGAACAAACATTGGCCAGAACAGTTCTTCAAAATACTGCCATGGAATTTTTTTACACTCAGTTGAGACAGCAGACACAGCCTTAGTTTAACTTGTCATCCAAAAGGTGCACATGTGCCTGGCCCCGCCGCACTTGCTCAGTACAACACAGGAGTGACACCTTTAACTTCTGTGCTTAAATTCTGCAGTAGGACTTGAACCCAGAACCTTGTGACTCAGAAGTGAAAGTGTACTGATTCAGCCATGGCTAGCAACGTTTGTCTATCACTACTTCTCAAAAAATGTGGACCTCTCACATAATTTGCTGGGTATCACAGAAGATTGGGGAGATGTGGTGAAGCAGCAAGACAAGTAGATTTTCTTTTTGATTTGATTCCCAGAAATAAATTTTTTAAATGTTTCCTTCACTATGGGAATATTTGAAGATTGACATGCACCACTCAAACTTGCTAAAACAAAAAGTTTAATTTTAGATCAAGATTTGATCAAACTTGTAATTCAAAAGCAACAAACCATTTCAAATAGATGATTGAAACGTTAAACCTGGACTGTCCAGTGAACAAATTAAAATCTTGACGAAGGTTGCAATGCTGGACTCCAGCCAAATATATAACTTACTAGTTAACATAGCTGGCTACGGTCCAGTCTTGCTGTAACATTAATTCATAAAACAATACATAGTTTCTATTATCCAAAGTAACTGCCAAAGTTTAAAATGATAAGCTTGCACCTTGCAATTATTTGGTGATACAGTTGAAGTGTTGAGAAAAGCATTTAGAAACAGGTAAAGATAAAATGGTGATCTTGATCACAGCTAGGAATGACCAGGCCCATTGATCACAAGACTGGAATCTTTAAAAAAAAAAAGACCACTGACTATTCAATACATGTTTCACTGTCCTAAAAGATTACCTTGCCAACGATCAGGATCTCTTCCCATCACTGCTGCTTCCATGTTACCCTGCCAAGAGCGTTCTGGGTGGCTTTCCATTTTCCGTCCATGATCATTGTTCCAATCTCTACCATCCCTGTACAAGCAAAAGCAACATTTTACAATGTGAATGAGTCAATGAGCTAACTTCTAAGAATATTTCCAAGAGATATGTATGGTGCAGGGATGACTATAGTTCAATTCCATTCCCATGGCCACTAAATTACCCTTATTCTATGCAAGAACTTAGCTTAACCTATCCATAAGTTACACTCACTCATTAGCTGTTTTTCCCTCAACTCCTGCCCTATATATTCTCCAGTTCTTCATCCTTGCTACTGCATCTCCTTCACGAGACTATCAAGCTCTCAATCACCCACCCACCAAATTCCTAACTAGTCACCTTTCCCTGCTCCTGTGATGTCTTAAATGGACCCATTTCCTTAGACATCTCCAATGCCGCCTCGTCAAAAAGTGCACTACTGTACTGCTCCACTTCCTTCCTCTCCAAATGTCATGCCACTATTTAATAGTGGAGAGAGAAAACATGGGTCTACAAACCTGTTAGCTTTACATCAGTAGGGAAAATGCTAAAATCTATTCTAAATACCATAAATAAAGACATATGGGGATAGTGTAGAAGGAATTGATGTGGATGATCAGCCATGAACTGTATTAAATGGCAGAGCAGGCTCAGACTGAATGGTCTACACCTGCTCCTATGTTTCCATAAAACATGTCTCTGCTGTTCACCTCTCACCTATTGATTTGCACCCATCCAGAAAACAAAGCAGCCGTGACCAGCATCATCTGTGAAACATTACCTGTCTTTTTGTCATTTGCCCCTACTTTCTCTGGTCGCTAACCATTTCTGTAGATTACTCTTACACAGCTCCACATATCTGTCCTAGTAAACCAATACATCAGCAACATGAATTCCTGCAGCAACCCCTCCTCCCACATCCCAACATTTCACACTCGGTTCCACATTGCCCTTTAGTTCCATCAACCACGGGCACAGGGATGTCTTTAATACACATGATATCCAGTTCTATAACTTTCCCACAAATACACAACCAGAATTTCCATGAAGTGAACACTGGGGAATACAAAGTCACTAAATTTGGACAAAGATTCCACACCATTACCATCTCCCCCACTAATCACCAGCTCAAAATATCCTGGTTATCAAAATGATTACTCGCACCTCTGTTAAAAAAAAATGGTACCAAGGTTAAACTAAAAGGTCAGCATTCCCTTGTGTTAAGTTAATGATGTTCTAATCCAGATTTTAGAGCAACTAAGGGATCTATAGGTTAATTTTACAGCACAGAAATTGTCCTTTTTCCCCAATAGGTCTACACAAGAGGCTCCTCTTGCCTTGCATCATATCACTTAAATTTAGTCTGTGGAAACACGAAACTTGAACCTTCTAAATGGTTCTGAATCAAATTGAACTTTTCAATACAGAGGATGATAAAAGTTATTTTTTATGCAATGGTAACAAAGGAAATCAAATAAAGGTGGGTGAGTGCAGTTGAGGTACAGATTACTCGGTCTAAATTAACAGCAGAATAGGTTTAACAGAATGGCCCATTTGCCTACCTCTGCCGAAATCCTTATCCATAGAATCCTACAGTGCAGAAAGAAGCCATTTGGCCCATCGAGTCTGCACCAACCACAATCCCACCCAGGCCCTATCCCCATTTATTTACCCACTAATCCCTCTAACCTATGCACCCCGGGACACTAAGGGGCAATTTAGAATGGCCAATCAACCTAGCCCGCACATCTTTGGACTGTGGGAGGAAACCGGAGCACCCGGAGGAAACCCACGCAGACACAGGGAGAATGTGCAAACTCCACACAGACAGTGACCCAAGCCAGGATTCAAACCCAGGTCCCTGGAGCTGTGAAGCAGCAGTGCTAACCACTGTGCTACTGTGCCGCCCGGCTTTACGACCAGCTTCTTAGATAGAAAAGGCATATTGTGTCCATGCCGATAGAAAGAAAGTTTTCCAGCCTAATCCCAACTGCCAGCTCTTGGTCCATAGCCCTGTAGGTTACAGCACTTCCAAGTACATATCCAAGTATCTTGTAACTTCGATGGCACCTCCTGCATCTACCACTATCAGGTGGTTATCTATACACAAATCAGCCCTGGGACAGAAAATGGGCCCTTACTTTGCCACTGGTGAAAATCTAACATACAATTCAACAGCTGTGCTGCCCCCATCAGTGAAACTGGCCTATTGAGGATCCAGGCCAGACAATGGTTTGGAGCAGTAACTTGATTTAGCATGGAAAATACTATAAAGGAAGCATGGTCTAGCTCCCATTATAAATCTACAGCCATGCAACTTATAACTACCAGCTGTAATGAGAAAGGCATCAATATGATTAATGCCTACATCTGATCCTAGTTTCAGGTCATGATTACAAATTACCTGAAATTCACTTAATTTCTAATCTCAAATTCCAATATGACCGAGCCTTCTAACCATGAATATATACTTTGAAGTTCATGGAAGCAATTTTACAAAAGCACAGACGCCAAAGGTCCAGTGCTACCTTAGTTAGTTCACCAGATATTCATCCTGAATTAATGATATTGACAATCACTGAGAATGATTAGCTAATTGTTAATGATCTTAGATTATAAGTTCAATGTAGAATCAAATAAACCGAGCAACTAAAGGAAAAATTGATTTCAAATTTGATCTTAAGAACGATGGAAGGCAATCTCACTTGGGGGTCATCGTCAGCTATCATGAGATAACGTATCTAATGGAGTACGAGTTGTGTTTAAGGCTGAGCTGGGTAGAAGAGAGAGAAAGCTTTGCATTGTCTCATCATACTTTACCTGGGAATATTTGATGGCAAAGATCTTCCACTCCAAATATCTCATCACAAAAACAGAATTTTTTCAAAAAGTTCTCCATCCTTTGATATGATTTAATGTATTGTACTGGATTGCAATAGTTTGGAAGGAGACACAAAGTAATCTTGACTGAGCTGTGCAATTGCCTTGGTTGAGTAGAAGCTTGGGTCATTTCCCAATTCAAAATAATTAATAAGCTCCGACACCATCAGCATGCATAAATACCCACTTAGATATCACACCAAGTCTTGGTGACATTGCTCCTCATATTTGAAAATATTGTGTCCTCCACAAACTACCTCCATGACCAATGCCCTTCTCCAAACTTCATCACCCTTGTGCCTTACCTCAACCGTTCTTTCCTCCAATTCTAGACTCAACTTGTCTCTACAGTTTTATCAAACACTTACCTTGATTGGCGAGGCATAATTCCTCCTCTGTTGTCTGCTACTCGTTTCATGTCTGGTCCATAGGCGCCACCACCAGACCCACCCCAACCCTCTCGCTGTGACCCTGAATCGCGGCTGTGGCGTTCTGGCCCTCCATGCCTTCCATCAGGATAATGCTGAAGACGTAATAAAAATATTTTAAGTTTGTTCAAAAAAAAACTATAGAATAACTCATTTTATGCTTTAATTTTTAAATGTATTATTTTCAAAACCAATATGACCGGCATTGGATTTTAACCATGTTACTGCTCAATGAGGAGACCTGGACAAGTACACGTTTGGCAGCTTCATTTTCCAGCTCTCCAATTTTATCAATATCAGAATGATTAGTGTTCTCTGAATCCTCTTTCTTGCTCCTTCAAAGTCACAAATATGTTTGTGCTTTTCCTCCAGCTTGCATCCTACGTGTATTAAAATCAAGACTCAGGACACTGACTCTCCCAATATCACAAAACTAAGGAATCTTTCCTTTCACAAACAACGTGCTTAGCATCACTCCTCACAGCTCTTTTCTTTAGCTTTCGATGAGAGTCCAGGTAGAATATCTCAAATCCAGCAACCTCAGGACACATTTCAGAATCTGCTGGTTTTTGGAATAATAACGGAACCTCTTAATTCAGTGAATTCAGGGGCACAGGCAAACCAAATAATATGCTTGCAACACATTAAGTTAAGCTATGCTGCTGATATTAACTTCTCACACATTGGATTTAATAACTTTTATGCCTCTCATTTCCTTAAATCAGTTCATTCTATTTAAAAAGAGAAAAGACCAATTAAACTGAAATAATGTTAAAAATACCTGGCAGTTGTAACTGAAAAATAAACATGAGGTGTGCAAAGCCAATCAATACTTGTTGAGTCACCAGGCCAGTACAACTCCCAAACCTTTTTGAGCTTTCCTGGGTGGGATCAAGACTCACTACCGAGCGCAAGAAATAAAAATATCTGGTTTTTAGACCGCGCCAGTTTTTGGGTAGCTGGTTTTGAGTTACTCTACCTGTAATGTCAAAGTTGTCTGTAAAGAAAAAGAATCACAAAAACAGTCAGCCATTCATTGTGCTGTTAAGACAGATGGGGGGAAAAAGCCTTTTCTCTATGTTCACATTTCCCCAGTGTGTGTAATCATTCAGAGGTCAGACAACTGAAAGGTTGAGTTTGAACTCCGAGTGGACAAGTTTCAGGAGTATATTGATGAACAATGTAACAGATGTGCAAATGGTTTGTTACCACCCTCATCAGCCTTGTAAGATACATGCCTTATTCCAGCAGAGGGCTCCATTCGTCTGCACAGGACGACCTTCATTTGTGTGCCTCTAACTGAATCATCAGATGCATCAAGCCCTGGACATGCAAAATTGTGTTCTTAAACCTGGCCTTTAAATATTGCTTTTAGGAGCTTTACCATGCCTGGGATTTCTCTCGTTTGATCAATGTGCCATCAAGGTTATAAAATCCCTACAAAGGGCAGGATTGCAAGAAGAACGTTCAATTCATGTTTAATGCCATGTGCCTATTAATTACAGTAGGCCTGAGTCTAAGGGACTTTAGCAAAGCGATGCCTTCAACATAGTTCTGGCCTTTCCACCCTTGCATACTCAGTAACAGATTTCCTTCTCTGTAACTGATATCCTCCAAACATCCTTCTGAGGTACGTATCAAGGTCATATTGCCAGAAAAGATGTAACAATCCTGGTTTAAGATCTGAAAGTGACAATCCCAAATTCACGTACGTAATTAATAAATTTATGCAATGAAATATGTTACCTGTCCATCTCTGTCACCAATCATGCCTCGAGAACTGTGAAAGAAAGGAACACAGCAAAACCAAATGAATACAAGCTTTCAGACAAGAAACAAAAGCAAATCTATTCCCAAAATACTATTTAGATACTTCATTCAACTATTGTGACATTTAACTGTTATAACCATAGAAATAATACAGCACAGGAAGCCATTTACCCATCTTGTCCATGATGGCCCAAAGACACCCAGATGCCCTTTCTAATCCCATCTTCCTCCACATGGCCCATAACCCTGCAGCCCACAGCACTTAAGATGCAGAACCAGGTACTTTTGAAAGTACCACCAATTTAGGCAGCGAATTCCAGACACCTACCATCCTCTGCGTACAATATTTTTCCTCATGTTCGCCTCTAACCCTTCTGCCACTTAGCTTGAATCTATGACCCCTGGTTTTTGAACACTCTGCCGAGGGAAACAGGTTTCTCCTGTCTACTGTCTCTCTAACCCTCACAATTTTGTATATCTCAATCATGTCACCCCTCAGCTCTCTCTGTTCCAAGGAAAACAACCCAACCTCTCCACATAGTTACAATTCTCCAGCCCTGACAGCATTCTAGTAAATCTCTGCACACTCTCCAGTGCGATCACATCCTTCCTGTCCAGAAATGCACACAAAATCCAGTTGTGGCCTCACCAGTGTCTTATACAGTTTCATCATTATATCCCTAATTTTGTACTCTATAACTCTGCCAATGAAAGACAGCATCCCAATATGCCTTCTTTACAACATGATCTACCTGTACTACTACCTTTATGGATCTGTGCACTTGCATGCCAAGGTCTCACTTCATCGACACCCTCAGTATATTCCCATCTATTATGTATTCACTTTTACTGTTTGACCTCCCTAAATGCATTACCTCACACTTATCAGAGTTAAACTCCACCTGCCACTTTCCTACACACTCCACCAACCCATCTATATCATTTTGGAGTTTACAGCTATCCGCTACACTATCCACTAGATGGCCAATTTTTGTGTTGTCTGCAAACTTCTCAATCGTGCTCTCCACGTTCAAGTCCAAATTGTTAATTATATAAAACAAACAGCAGGGGTCCCCACGCTGAGCCCCGTGGAACTCCACTTGATGTGGAGATGCCAGCGTTGGACTGGGGTAAACACAGTAAGTTTAACAACACCAGGTTAAAGTCCAACAGGTTTATTTGGTAGCAAAAGCCACAAGCTTTCGGAGCCTTAAGCTCCTTCTTCAGGTGAGTGGGAATTCTGTTCACAAACAGGGCATATAAAGACAAACTCAATTTACAGAACAATGGTTGGAATGCGAATACTTACAGCTAATCAACTCTTAAAGGTACAATGTGAGTGGAGAGAGCATTAAGACAGGTTAAAGAGATGTGTATTGTCTCCAGACAGGACAGCCAGTGAGACTCTGCAAGTCCAGGCAAGCTGTGGGGATTACAGATAGTGTGACATGATCCCCTCAGCGACTCTGCGCCGTCGTGTGTCGTGAAGGCCACCTTGGAGAACGCTTACCCAAATATCAGAGGCCGAATGCCCGTGACCGCTGAAGTGCCCCCCAACAGGAAGAGAACAGTCTTGCCTGGTGATTGTCGAGCGGTGTTCATTCATCCGTTGTCGCAGCGTCTGCATGGTTTCCCCAATGTACCATGCCTCGGGACATCCTTTCTTGCAGCGTATCAGGTAGACAACGTTGGCTGAGTTGCAAGAGTATGTACCGTGTACCTGGTGGATGGCGTTCTCACGTGATATGATGGCATCCGTGTCGATGATCCGGCACATCTTGCAGACATTGCTGTGGCAGGGTTGTGGGGTGTCGTGGTCACTGTCCTCCTGAAGGCTGAGTAGTTTGCTGCGGACAATGGTCAGTTTGAGGTTGTGTGGTTGTTTGAAGGCAAGAAGTGCCTCGGCCAACGTTGTCTACCTGATACGCTGCAGGAAAGGATGTCCCGAGGCTTGGTACATTGGGGAAACCATGCAGACGCTGCGACAACGGATGAATGAACACCGCTCGACAATCACCAGGCAAGACTGTTCTCTTCCTGTTGGGGAGCACTTCAGCAGTCACGGGCATTCGGCCTCTGATATTCGGGTAAGCGTTCTCCAAGGTGGCCTTCACGACACACGACGGCACAGAGTCGCTGAGCAGAAACTGATAGCCAAGTTCCGCACACATGAGGATGGCCTCAACTGGGATATTGGGTTCATGTCACCACTCACCTGAAGGAGCTTAAGGCTCCGAAAGCTTGTGGCTTTTGCTACCAAATAAACCTGTTGGACTTTAACCTGGTGTTGTTAAACTTCCTACTGTGTGAACTCCACTTGAAACAGCTTTCCACTCGGAAGGACAGCCATCAACCATTACTCTTTGTTTTCAAATACTAAGCCAACTTTGGATCCAATTTGCCACTTTACCCTGTATCCCAAGGGCTTTTACTTTTTTGGCCAGTCTGCCACGTGGGACCTTGTCAAATGTTAGATAGTATGACAACAGCGAGTGCCTTGATAGGGTTTCCTCTTCCAGCTTAAGAGAAGATTGGAGAACTTGATTGCCACTCTCTTAAATGCTCAAAAGGATCTTTTCAAGTTCTGTTTAAAAGGGCACTATTAAGAAAAAGTTGCACCAGACTAGCATCCAACAGCAACCCATTTCAAATGAAATATTAATAATATAAATCACCAAGAAATCTAATAAGGAATGGTTGAAAGGAATAGTACAGATGATTTAAGAGGAATGTGGACAAGCATATGAGGCAGAAGGAAATAAAGGATTTCAGTGATAAAAGTTGGAAGGAGGATTGAGTGGAGCATAAACAGCCGCATGGACTGACTGGGCTGTATAGTCTGTTGCTCTGCTATCCTATGAATATTAGATAAAAAATTTTAAGCGTTTACTCATTCATGCCCAGTGTAGACAGCTGGGCCGTACCAGATTATGTAACATAAAAGTTTGTTGAAGGGTTCCAGCTAAATTTAGATTGGTCAATTTTCTAACTGAACTACTGTCAAGTTCAAGAACAATAGTGTGGAGAACATTTTGAGCATAAAGTATCTCAGTCCCTCTTGTAAACTTTTTAATGTTTTAAAACCAAAATTTGTTTTCTGTCTTGCATTACACATCGGAACTCAAATTTTCAGTACCTTTCCAGATATTTAAATACCCCTGTACAGATTCCTACAATGATCATGTACATCCAATAGCAACTTTTTAAACTGAGTAGACCGCAGACTGGCATAGGATCAATTTATTTTAGGAAAGTGTATTCCGTACTCAGCTGACGCATCATTAGAATCTAATTCAATCACATTCCGTGCCTTTCAAATATGCAAAAATGGACCTATCAATATTCATTCTACTCATTAGATAATACAACCTGGTACATTATCCACCCAATTGCTACAAAGAATAAAGAACAATACAGCACAGGAACAGGCCCTTCGGCCCTCCAAGCCTGCGCCGCTCCCTGGTCCAAACTAGACCATTCTTTTGTATCCCTCCATTCCCACTCCGTTCATATGGCTGTCTAGATAAGTCTTAAACGTTCCCAGTGTGTCCGCCTCCACCACCTTGCCTGGCAGCGCATTCCAGGCCCCCACCACCCTCTGTGTAAAATATGTCCATCTGATATCTGTGTTAAACCTCCCCCCCCCCTTCACCTTGAACCTATGACCCCTCGTGAACATCACCACCGACCTGGGGAAAAGCTTCCCACCGTTCACCCTATCTACGCCTTTCATAATTTTATACACCTCTATTAAGTCTCCCCTCATCCTCCGTCTTTCCAGGGAGAACAACCCCAGTTTACCCAATCTCTCCTCATAACTAAGCCCCTCCATACCAGGTAACATCCTGGTAAACCTCCTCTGTACTCTCTCCAAAGCCTCCACGTCCTTCTGGTAGTGTAGCGACCAGAACTGGACACAGTATTCCAGATGCGGCCGAACCAACGTTCTATACATCTGCAACATCAGACCCCAACTTTTATACTCTATGCCCCGTCCTATAAAGGCAAGCATGCCATATGCCTTCTTCACCACCTTCTCCACCTGTGACGTCACTTTCAAGGATCTGTGGACTTGCACACCCAGGTCCCTCTGCGTATCTACACCCTTTATGGTTCTGCCATTTATCATATAGCTCCTCCCTACATTATTTCTACCAAAATGCATCACTTCGCATTTATCAGGATTGAACTCCATCTGCCATTTCTTTGCCCAAATTTCCAGCCTATCTATATCCTTCTGTAGCTTCTGACAATGCTCCTCACTATCTTCAAGTCCTGCCAATTTTGTGTTGTCCGCAAACTTACTGATCACCCCAGTTACACCTTCTTCCAGATCATTTATATAAATCACAAACAGCAGAGGTCCCAATACAGAGCCCTGCGGAACACCACTAGTCACAGGCCTCTAGCCGGAAAAAGACCCTTCCACTACCACCCTACAATTACTAACCTTGGTAACCCCCCCCCAAAAAACTGTTGTAAATTTCAGGTTATCGCTCAAGAGATTAAGCTGTGGCAATCCACGTAAATTTCAACAGACCCATGAGTCATCTTAACACCTCTCCCATCCTGATAAATCCCAATAGCCATAGGAACATAATATTTCAGAGATTTCTACAGGTTTTAGGAATTCTATCCATACCCAGAATCACGCCTGTCTGGCATCCGCTCAGGTTTCCAGTTGCCACGTGGTGGCCCTCTTCGTGGAGATTCGCGCCGAGGACTGTGGTTGCGATGGGAGCCATGATCAAGGTGTCTATCGTGGTCTCTACCGGATTTCATAACAATATCACGGCCCCGACTACCACCACGTCTATCATGGAATCCTTCAAGCCTCTTGTCAAATCTTCCTCCAAATGGCCCTTCATCCCGACGTGGTGGACCAGTATCTCTGCGGTCAAACCGATCCACTCGCCTAGAAGCAAGTTAAACAACAATGTGACCAAATACACACTTACTGGTGGAAAAGTTCATCAAGGCCAGTGAAAACAAAGAATCCAAAATCTAGGTAAAATCTGCAACTTAATATGGAAGTGAAAGGATTGGGTGACTGGAACATCTGGAACCTGGCCCTGGTACAATCCTGACCAGATAAATTGTCTCTCCTTCCTGCCAGCCGCAAAACAAAGTAAAAAGAATCTCTGGCAGTCACTCTAGCTCAAATCTAACTAAAATAAACTGACGACTTGAGCAGAGCTGCAAAGCTGGTTGTGGTGGAAAAAGAAGAATGGCTGATTTGGGGGTTGCAAATTTGGAGTTAGGGCAGAGTAGGAAAGTGTACTACTGTCTCACCTCAGATCTTGAATCAATACACCAGAAGAAATGCAAAACGTTGCATCTCTTATCACTAAAGTCCATTAAATTTTAAGTGTAATTAATTTATAAATTAACAGTTAAAGCTGATGTCAGGCAGGCATTTGAAAAAATGATAAAGCCGTAAGGGCGGCACGGTAGCACAGTGGTTAGCACTGCTGCTTCACAGCTCCAGGGTCCTGGGTTCGATTCCCGGCTCGGGTCACTGTCTGTGTGGAGTTTGCACATTCTCCTCGTGTTTGCGTGGGTTTCCTCCGGGTGCTCCGGTTTCCTCCCACAGTCCAAAGATGTGCGGGTTAGGTTGATTGGCCAGGTTAAAATTGCCCCTGAGATGCGTAGGTTAGAGGGATTCGCGGGTAAATATGTGGGGGTAGGGCCTGGGTGGGATTGTGGTCGGTGCAGACTCGATGGGCCGAATGGCCTCCTTCTGCACTCTAGGGTTTCTATGATTCTATGAACTTACTAACCACACTTTTCTGGAGTGTCCAGTATACCCAGGAAATTGTATCAAAGTTAATTTTAAGTTTGTTTCAATAAACAACAGTATTCCCACAATTAATGATTGGGACTAGTAACTTTAGGATAGATTCTAACAATCAGGAGAAAAGCAGGCATACAACTAAAATCATTTTAGAAACCAAAAGAGAAAACGCTGGAAAATCTCAGCAGGTCTGGCAGCATTTGTAAGATGCTGTCATTGCAATCACAACAATTCCAGCATCCACAGTAATTTGCTAAAATCATTTTAGCTTAAGTAAACATCTAAATAAACCTAAATATTTAACTCTTGAATTCCTTAATTTTTAATCAAAAAGCTAAAAACATATAAAACTAAAATCTTGTGCTTTGTGTAAAAAAAGTTTCCACTTCCCTTGGCACCAGTCTTACAGGTTTATTCATCATTCAATCAAGATAATGCTGAAGTTTCATAGTTTCTTAATTGTGCATTTGCAAAATTCACTAATTTAACTCCAAAGTAGCACATGTAGGATTCTCAAACTGTAAACACCTGTAACAACCAATGCCTTTAAGCGTTCTAAATCCAAGGAGGATGTGCACTTCCACCCTTAATTCACCAACTTTCCACATGCATCACAGTCAACCGTGAATTGACTTACCTGTCCACCTGTATATCTGGAAACCCCCGACCTCTATCTCGGTGATCAAAGTCATTGAACCTTTCTGGACGGCCAAAGTCTGACCCATGACTGCTATATCTGCTGTCACTGTCAAGGGCGATACGCTTCTGATCAGGCCAATACTGATCGTCCCGTCTAGAAGAGGAAGGTGAAAACCATTTTTAGTTTTACTCTCAATAACAATTGGCAAAGAGCAGTGAGCAACATTAAGATCAAACATTTACCTATCACTATCATATGGTCTTTTAATTCCACCACGACGTTCATGCTCATAGCGCATTTGCTCCTGCTGACGCCGGAGTTCTTCTTTCTCTCTATTAATTCGCTCTTGTTCTCGCCTCCTCTCCTGTGCAAAAGACAGACATTTTAGGATATGACAGATAACATAGGAGGAAGTTTAATTTTATTCTAAATATAATCTCATATTTCTTTTTTAATTGGACAACTGGGGCTACATATCCTTCCATTTTTCTTACACTAAAGCATCACAGTTAGGAGTCAGTCATGATGGTTAAAAGGCCATAAGATACAACTAGATGGGTGTTCTTCCATCTTTGACTGAACAAGTAGTAGCTGAAATATACCCCCTTTTAACTCATCAGATTGAATGATTTAACGATTGGTATTCTTCCTTTTACCTGCTCGATTCTGATTCTCTCCCGTTCTAGCCTCTCCCGTTCTAGGCGTTCCCTCTCAAGACGCTTCCTTTCAATTTCCAGCCGCTCCCTCTCCCGCTGGAGCAGTTCCCGCTCTTCACGCTCTCGCATGCGGTTTCTTTCCCATTTCTCCCGTTCTCTGTCAAAGGAAAATAGATTTTCAGTTAACTACAAAAGCAAAGTAACACAAGTTATTGAAACAAAAGCACCAATTAACAGAAAAAATTCAACAAATGCACATTCAAGGATTTCCCCATGACCAAACAATGCAGAAAGCAGCTAAACATATCCATTGCAATGCTGTTGTAACTGATTTTGGTTGCTCAGCCACATCAAACCTGCCACTCCAAACAAAAAGCACAATATTAAGTCCAGCTTAATATTGGCCCCTGTGGAAAAACACAGCAACATTTCCCAAAGTTATAGCCATACCCAGAAACTCACTATGAACCGATGTCCAAACTTAGCACCTGGTTTGATTCAGTGAGATTCAAGCCCCATATTTTTTAAGGCACACGGGCAGCTTACGTCCATCTCCACAAAATGGCCCCACAAATTTGTTACTTCTAGATTCAACTTCTTCTACAATCCAACCAACTTGTTCCACATATGCCAATTACATCCAAACCTGCAAAACCTACACGACATGATTCACAATCATGCTCACATGACTGTCCTCAATAATATCAATTGGTTCAATTCCACGTTGTACAAAATTAAGATTTTTTACCCCTTTTATAAAATCTTCCATGGCTTTCTCCAGGTCTCATGCCAGATGGTCCCTTAACTTTGCTCTAATGTGGCTCCCCTATGCCCCTTGTGCCTTATGTTATAAGAATCTCCAGCCATCTTGGGCTTACCTCTGGGCCTTCCTCCTCAAAATTCCCCATTTATCTATTCTCAAAATTCCCCATTTATTAGGCTGCAAAACACCATTAGCTTCTAATTTTTTCACTGCTCCTCAATCAGCTTCCCCTCTGCAGAGCTTTGGAGGCTTTGACATTAAAGACACTATTTAAATATCCCCATTTGGGAGAGGACACCAGCAGTCTCATGGTGATCTGCATTGTGGATCTACTAGAGATAGTGAATTTCAAGCTTGCCACTTGCCCCAGAAGATATTATATAGCCACTGACCAGAGATCAGTGGGGTTTTGCCATTCCCTGGATGAAAGCATTCATTTATTCCAAACATAGCTATCTTCAAGGTGCAGTGATAGGATCTTCCTCGCACACAGTTCCTCTTGCAGTTTAAAAAGAATAAATGTTTTATACTATGGCTGGAATTGCTGATCCCGCTGTTGGTGCAGCTCCACTGTGGGTTTCCCCTGGCAATGAGGACTGCATTCAACGGGAATCCCCATTCACAATGGCAGGACAAAATGATCCCATTGCCAGCCAATGGTGGGTCACCTTCTGCCACCACGAAACACGCAACAGAGTGCACGGTAAATCCTACCCTATATAAAACTATCTTACTTTGCATCGGTATTCACGAAGGAGAGGGACGTGTTAACTGGGAGTGTCTCAGAGGGAGGTGTTGACCCCGTTAGAGAAAATCTCCATTACAAGGGAGGAAGTGTTAGGTTTTTCAGAGAACATTAAAACTGACAAAGCCCCAGGGCCTGATGGCATCTATCCTAGACTGCTCAGGGAGACGAGAGATGAAATTGCTGGACCTCTGACGGAAATCTCTGTCGCTTCTTTGGACACAGGTGAGGTCCCTAAGGATTGGAGGATAGCGAATGTGGTCCCGTTGTTTAAGAAGGGTAGCAGGGATAACCCGGGAAATTATAGGCCAGTGAGCTTGACGTCCGTGGTAGGGAAGTTGTTGGAGAGGATTCTTAGAGACAGGATGTACGTGCATTTAGAAGGGAACAATCTCATTAGTGACAGACAGCATGGTTTTGTAAGAGGGAGGTCGTGCCTTACAAATTTGGTGGAGTTTTTTGAGGAAGTGACAAAAACGGTTGACGAATGAAGGGCCGTGGATGTCGTCTATATGGATTTCAGTAAGGCATTTGACAAAGTCCCACATGGCAGGTTGGTTAAGAAGGTTAAGGCTCATGGGATACAAGGAGAACTGGCTTGGCCATAGGAGACAGAGGGTAGCGGTCGAAGGGTCTTTTTCCGGCTGGAGGTCTGTGAATGGTGGTGTCCCACAGGGCTCTGTACTGGGACCTCTGCTATTTGTGATATATATAAATGATTTGGAAGGTGTAACTGGTGTTATCAGCAAGTTTGCGGATGACACGAAGATGGCTGGACTTGCGGATAGCGATGAACATTGTCGGGCAATACAGCAGGATATAGATAGGCTGGAAAATTGGGCGGAGAGGTGGCAGGTGGAATTTAATCCAGATAAATGTGAAGTGATGCATTTTGGAAGAAATAATGTAGGGAGGAGTTATACAATAAATGGCAGAGCCATCAAGAGTATAGAAACACAGAGGGACCTAGGTGTGCAAGTCCACAAATCCTTGAAGGTGGCAACACAGGTGGAGAAGGCATATGGTATGCTTGCCTTTATAGGACAGGGTATAGAGTATAAAAGCTGGAGTCTGATGATGCAGCTGTATAGAACGCTGGTTAGGCCACATTTGGAGTACTGTGTCCAGTTCTGGTCGCCGCACTACCAGAAGGACATGGAGGTGTTAAGAGAGAGTGCAGAGAAGGTTTACCAGGAGGTTGCCTGGTATGGAGGGTCTTAGCTATGAGGAGAGATTGGGTAAACTGGGCTTGTTCTCCCTGGAAAGACGGAGAATGAGGGTAGATCTAATAGAGGTGTACAAGATTATGAAGGGGATAGATAGGGTGAACGGTGGGAAGCTTTTCCCCAGATCAGAAGTGACGATCACGAGGGGTCACGGGCTCAAGGTGAGAGGGGCGAAGTATAACTCAGATATTAGAGGGATGTTTTTTACACAGAGGGTGGTGGGGGCCTGGAATGCGCTGCCAAGTAGGGTGGTGGAGGCAGGCACGCTGACATCGTTTAAGACTTACCTGGATAGTCACATGAGCAGCCTGGGAATGGAGGGATCCAAACGATTGGTCTAGTTGGACCAAGGAGCGACACAGGCTTGGAGGGCCAAAGGGCCTGTTTCCTGTGCTGTGCTGTTCTTTGTACTAAAACACTAATTTGCACAAAGTCCATTTTTAAAGCTCAATATAGCTTTGTTCAAATAAGGTAAATGTATATTTACTGCTCATGTTAGTCTCTGGTGTATAGAATTTACCAGTCTTTGATAGCCATCCGAATTTAAACTCTTTGGCCAGTTGATAGCTAAAAATGCTGCTCGTCTATATTAGCATTTCACGTGGATCATGTCTTCCTTTGGAACTTGCTCAGGGTCAATTTAGATAGTATTTAGAATGTTCAAAAAAAGATCACATAACTGCAATCTGCAAGTATCCTAATATAGTGTACTAAACCCATCAGTGAACCAGGCCTACAGTGGATAAAAGCCGGTCAATGGTTTGGTGCAGTAATTTTCTATAGCATGGAGTACACTATGAGGGGATCACAGAACAGATCCAAACATAAATCCATAAGCCATGCATTTCAGTTCTGAGAGCCAGAATTAGAAAACAGGATAATCCAAAGATATCTCCCTTTTGAACCTTGTTTTATGTTAAAAGCTGTTAGATGGCGTGTATTAATAGGTATTTTGCAATATTACAAGAACAGAATTGCAATGAAATTTCCTGAACTACTGAAAGACATATTCTGTTAAGACTTATAAAAGTAGTCTTACCTGCGCCTTTCTATCTCACGAACCTCCCTTTCGCGTTGCCTTTGTCGTTCACGCACTCGTCGCTCTTTGATCTTGTCAAAGGAAAGGATATCTTTCTCATCCTTTTCTTTGCCGTCTGGTTTGCCATCCTGACTTTTCGCAGACTAATTTTAACAGAAAGAAAATCCCTCAAATTTTATGCTGCATAGCTGAAACTGCAGTGAACAATGCTATGAGAGTCTGCTTCACTAAAGTAAGCATTTCATATGTTTGAACAAAATCATAATGTAGACACTTCTTAATGGATGGGATCATAATTCAGTACTTATTTTTTCCAGGAATAGGCAGATTCCTTCAATTAGGTACCATCATACAACATCCTCCCCCCCTTCCCTCGGTTAACATGACCATAAAGTTAATGGTGTGCAGCATCAGGAGGTTTCAAAGAAGTACATCATTAGTCCTCATTTCAGTTGGGTCTGGTCATGAAAATATTGTAAGTCTAACAAAACCAGGTTAAAGTCCAACAGGTTTATTTGGTAGCAAAAGCCAGTAGCTTTCAGAACAGGCTGTCCCTTCGTCAGGTGGGTGGGAGTTCTGTTCACAAACAGGGCATATAAAAGACACAAACTCAATTTACAAAATAATGATTGGAATGTGAGTCTTTACAATGTGAGTCTGTATTCCAATCATTATTCATGTAAATTGAGTTTGTGTCTTTGTGCCCTGTTTGTGATCAGAACTCCCACCCACCTGACGAAGGGACAGCCTGTTCCGAAAGCTAGTGGCTTTTGCTACCAAATAAACCTGTTGGACTTTAACCTGTTGTTAGACTTCTTACTGTGTTTACCCCAGTCCAACGCCGGCATCTCCACATCATGAAAATACTGACAGCAAAAATTAAGCCTAGAACATAAAAATTAGCACCAAGAGCTCTGCAGTAACGATCAAAGAATGACAGTCTTATCTCAGGATTTGAGATTATAGGAGGGGAGAAGAGACCTGGCGTTAAGTGTGTTATTTTGAAAGAAATATCAGGTATAGGTCAGATTTAGATCCTGTAGTTCAAAATTCCAGTGATTGTCCAAAACCAGTAACCCCTTTAATAACTCTATTCTACCGACCCTAGCACTTGACAAGTTAAGATAGGTGAATTCGGTTATGGGAATGGTGGCAGTGAAACATGTGGGAATTAGCTTAAATAAAACTGATGAGTTGGACTTTTAAGAAATCACAAAGGTAGTACAAAGCAAATGGGAAACAGGCAAAAAGCAATCAGACAAAAGTGTTGCAAGAAAGCAGAGAGGCCTTCAGGGACAGCTGTATGAAAATGCACAAGTTCTGTTCATAATTATTAAGAAATTGGAGGAGCATAACCTGTTTATTACACAAAGGTAAGATGCATCGTCTCAAATGTTATTCTGTACCCTGATCTTTACTGTTAAATAAAGCAGCCAATGTATGGCTTCATGCCGCATCTGATGCCTGTCTCACCATTGGAACTTGGGAGCAGGAGTAGGCAACTTAACTTTTTGAGCCTGCGGCACCTTCAGTAAGATCATGGCTGATCTGGTTGTGTCAGAACTCCACTTTGCTACCTGCCCCCAAGAACGCTTTCAAAAATCTGTTGAATTTTGCTTTGATGAATTAAATGGCTAACTTCTACAGCTCTCTAGGGAAGCGAATGCTACATAGTGACTCAGAGGGGGAAAAAAAATCCCATTTCAGCCTTACGGTAGAAGTCTTATTCTTAAACTTGTGTCCCCTTTTCAGATAGCTGTGGTCACTGGACTCTGAAGGTATCCAATTCGTGCATCAGCCCTTAGACTTTGTGGAGTGTTTGCAGGGGCACGAAGGGTAGCCTGTAGATCAAAGTTGAATTATCTTTTGATGATTCTCCCTCCTCTAAAGAGTATTTTCAACCTCTGCTTACTGTACCCTAGCAGCACTCATAAGGCCATCATGGGATTACAGAGATGTGCAATTGCACTTCCATTTCTTCCCCAAAATTGCTTGTGCAGGCAAAAATTCAACTGTGGGTAACTGCTTTCTCACCAGTGCAGTGTGCCTGACATTGTGCTGCCCCAGTTGGGCACCGAGGAAAGTCTATTTTGTTAGATCTTATTTGAAATTGCTGAGTGCTTCAATCTTATTTTCTTCATTTTTTGTTCAGCAAGGCTCAGATACGGTTTTCTCAGATTTATCTCATAGAATCCTACAGTGCAGAAAGAGGCCATTCGGCCCATCGAGTCTGCACCAACCACAATCCCACCCAGGCCCTATCCCCATTTATTTACCCACTAATCCCTCTGACCTATGCACCCCGGGACACTAAGGGGCAATTTAGAATGGCCAATCAACCTAGCCCGCACATCTTTGGAATGTGGGAGGAAACCGGAGCACACGCAGGAAACCCACGCAGACACAGGGAGAATGTGCAAACTCCACACAGACAGTGACCCAAGCCAGGATTCAAACCCAGGTCCCTGGAGCTGTGAAGCAGCAGTGCTAATCACTGTGCTACTGTGCCGCCCGGCTTTACGACCAGCTTCTTAGATAGAAAAGGCATATTGTGTCCATGCCGATAGAAAGAAAGTTTTCCAGCCTAATCCCAACTGCCAGCTCTTGGTCCATAGCCCTGTAGGTTACAGCACCTCCAAGTACATATCCAAGTATCTTGTAACTTCGATGGCACCTCCTGCATCTACCACTATCAGGTGGTTATCTATACACAAATCAGCCCTGGAACAGAAAATGGGCCCTTACTTTGCCACCGGTGAAAATCTAACATACAATTCAACAGCTGTGCTGCCCCCATCAGTGAAACTGGCCTATTGAGGATCCAGGCCAGACAATGGTTTGGAGCAGTAACTTGATTTAGCATGGAAAATACTATAAAGGAAGCATGGTCTAGCTCCCATTATAAATCTACAGCCATGCAACTTATAACTACCAGCTGTAATGAGAAAGGCATCAATATGATTAATGCCTACATCTGATCCTAGTTTCAGGTCATGATTACAAATTACCTGAAATTCACTTAATTTCTAATCTCAAATTCCAATATGACCGAGCCTTCTAACCATGAATATACACTTTGAAGTTCATGGAAGCAATTTTACAAAAGCACAGACACCAAAGGTCCAGTGCTACCTTAGTTAGTTCACCAGATATTCATCCTGAATTAATGATATTGACAATCACTGAGAATGATTAGCTAATTGTTAATGATCTTAGATTATAAGTTCAATGTAGAATCAAATAAACTGAGCAACTAAAGGAAAAATTGATTTCAAATTTGATCTTAAGAACGATGGAAGGCAATCTCACTTGGGGATCATCGTCAGCTATCATGAGATAACGTATCTAATGGAGTACGAGTTGTGTTTAAGGCTGAGCTGGGTAGAAGAGAGAGAAAGCTTTGTATTGTCTCATCATACTTTTCCTGGGAATATTTGATGGCAAAGATCTTCCACTCCAAATATCTCATCACAAAAACAGAATTTTTTCAAAAAGTTCTCCATCCTTTGATATGATTTAATGTATTGTACTGGATTGCAATAGTTTGGAAGGAGACACAAAATAATCTTGACTGAGCTGTGCAATTGCCTTGGTTGAGTAGAACAATTAAGAATACTTACTGAATCATCTTTGGACTTTGTTTTCACACTGATGACTGGTTCTCCCTTAGATTTATCCATCACTACTATTCTCTCTGAGCCTCGACTTCCTGAAAAGAATGCATACTTTATCTACTGTGCAAGTCAATTTCAGAATAATATCCACACAGGAGTTCAATTCCAGTGTAAAAAAACACGTGAAGTTAATCCTAAACTGCTTTCAAAGCTAGACATCAAGCTGTCTGAACCTATGCAACAAGAGATGTGACAGTAAGATCCTATTCGCACCACTCCAGCTTAGATGAACCCATCATGTCATCTACTTACGTGAAGAGCATTTAAAGACTGCATCCCCTCCCAACAGATACTCAATATGTCGTACCTGATCTGCTTCCACCAGCATGCGAGGATCCAGTCTTCCGGTCATTTTTTGAATCTTTTTTGTCATCTCGCTTTTCATCTTTTGAATCTTTCTTCCTGTCATCTAATTTTTTGGAGTCTTCTCTTTTATCATCTTTCTTCCCGCTGCTAGGCCTGAAGCAAAATTGCATTTGACTCTTAAACAGCATGTAGTGTTTGGCATAAACTATACATGGTTGATACATAAAGGAAAATATGTGGCAGAACTTCATTAATTCACTGTTTGTCAGTGCTTGTCAGCTAGTTTCTCTATACATCGATGTGTGGAATGACCTAGGACTTTTCTCCCTTCCCAGCACTAACCATTTTCAGGTCAGGCACTCATCCCCATAACACAAGTTTTTCCTGAGATTTTTTATGTTCCACGGAGGTTTCATCCGACACAAATCAAGAGTTGTGTTTTATTTTGAAAGGTCGAGAGATATCTGCATAATTAATAACTGAGTAGACCATTGGATGTGGGAGTAGAATTAGGCCATTCAGTCCATCGAGTCTGCTCCGCCATTCAATCATGGCTGATATGATTCTCATCCCCATTCTCCTGCCTTCTCCCTTTAACCCTAGATTCCCTTATTGATCAAGAACCTATCTATTTCTGTCTTAAAGACACTCAATGATCTGGCCTCCACAGCCCTCTGTGGTAATGAGTTCCACAGATTCACCACCCTCTGGCTGAAGAAATTCCTCATCATCAAAAGGGAGGCACAGTGGTTAGTACTGCTGCCTCAGCGCCAGGGGCTGGGTTCGATTCCTGGCCTCGGGTCACTGCGTGGAGTTTGCACATTCTCCTCATATCTGTGTGAGTTTCCTCCCACAGTCGAAAGATAACGTAAGAAATAGGAACAGGAGTAGGCCATCTAGCCCCTCGAGCCTGCCCCGCCACTCAATAAGATCATGGCTGATCTGAAGTGGATCAGTTCCACTTACCCGCCTGATCCCCATAACCCCTAATTCCCTTACCGATCAGGAATCCATCTATCCGTGATTTAAACATATTCAACGAGGTAGCCTCCACCACTTCAGTGGGCAGAGAATTCCAGAGATTCACCACCCTCAGAGGAGTAGTTCCTCCTCAACTCTGCCCTAAACTGACCCCCCTTTATTTTGAGGCTGTACTCTCTAGTCCTAGCTTCTTTTCTAAGTGGAAAGAATCTCACCACCTCGACCCTATCTAGCCCCTTCATTATCTTATAAGTCTCTATAAGATCCCCCCCCTCAGCCTTCTAAATTCCAATGAGTACAAACCCAATCTGCTCAGTCTCTCCTCATAATCAACACCCCTCATCTCTGGTATCAACCTGGTGAACCTTCTCTGCACTCCCTCCAAGGCCAATATATCCTTCCGGAAATAAGGGGACCAATACTGCACACAGTATTTCAGCTGCGGCCTCACCAATGCCCTGTACAGATGCAGCAAGACATCTCTGCTTTTATATTCTATCCCCCTTGCGATATAGGCCAACATCCCATTTGCCTTCTTGATCACCTGTTGCACCTGCAGACTGGGTTTTTGCGTCTCATGCACAAGGACCCCCAGGTCCCTTTGCACAGCAGCATGTTGTAATTTCTTTCCATTTAGAAAATAATCCTATTTGCTATTATTTCCTCCAAAGTGAATAACCTTGCATTTGTCAACGTTATACTCCATCTGCCAGATCCTCACCCACTCAGCCTGTCCAAGTCTCTCTGCAGACCTTCTACGCCCTCCACACGATTCACTTTTCCACTTATCTTTGTGTCGTCTGCAAACTTTGTTACTCTACACTCCGTCCCCTCCTCCAGATCGTCTATATAAATGGTAAATAGTTGAGGCCCCAGTACCGATCCCTGCAGCACGCCACTAGTTACCATCTGCCAACCAGAAAAGCACCCATTTATTCCGACTCTCTGCTTCCTGTCGGATAGCCAATCCCCGCTAACACCCTACCCCCAACACCGTGTGACCCAATCTTCTTCAGCAACCTTTTGTGAGGCACCTTATCAAACGCCTTTTGGAAATCCAAAAACACCACATCCACCGGTTCCCCTCCGTCAACCGCACTAGTCACATCTTCATAAAAATCCAACAAGTTCGTCAAGCACGACTTTCCCCTCATGAATCGTTGCTGTGTCTGCTTAATCGAACCATTCTTATCCGGATGGCCTGCTATTTCTTCTTTAATGATGGATTCCAGCGTTTTCCCACCTACAGACGTTAAGCTAACCGGCCTGTAGTTATCCGCCTTTTGTCTATTTCCTTTTTTAAACATCGGCGTAACATTAGCCGTTTTCCAATCTGCCGGCACTACCCCAGAATCCAACGAATTTTGATAAATAACCACTAACGCATCCGCTATTACCTCTGACATTTCTTTCGGTACCCTGGGATGCATTCCATCCGGGCCCGGGGACTTGTCCACCTTCAGTCCCGTTAGTCTACCAAGCACTGCCTCCCTGGTAACATTAATTGTATTGAGTACCTCTCCTCCTCCAACCCTCTATCGTTAATATTCGGTAAACTATTTGTGTCTTCCACCGTGAAGACAGACACAAAAAACTTATTTAAAGTTTCAGCCATTTCCTCATTTCCCACTATTAAATCCCCCTACTCGCCCTCCAAAGGTCCAACATTCACTCTTGCCACTTTTTATATATTTGCAAAAGCTTTTACTATCAATTTTTATATTTAGAGCTAGCCTAGCTTCATAACCTATCTTTCCTTGCTTTATCGCTTTCTTAGTCGTTCTTTGTTGTTTCTTAATGTTTTCCCAATCTTCCGATTCTCCACTATTTTTGGCCACTCTGTACGCATCAGTCTTTAATTTAATACTCTCCTTAATTTCTTTCGTTATCCACGGCTGGTTATCCCTTTTCTTACAGTCCTTCTTTATTCCTGGAATATATTGTTGCTGAGTACTGAAAAGGATCTCCTTAAAAATCCTCCACTGTTCCTCAGCTGTCCTACCTACCAGTCTGCTCTCCTAGTCCACCGTAGCCAATTCAGCCCTCATCCTATCGTACTTCCCTCTGTTCAAACAGAGGACAGTGGTATGGGACCCTACTTTCTCCTCTTCCATTTGTACCAGAAGTCCGACCATATTGTGATCACTTGACCCAAGAGGGTCCTTCACAAAAACATCCTTAATTCTACCTACCTCGTTACACATTACCAGATCGAAGATAACTCGTTCCCTCGTCGGTTCTGTAACATACTGTTCAAGGTAACTATCCCGACAGCATTCTAAGAACTCTTCCGCCATCCCACCCCTTCCAACTTGAGTCAGCCAATCAATATGCAGGTTGAAGTCCCCCATGATTTTTGCCGTTCCGTTTTTGCACACATCCATTATTTGCTTGTTTATAGCCCTCCCCACCTCAACATTATTATTTGGGGGCCTATAGACCACGCCTACTAGTGTCCTTCTCCCCCTACTATTCCTTATCTCTACCCATAACGATTCCATGTTTTGTTCCTTAGAGCCTATGTCATCCCTCACTACTACCCTGATGTTATCTTTTATTAACAGAGATACCCCACCACCTTTTCCTTCCTGTCTATTCTTCCTAAATGCCTGATGTGCAGGTTAGGTGGATTGACCATGCTAAATTGCCCCTTTAGAGTCAGGGAGACTAGCTAGGGTAAATGCCTCCAGTTATGGGGGTAGGGCCTGGGTGGGATTGTGGTCGGTGCAAACTTGATGGGCCAAATGGCCTCCTTCTGCACTTTAGGATTTTATGATTCCAGTTTTAAAGGAACATAGAACATTACAGCGCAGTACAGGCCCTTCGGCCCTCGATGTTGCGCCGACCTGTGAAACCAATCTAAAGCCCCTCTAATCTACACTATTCCAATATCATCCATATGTTTATCCAATAACCATTTGAATGCTCTTAATGTTGACGAGTCCACTACTGCTGCAGGCAGGGCATTCCACGCCCTTACTACTCTGAGTAAAGAACCTACCTCCAACATCTGTCCTATATCTCTCACCCCTCAATTTAAAGCTATGTCCCCTTGTGCTAGCCAACACCATCCGAGGAAAAAGGCTCTCACTATCCACCCTATCTAATCCTCTGATCATCTTGTATGCCTCTATTAAGTCACCTCTTAACCTTCTTCTCTCTAACGAAAACAACCTCAAGCCCCTCAGCCTTTCCTCATACGATTTTCCCACCATACCAGGCAACATCCTGGTAAATCTCCTCTGCACCCTTTCCAACACTTCCACATCTTTCCTATAATATGGCGACCAGAACTGTACGCAATACTGCAAATGCGGCCACGCCAGAGTTTTGTACAGTTGCAACATGACCTCCTGGCTCCGAAACTCAATCCCTCTACCAATAAAAGCTAACACACCGTACGCCTTCTTAACAACCCTATCAACCTGGGTGCCAACTTTCAGGGACCTATGCACATGGACACCCAGATCCCTCTGTTCATCCACACTAGCAAGTATCTTACCATTAGCCCAGTACTCTGTATTCCTGTTACTCCTTCCAAAGTGAATCACCTCACACTTTTCCACATTAAACTCCATTTGCCACCATTTGCATTAAACTCCATCTGCCACCCAAGGAACGTCCCTTCACTCTGAAGTTGAGGTTGTGTTCTTGAGTTCTGGTCTCTCTCACTAGTGGAAACGTCCTCTCCACGTCCACTCTATCTAGGTCTCTCAGTATTCTGTAAGACCCCCCTCCTCCTTCTAAACTCCATCAAGTATAGATCCAGACTCCTCAACCGCTCCTCATATGACAAACCCTTCATTCCTGAACCTCCTCTGGACCCCCTCCAGGGGAAACACATCCTTCCTTAGATATGGGGTCCAAAACTGCTCACAATACTCCAAATGGGGTCTGACCAGAGCCGTATACAGCCTCAGCAGTACACCCCTGTTCTTGTAATCTAGCCCTTGAGAAATGAATGCTAACACTGAATTTGCCTCCCTAACTGCCAACTGAACCTGCACGTTAATCTTGAGTGTCCTGAACCAGGGCTCCCAAGCCCTTTTGTGCTTCAGATTTTTGAAACCTTTCCCCATTTAGAAAATAGTCTACGCTCTATTCTTCCGACCAAAGTGCATAACCTCTCACTTTCCCACATTGTATTTCATCTACCACTTCTTTGCTCACTCTCCAAACCTGTAGCCTGCCCACTTCCTCTACATATCTTTGTACAATCCGCAAATTTAGCAACCATGCCCTCAGTTCCATCGTCCAGATCATTAATGCATATAGTGAAAAGTTGTGGCCCCAACATTGACCCCTGTGGAACATCATTAGTCACCGGTGGCCATCCTGAAAAGAACCCCCTTATCCCCACACTCTCCCTTCTGTCTGTCACCCAATCTTCTATCCATACCAGTACCTTGCGTCTAAGCTTATTTAGCAGCCTTCTGTAAGGCACCTTGTCAAAGGCTTTCTGGAAATCCAAATAAATCAAGTCCACTGGCTATCCTTTTCTAACTCCTTTGTTACCTCAAAAAATTTGTAACAGATTTGCCAGACATGACCTCCCTTTGACGAAGCCATGCTGGCTCAGCCCTATTTTACCATGCAATTCCAAGCACTCCGCAATTTCATCCTTAATAATGGAGTCCAAGATCTTATCCACAACCAAGGTCAGGCTAATTGGCCTATAATTTCCCATCTTCTCCCTCCTTCCCTTCTTAAACAGGGGTGTTACATTAGCCTTTTTCCAGTCCTCTGACACCTTCCCTGAGTAAGAAGTCTCACAACACCAGGTTAAAGTCCAACAGGTTTATTTGGTAGCACCAAATAAACCTGTTGGACTTTAACCTGGTGTTGTGAGACTTCTTACTGTGCTTACCCCAGTCCAACACTGGCATCTCCACATCATACCTTCCCTGACTCAAGTGATTCCTGAAAGATCACCACCATTACCTCCACAATCTCTTCAGCTATTTCCTTCAGAACACTGGGGCGTAGTCCATCTGGTCCGGGTGATTTATCCAACTTCAGACCTTTCAACTTCCCTAGCATCTTCTCCTTAGTGAAGGCCACTGCATTTACCTCAGTCCCCTGACTCTCTTGAAATTCTGGCATGTTATTGGGGTCTTCCACCATGAAGACTGATACAAGTACCCATTCAGTTCTTCTGCCATTTCTTTGTCCCCCATTACTACTTCTCCAACCTCATTTTCCAGCGGTCCAATGTCCATTCTTGGCTCTATCTTACCTTTTATATATCTAAAAAAGACTCTTGCAATCTTTTATATTACTAGCTAGCTTACCCTCATATTTTATCTTCTCCACCCTTATGTTTTTTTAGTTGTCCTCTGCTTGCTTTTAAAGGCTTTCCACTATTCCTCGCCTTACGGTATTCTCTTTCCTTTGCTTTTATGATATCCCTGACTTCCCTTGTCAGCCATGGTTGCCTCATCGTCCCCATAACATGCTTCCTCTTCCTTGGAATGAATTTATGTTGTGACTTTTGAATTATCCCCAAAAACACCTGCCACTGTTGTTTCAGCCTTTCCTGCTAGGTTCCCTTTCCAATCAAATCTGGCCAGCTCCTGCCTCATGGCTTTGTAGTTTCTTTTACTCAACTGTGGCAATGTTATATCCGATTCTAACGTCTCCCTCTCAAACTTCAAGGTGAATTCTATCATATTGTGGTCACTGCCCCCCAAGGGGCTTAAAGTTAAAGTTTATTTATTAGTCACAACTAAGATTTATATTAACGCTGCAATGTTACTGTGAAATTCCTCTAGTCGCCATACTCCGGCACCTGTTCAGGTCAATGCACCTAACCGGCACGTCTTTCAGACTGTGGGAGAAAACCAGAGCACCCGGAGGAAACTCATGCAGACACGGGGAGAACATGCAAACTCCACACAGACAGTGACCCAAGCCAGGAATCGAACCTGGGTTCCGGGCGTTGTGAGGCAGCAGTGCTAACCACTGTGCCACCATTAGGAGTTCCTTCACCTCAAGTTCTCTGATCAAGTCTGCCTCATTACACATTACCAGATCAAGAAGTGCCTGTTCCCTCGTGGGTTCTAGCACAAGCTAGTCCAAAAGACCACCCCATAGACATTCCACAAATTCTTTACCTTGGGACCCGCTACCAACTTGATTTTCCCAGTCCACCTACATATTGAAATCCCCCATGATTACTGTAATATTGCCTTTCCTACATGCCTTTTCTATCTCATGATTTTTTCTGTCTTGACTGCCATTAGCTATTAAGTTTTGGTCTAATTACGGGTTATGTAACATTCAGCACCTAGTAATATCACACTGACCATTTCAGAAAAGGCTACCAAAGCATCATTTTTTTTTAACAGATCACTTACTTGTCAGTTTTAGACTCTGCAGAATGGCGCCTATCACCACTGAGTTCTCGGTTTGAAGCTGACTTTGGATCCTTTTTTGAGTCGTCCTTCTTATCTGGTTTTTTACCTGAAGGCTCATTTTTAGCCTGAAAACAAAACAATTTTATAATTTATCTACTTAAAGCAACCACAGCAACCCTATCCTACAACAAGTCATATTCTGAGCTGGCAGATGACTTGCATTGTTCACCTGAAACAACAGGAATAGTCTTTCCACAAAGTTCTGCTTATTTCTCATTCTCTAATTCAGACTTTCTCAAACTTGGTGGACACTTTTCTTGCTATTTTCTGTATTTTTGGACTCTGCGCCTTTCTGCATCCCATTGCTTCTCCAAGTCTCCCGTGCTTTTGTCAATCTACCACTCAATATAATTCACACACAGCAAATTACTCTGCTTTCAGTGACAAGTCACACTAACATCTCATATTTCAGTTCACCTCACTGGCTATTGGTTGCCACATGGTGCCTTGCATCCCTTTAGTTTACACCCAATCTGGGTCAAAATAGCTTGCACAGAGTTTCTTTAACAGGTTCACAGAGGTGGCGATGGAGGAAAAGAATAAAGTGTGACTGAAAGATTGTGTTGGCCTGATGTTTCAGCACAGAATGCCATTTGTAGGAAAGATTCCGGAGCCACAGTATGCCACCCAAAACTGGATAAGCAATGGGCAGTGGCTCCCTGCTCAACATGTACAGATACAATGCAGGTCTAAGACAAGGCGGAGCAACAGTCCTGGAGTAACATGCACTGCCAGATTTGGAGAATAGAACCAGAAAATTTTCATAGCTGCCAAAATATTGGTTACTTTTCGCAAATGTGTCTTATTAAACAAAATTGTCAACCCTGTCAGACTTGGCAGCATTGCCCTAGAATCTTAAATATAGAGTCAGATGCTTAGCAATCAATGAAATGGTTTAAAAAATTAATCACTACAGACTTTAGATTACTCAAAAGATACACCATATGGCTGTTAGCCATTTCCTGAAACATATTTTATTTTTATCTTCACCATAGCACTCTGAAGGAATTGTGGAGATCCGAGTTAAACATCAAGTTAAACATCAATCACTGAAAACACTTGGAAATTTCAAACAGTTTCATTAACTATAACATTTTGCCCAATGATATTCCTGATCAATTCTAAATAAATCTCATCAATGAAATTTTCAGCTACTACTGAGTGCCAAAGGTCTATTTGAAATATAACCATTAATTTATCTGTATAGATACTAATGAACCAGTTATTGTCCAGCACTATTTGAATTTATCCTATGCTACTTTGCACTCACCTTCTCCACAGAGATCATTCGCCCATGCAGCTCTGTTCTGTGCAGATTGCCGATACATTTTGTTGCCTCCTCACTGGTTGACATGGTCACAAATCCATAGCAACGTGCTCCAGGACTGCGAGCATTAGTCACTACCTTTGCACCAACCACCTATACAGAAAAAGAATCACATTCAAGTTAACAGAACACAATCAAATTTCTTTATTCTAAAACTCATAGCAGCCAACTGGCAAAGCTGTCAGTGAATATTCACCAATTTATCGGCATAGCCTGTCCTTCAGAAAATAAACCAGTTAATCTACATCTTTACACACATTAAAACTTGACTCATGACATAATTAAAAAATCAACAAGTGTCAAATGAATTCTAGCAAAAGCAGCAAAAAGAGAGATGAAATAAGGGTGCTCTTTTGAAAGGTCAGTGCAGATTCGATGGGCTAATGTTCAAAGCTGTGCAGGTTAGGTGGATTGGCAATACTAAAATGTCCCTTAGTGTCAGGGAGATTAACAGGGTAAATATGAGGATATGGGGATAGAGCCTGGGTGGGATTGTTGCCGGTGCAGACTCAATGGACCCAGTGGCCTCTTTCTGCACTGTAGGAAATGTATTTTATTCATGTGTCTAAGGTGTCCCTATTGGTGCTGCTGGGACTATAACCGGCATCCTCTAATGCTACTGCAGCAGCATAATTGCTAGAATGTTTGTTTTAATCTGAACTAATGCTTTCTGACAATTAAAAGCATTCAGGGAAGATAGGAAGATTTTTGAGATGAGCAGAAAAGAGGATGTGTTAATGGCAATTACGTAGATAGTGAGTTCTATGATAATGAAGTTATTTTAAATTTGAGACAGAGGACCAGGAACCAACATAGGTCAGTATTGACTTTGGGTAATAAGCGAGTTGAACTCGTTACAGGATAGAAACAAAAGGTTTTATACAAGCTGGAGTTAAGGGCAGATGAAGGATGGAAAGCTGGTTGACATCAGCCAAATATCTTTGCTTTTCTGCACCTGGGCAAAAATAAATTAATCAGGAGACACAGGAGCGCATTCAGCTCATCCAATCAATGCTGAGTCTCCATAAACGAACCCAGTCAGTACCAATCGCCTATTCTATTTGAATTTAATAAGCTAAAAATTCTTAAGTGTTTTATACCTAAAGATCAACCTATAAAGATGCGTCACACATTACAAACCACTAAAAACTTCAGGATTTTCATATCCATTACCTTGCCATATTTACTGAAGAGGTTCTTCAGGTCGGTTGCTCTGGTGGCAGAGGACAGGCCACTCACCCAAAGGTTCTTGCCTGCAGCATCCGAAAGGCTGGTGCTACCAGATCGGCCTGAATGACAAGTTATTACCGTTAGCAATTAAATAAGCTTTTATTTCTGGATCAATATTAGCCCAAAAGAATTGAGCAAATGCATCAAGTAATCTGAAAACTGGGCATTTCATTCTCAGCATCAAAAAACAGAATAACAGGAAGTCTTTGAGGCAGTTACACAATTTTGTCTTTATGCCAGTTGCCATCTGAAATTCTGACTGGAGCCAAGACTAGCAAAATTAAAATGTGAAAACACAATCTATCCAGATTACATATGATCTTTCAAACACGTGCTTCTCTTCCACACATGTTAATCACCTTGTTTAAATATATTCCTTGCCGCTTTGTTGTTTGAAAATGCAACCCACAATCTCTCTAATGAACAAATATCAACCTAATTCTTAAGCATCAACAAATTATCCCAAACTAATTTATTTTGGTGGCGCATAAGAACATAAGAAATAGGAGCAGGAGTAGGCCATCTCGCCCCTCGAGCCTGCCCCGCCATTTAATAAGATCATGGCTGATCCGAAGTGGATCAGTTCCACTTACCCGCCTGATCCCCATAACCTCTAATTCCCTTACCGATCAGGAATCCATCTATCCGTGATTTAAACATATTCAACGAGGTAGCACCCACCACTTCAGTGGGCAGAGAATTCCAGAGATTTACCACCTTCAGAGAAGAGGTTCCTCCTCAACTCTGTCCTAAACTGACCCCTCTTTATTTTGAGGCTGTGCCCTCTAGTTCTAGTTTCCTTTCTAAGTGGAAAAAATCTCTCCACCTCTACCCTATCCAGCCCCTTCATTATCTTATAGGTCTCTATAAGATCCCCCCTCAGCCTTCTAAATTCCAACGAATACAAACCCAATCTGCTCAGTCTCTCCTCATAATCAACACCCCTCATCTCTGGTATCAACCTGGTGAACCTTCTCTGCACTCCCTCCAAGGCCAAGATATCCTTCCGCAAATAAGGGGACCAATACTGCACACAGTATTCCAGCTACGGCCTCACCAATGCCCTGTACAGATGCAGCAAGACATCTCTGCTTTTATATTCTATCCCCCATGCGATATAGGCCAACATCCCATTTGCCTTCTTGATCACCTGTTGCACCTGCAGACTGGGTTTTTGCGTCTCATGCACAAGGACCCCCAGGTCCCTTTGCACAGCAGCATGTTGTAATTTCTTTCCATTTAGATAATAATCCAATTTGCTATTATTTCTTCCAAAGTGAATAACCTCGCATTTGTTAACGTTATACTCCATCTGCCAGATCCTCGCCCACTCACTCAGCCTGTCCAAATCTCTCTGCAGACCTTCTACGCCCTCCACACGATTCACTTTTCCACTTATCTTTGAGTCGTCTGCAAACTTTGTTACCCTACACTCAGTTCCATCCTCCAGGTCGTCTATATAAATGGTAAATAGTTGAGGCCCCAGTACCGATCCCTGCGGCACGCCACTAGTTACCATCCGCCAACCAGAAAAGCAGTGTGTTTAAATATATAAAACAGTTATAGTAAAACATTGAGGAGTTTACTGCAAATGATTTAGTGAATACAAACAAAACTACAATTTTGTTTTGATTATACCTATATGATTTATAAATCAATTAAGAATGATGGGCAGAGAAATCACTTGCGTAACTTCTAAAAATCTTGGAATTGGCTTTTGTCAACAGCATCAAGTTCTCAGTGAATGGATTTAATGAAAGAACATGACAAGAACATAGCAACAGTTATTAACTTGAATCATGACAACTACCACTGTCAATGACTCCAACATTGTGGCCTACCTTTCTCATCCTTTGGTGCGATTTTATTATCTTTCCCATCCTTGATAGAGCTAAAGGCACAAAATCAGATTTATTAAATAGAGAATAAATGGGATTTCAGAAATGTACATTTGCAAAAAAAACTTTTTCCAAACCGAGCAATACCTACCAAAGTATACAGCTACTGTCAGTTTTAGATCACTGAAAATGCAATAAACCAAACGTATTGGATGTTGGGGTATCAATGACATTTTAGATCCCAATTGGAAATGGAACTGCATAAAAAATGCCTCATTATATTTTTGGTACTGTTGGTGAAGAGTACACAGAAGCAAAATATTCCAGTTTGTGAACAACCTCTGCAGGTTGGAGGAGAGCAGAAAGTGTAAAAGGAAGTCGTCTCTAACAGTACAGGAAAAGAAAATTAAGAACTTTTAAACAAAAATAAAAAAGATCAAAATTACCACCACTGTGCAGGCCAATTCACGAGACAGGTTTACTGGAATCTTAGTATGAATGAAAAAAAGAAAGCTTCTGATCTAGAACTGAGAAACAACAAACCTCTTGTTCTGATCACTGCCCTCTATAATCGAGGTTTCTTTCTTAGCTGCTTCATTAGAATCACCTTCATCTTCTGTTTTCATGGTTTCATCTTTGCTTTCCTCAGTTCCTGGCTGCTGTTCATTCTCTGTGCTCTCAATGCCTGCCACTTCTAACTCTTGTTTCTGTTGGTCGCTTTCTGTTTCGCTCATATTTGCTGTTGCACTTATTTCAGTTTCATTTTTGTTGCCACATGGAGCTTGATCGGTGTGTTTTGCTGAGTCAGTCCCTGGTGGTTTTGATTCTTTCTTAGGCGCATCCAAAAGCAAGTCATTGTCGAGTTCTAGTGTCAGTGCGTCCTCTGCTTGCACAGTAACTGAGATGTTGTCATCTTCTTCTTCTTCTTTCTGGTAGGACTCTATGCTGATCATTTCTTGTGTAGATAGTTGTGCCTCTTCAGGGGCTTCCTCCTCGATAGGGACTGAACTACAAGCTTCCCCCGAACTCTCGGCTACATTCTCCTTCTCTACGGGATCAATGGGAATAGAATGGCACAAGGTTTAATTACCACTGAAATACAGCAAGAACATACACGGAGCTAATGTGTCTGCCGTGTAACTATGCAGGACACTGCCCCTAGCTTTCACTAGAACCACAGGGAGATTGGAAAACTGAGGGAGCACACAACTATCTAGAAAAATCAAATGCATTGCAATTTCTTCACTAATTTACCAAAAGATATTGTATTAACCTCACATATCAGAAGTCCTCAATGCTGCAAACCGATAACTTTGGAAGTTAGCAGTAGTAGTTCAAGTGAAACCATGACATGTCCATGTATTTCCAAGAAGTAATTAGTTGAAGTCAGAAATTCCTTTGCAGTTCAAGACGATCAGAAATTATTTCCAAACTGCATCCATGAGTGTTCAATAAATGTTTCCTTTTGAGTCCTAAGTCTTCTGAATAACTTCATTTCTTCCAAGTGAAGCAAGAGTCCAACAAAACATATGTGGATAGATTGTTCATCAAGTCTTTTAACATTCCTTGGGAGATTGATCTTCTACTTGCTTTAATCTGCAGCATTTCCTGAGTTCACATGACTTTGTATTTTGCTTTTATTCAAATATCATAAACTGGTCAGTTTCTTTTACTTTGGTAATAGTTCAGTTTAGAGACTAAACTTTCCTAATAGTATTTTCACCTCATTGCCCATTATATAGATTTTGGATATTTGAATAGAGTACTCTTGCGTACTCGTACACATCACCAGATCAAGGTTAGAAAATCCAATTAGATTGCAAAAAAGGCTAACAGCATTAATTTGTGCTGGCCTTACTTTTTTATATATACATGCCTGTAGAGCACAACTGAGTCATTGTCTCCCCTCCTCCCGAAAAGAACTCCCAGGCCAAAATCCCTCAGATAAGAACACCTGCACATTTATTTTTGCCCTACGATGACAGAAAACATAGTTAAATTACAAACCCAATGGGATGACAGGTTGATGGGTCTCAAGGTCTCACTAAAAATATACAACTGGCAGAATTTAAGTAAATTTAAAATCAGGTGCTGAGGTTTAATAATCACCTCACAACTCATTCGTTATTAAGTGCATTAACAGCCATTATAGCCCCATAAAACCAATGTGCAAGTCTGTATCATACTGTGAGTGACAGGATTATGTGCAATTTATCAATTAAGAATGATTGATAATCAACAGAAACATATATAGAGCATTGCTGATTCTTCCCATTTAGAAAAGCTAACAGATGTTTGAATGTTGTCAGTTATATTGGGTCAGTTGTGCAATTAAAGCTTTGTATTAATTGAATTAAGGTAGATCTGGGATATGCCTAAGTTTTCCAGTCTCCCTGTACCTGTGCTGCTCTGAACCACTGCTATTATACACCAAAATACTTGCATGTGATCACGTTTTTTTAATGTGAGAAAAAATAAGTTGCACTGGGGCACATGGATAGGAGGGCTTCTTTAATACCTGTTTCTTCAAGTAAATCTTCAGCATCCTGAAAACAAATGAGATTAGAAATTGTTAATACTACTTATATCTGTCATGAAGATTACAATTAAGAAATTAAGTAACTTTTCAAGCTCTTTTTTGGCTGACCTAAGCACAATGCAATTTATAAGCAAATATTACCTGAAATACACAGTAGTATATGTTTTAACAGAGCTGAATTTGTCTTTTCTGTGTTCACTTCAATGAATATTTCCCACTTTTACATTCCTGGCACAAGCCAAGGAAACCAAAAATTTGAAAATTATGTACCCGCAGGCTAAGTTGATTTCACAGAACTGGATCTGCCACAGATGAAGGATACAAAAATACACAAACTATTTAAAAACCTTTCAATTTAGGGAACTGCAAAATCAAATGTTTACAGCAGTGTTCTGGCAACTGTTAATACCGACTACAACTAAACCAATAGATCTAAAGTACACCACCTTGGTTCAAATCAGGTTTCCAAAGCATTTCTGTTGTAAACCATTACACAAATGCAAGCTGTTGTTGTAATATTAAAATGGTCAAAGGATGTACTAAGACACTGCAAAACACGTACGTTTCCCCAGAATAGCAGGTAGCAATTCTTTTGAACAAATGTAAACTTTTAAATACAATATCCCCTTCAATTTACCCCTCTGTATGCATACATTTAAAAATCCTTCACTGATACTTCTAACCTGCCCCAATATAACAAGGAAATCTCCTTCAATGTCTTCTCTTTCCAACTACCAGATCGCCACTGCAGACCTTCAAGGAGCTATTCTCTGCCCACAACCTACATGATGTCTCCCAATCTGATGGTCTGTGCAAGCTTTAAGTATGCTGATGTCCCATTTCTGACTTGAGTCCCCAAACCATTTCTATCAAACTGAAATCAATGAATCACAGCTTCCTCCAGCAACCTAGACTGATGGCAGTTTTCAAGTCCGCCCCCCCGCAACCTCAACTGTTTCCATGCAAGTTCTTCAATCACTCTGGCTAAAATAGGCTATGGGATTCAAACCCTATATTTCCCATCCATCATCAAAACTGTTCATTTCTAACTCTGCAATATTGACCTCCACCAATCCTACTTTAACCTGTCATTGAAACCATGCTCGTCACCTCTAGCTCTTTTTCAATACTGTTGTAGCTGATCTCCTACCCTCCACAAGCTCTGAGCAGTCTGAAACTCACCTTCATTTTACCCAACTCTAAATGCTTAGCCACTGCCACATCTTTCTCAAAACATTGACTTCTCATCAGCCGACATAAAGCACCACATCCCCAACATACTTCATCCCAATGCCTTTTGACTCTCTTTGGTCCCCTAAACATTGGCCTTTAAAGCCTTCACCCCTCATCACCCCAAATTTCTGCATATTTAGACCATTCAGGCCCCAAGACTCCTTCGCCATTTGTTGGAATCATGGCTGATCTGATTGTGGTCTCAACTCAACTTTCCTGTCTATTCCTATATGCTTTGACTCCCTTATCAATCAAGAATGCATCCAACTCAGCCTTGAAAATATTCAATGGCCGTGCACCCACTACAGACCGACGAACTTTTGAATTCTCCTCTTTGTAAAATAGTGATATGCAAGGGTAAGCCATCAACACAAATGGACTGAACTACTCCCTGGAATATCACTGGTCACATGAATTGTACTTACAGCACAATGTTTCAAATTGCTGTTTTTCTTAATTTGGCACATCACCAGTGTTGAAGCATTACAAATCACATCAGAAGATAATGGGCACAGAAAACTATGCACAAGTGAAACATGGCACTGAGGAAGTAGTACTGCAATGACACTGCAGTGGCACGCAAGGGGCAGAGGAAAGGCCTGGCACATGAGGGGCAGACAACTAGGGAAAGGGCCGGCAGATGAGAGAATGGGAGGGAAATGAGGGACAACCTAGGATTTGCAGAATGGGGGATTGGGATGGATATGTCATGAGAAGGAATGATGGAAGTTTTAAAGAGTAGTAGGTAGCAATAAATGCTAACTTCACAGTCAATGTTTTGCACATTGCTGCTCATTCAAATTTTCCCTTTGATAAACGTTTCACTTTCCTGCACTTGCAGCCAACATTGGCTACACTTGTTACTGACTCTTGCTGTTTACCTCATAATACTGCCTCATCTACAAACAAAACTATAAATAAAATCCTACTGAACTTGCAATTAATAAATAGATTTGTTTTTAGTGAATGGAGTTTCATACAGTGAAATGAAACTCCAAAACAGCAGGCGAATAGCACAAATGGGACACTTGCATTTATCATTGGGGCATAGAGTATAAGAGCAAGGAGGTAATGTCGGAGCTGTAAAGAATACTGGTTAGGCCACAGCTGGAGTACTGTGTGCTGTTCTAGTTAAATAGAAACATGGAAAAACTACAGCACAAAACAGGCCCTTCGGCCCCACAAGTTGTGCCGAACAAATCCCTACCTTTAACCCTCCATCCTATTAAGTCCCATGTACTCATCTAGGAGTCTCTTAAAAGACGCTATTGAGTTTGCCTCCACCACCACTGACGGCAGCTGATTCCACTCGCCCACCACCCTGTGTGTGAAAGACTTCCCCCGAACATTTCCCCGGTACCTACCCCCCAGCACCTTAAACCTGTGTCCTCTCGCAGCAGCCATTGGGAAAACCCTGGGAAAAAGCCTCTGAGAGTCCACCCGATCTATGCCTCTCAACATCTTATATACCTCTATTAGGTCTCCTCTCATCCTACATCTCTCCAAGGAGAAAAGACCGAGCTCCCTCAGCCTATCCTCATAAGGCATGCCACTCAATCCAGGCAACATTCTTGTAAATCTCCTCTGCACCCTTTCAATCTTTTCCACATCCTTCCTCACCAGAACTGAGCACAGTACTCCAAGTGGGATCTAACGAGGGTCCTATATAGCTGCATCATTATCCCCGGACTCCTAAACTCAATCCCTTGATTGATAAAGGCCAGCACACCATAAGCCTTCTTAACCACCTCCTCCACCCGTGGGGCCGATTTTAGAGTCCTACTGACCCGGACACCTTGGATGTGATTGCAGAAGAGGGGGTACAGAAGAGATTCCCAGGATGTTGCCTGGGCTTGTTTCCTCTAGAACAGAGAAGGCTGAGGAGGGACATGATTGAGGTGTATTAAGATTGTGAGGGGTATGGACAGGGTGAATAGGAAGCAATTGTTCCCCTTGGTTGAGGGGTCACTCACTAGGGGGCATAGTTTTAGGGTGAGGGGCAGGAAATTCAGAAGGGATTTAAGAGTTCTTTCACTCATGGGTAAGAAATCTGGAATGCACTGCCTGGGATGGTAGTGAAGGCTGGAAACCTTAACCTTTAAAAAGTATTTGGATGAGCATTGAAACATCATAATATTTAAAGGATATGGGACAAGTGCTGGAAAATGGGATGAGCATGACTTTAGTCAGTTGTCAGTGAAGATTCAATGGGCTGAAGGGCCTTTTCTACACTCTACATCTCTTCCATTTTAACTGCAAGATGCATCTCCAGGAGCAGCAAAGAAAATGACCTTGTTACTGGCAACAAAACAATATCAAACTAATTGAACATAATTAAGTTTGTAACATTAGCTTCTCACTAATGTAAGCTGTCAACAGTATTACCATTTCCTAAATGGACCAATGCAGCTTATGAAATAGCAGCTGCTGTTTTATACAAACATATGAAATAGGAGCTGGAGTAGGCCATTCGGCCCCTTGAACCTACTCCACCATTCAATTAAATCACAGCTTATTGAATTCAAAATGACATTTGTTTCAAGGAGCCCTTTTTAGTAGCCTTTGAAAATTAACAATCAAAAAGTGGCACCCTACTTCTTTAATTGACATAGACTCCTCCTCTGCAACGCAAGGCATCTGTGTGTTGATCATCTCCTTTGGTTCATCCACAATCTGAAATATTATATCAAGTATTAAATTCTTCAGGAAGAGTTCAAATTGAATTGACATGCAAACATGCCCATTGAATGTGTGCAATAAAAATGCTACATGTAAGCATATTTTGTTTCAAATCCAACAGCAAAGTGACCCTGCAGCTCCAGAAATAGATGCAATTCAGTCCATTCAGTAGTTTCCAAAATGTAATTGTCATACTAATATTATATAAGTTACAAGAGGTTGAAAATCAAGGTGACTTTTTGACAGGCAGTCAGATTGTTATAAAAATTGTGCCCAAGAGCTCCCTGTTCCTTCGTACAGCATTTCACCCAGCATCAGCAGAACTGAACGTTTGCAAATTAAAGATTAACATTGCTGGGTCAAAGGACACATTGGACACCCAATAGCAGCATTTTAAGCACTATCCAGGTCAGACATGAGTTAGGAGTGCAGTTCTTTCTTCTCTGCTCTATCCCAATCTCAGACAACACCGTACCGATGTCGTTTCAATACTGTGTGTCCCCCCCACAAGCCCATTAAACTGAGGATCCCTTATTACTGACACCTCTCCAATCGGAGGAAATAGTGGCTTCCCTATTCACTTTAAGACTGCTCATCATTTAAAAAATCTAAAATGTTCTCAGTCGTCAGTACAACAGTGGAAATAATTTGTCATTAAAATTTCTCAACTCGAATCTTCCCACCATTCTTGTTAATCGATGCAATACACTACGGTTTTAATATCGTATTTGTAATTGAAATTGAATAGTGGTGGCCTCACCTATTTGCACAAATTTGAGCTGTTTTCACCCTAATTTATAAAATCAAAACTTTTTTTTCCCTTTAAAATACTTTCAATTCTGAAGTTATCAATTTAGTTATTGCTACTGTGGCCAAAGGGGAAACTTTTATCCCAAGAGTCTGGGTGATATCAGAACCCAGGACAAGAAGCTATTTTAACCCACAGCAGCATTCAGTCCCTTCTAGAATAAGTAAAATTCCAAGTTCAGCTTTGATCCCTTTATTACAGATCCTACCCATCAACAATTGAATGCAAACACACATCGATGAAAAGAGCTAATTTAAATTCTTCATACTTCAGCTGGAAGATCTGTGCTTAAAATTAGAGGTGACTCCAGAGGTTCTTCTGCACCCATTTCCAAAGGCAGCTGCATAGTGATATCGACAGGTAGTCCTACGTGTTCGATATTCTCAGTTAAGGATGCGGTGATTTGTTCAATCTCATTTTCATCAGCACATCCTGCCATTGCGCCTTCAATGTCAGTTTCAGGCCCAAAATTAACATCCAATGCTGAAATGTCCTGTAATTGGTCAACACTGGCTTCAATGTCCTCCTATAATGAAATATGCACATTAGGGTGAGACTATCACAAGCCGGGAAACATTTAAAACAGTTATATGATACAGTGCCAAGTTACCATTCTGTAGATCTCGTAATAACCATGTACCTCTTTATGACCTGAAATGCATAATTATGTTTAATTTATCTGAGTGTTTCTTATAAAAAGGCAGTCAGCAGTTCAGTTAGGGAATAAGCAGAGACAGTTGCAGCTCACTGAGTCGATGGACCAAGAGAAAATGTTAATGAGGCCTGCATCATAGGCAAAGAAAATAATAACTTTACTGATCATTGTGCGGATAAAAGCTCATGCTCAGCTTGGAGACAGTTCAAGAGGTGAAAGAGGGGCCGAAAGATTTGCCTAGCTTGGAGCTAAAGGAGGAAATCCACTGTAGCCTCCACAGTGAAAGGCAGTTAGCCGTAAGAAGTCAGCTTGGAGCAGGCCATGTAGGTAAAACATCAGGATAAAGATCTGTGTGAGGTCTGAAAAAAATTGAGGTTAGATAAAAAGTCAGGTGAATTCCAGAGGGCTGTGTCATACCTTTGGGTTGGTCCAAGGAAAAGAAAATGAACTTAAGATATGGTAAGGGAACGATTGGGGCAAAACTGGGTTCAGAGCATACACCATTATAAACTATAGCATCAAGTTGTATTCAAATTTGTTTTTTGATTGAAAATGTTAACTTCTATGGCATAGCTCTTTCAGTTATTGGATATTTGGATTTCCCAAACCAAATGTAGGAACTTTTATAAAAAGTTTGCAGATATAAAAATTAGTCATATAGTTGACAGTGAGGAAGGCAGCACAAAAATATAGATCAAGTGAGCAGAAAAGTGGAATCCAATCCAGAGATGTATGATGTGATGCATTTTGGGAGGTAGTACAAGGCAAGGGACACATAGTAGAATAGGTCCATAAGGGTTAAGATATGACACGTTTTCCTTCAGTACTATGGGGCTATCTACACATGGACTGCAGCATCTCAAAGCGGCAGCTCACCACTTCCTCAAGGGCCGTTATGGATGGGCAATAAATGCCGGCCTAACCAGTGGAGCCCACATTCTATGAACAAATAAGTTTTAAAAATTAGCAAATGTATGAAATATAAGAGCAGAGATAATATGCTAGCACTGTAAACACTGGGGGTTAGAGCATATATTGAATTCTGCATACAGATCTGGCCATCGCATTACAGGAAAATTTGACTGCACTGGAGGAGTGTAGAGATTTAAGTGGATATTGTTAGGACCTTAAAATTTTAATGAGGAAAGAGGGAGTGGAGGCGTGACTGATCGTAGCTTTTCACTGTCCCTGTAGCAATAGTCTGAACGGCCTCCTTGGTGTCATCATTTTCTTTAATTGTATAACACTGGAGCAGATCCTGCAACCTAGGAACAGGAGTAGGCCAGCATCTTGGGAGAGAGAAAATGTGGTCTTCTTGCTCAATTTAAATAATTTGGAAAAACAGAGATAATTTTTCAACTTTTGAAAAAAATCCTTGATTAAAAATTTTCTTCCTCCGTATCCAACGGTCAAGTGTCCTATGCATGCTGCGCCTCAACACAGCATAGATTTTAAGCCTTGGGAATTCAGCCTTTAGTTTACTTGTCTTTTGACAAAAGCAAAGAAACTCCTGAATCACAATTTGGCGATGTCGTTGAAACATCTTGAGGTATGTTGGGGAACAATGGTCCAGATTTTATTGTCAAAATAACCAAGAATCTGATGGAGCAAATGGTTCAGTAACATAAGAGAGGCAGATACATGGTGAAACGCAAACATCCAGGAGGTCTTAATCAAGCTATGCATTTGCTTCACGAAAATTACATTGCACTGTTTGCCCCATTGTGGAAATACATAGAATATGGTGAAGTTGCTGCATTGTGCAATAAACACATGAATGAATGTTAAGTTTTTAAGGTATTTGCTACCAAATAAACCTGTTGGACTTTAACCTGGTGTTGTGAGACTTCTTACTGTGCTTACCCCAGTCCAACGCTGGCATCTCCACATCAAGTTTTGTCCAGTCAGAAATGTTAATTACTATCAATATTGCTGAAGAGAGACATATTTAAAATATCTTTCTTGAACTCATCAGGACAAATTTTAGACAACCACAACAATTTATACTACTGGAGAAAGGGGTGATGATTGGTTAACAAGTCGACTTTGAGTGGTGAGGTATTAGCACTGATAAAACAACGAAGAACAAAGGGCTCCTCAAGTTCCTGGGTAATTAGAAGACAGTAAGAAGTTTAACAACACCAGGTTAAAGTCCAACAGGTTTATTTGGTAGCAAAAGCCACACAAGCTTTCGAGGCTCTAAGCCCCTTCTTCAGGTGAGTGGGAATTCTGTTCACAAACAGAATTTATAAAGACACAGACTCAATTTACATGAATAATGGTTGGAATGCGAATACTTACAACTAATCCAGTCTTTAAGAAACAAAACAATGGGAGTGGAGGTCCCATTGTTTTGTTTCTTAAAGACTGGATTAGTTGTAAGTATTCGCATTCCAACCATTATTCATGTAAATTGAGTCTGTGTCTTTATAAATTCTGTTTGTGAACAGAATTCCCACTCACCTGAAGAAGGGGCTTAGAGCCTCGAAAGCTTGTGTGGCTTTTGCTACCAAATAAACCTGTTGGACTTTAACCTGGTGTTGTTAAACTTCTTACTGTGTTTACCCCAGTCCAACGCTGGCATCTCCACATCATAATTAGAAGACATCAGGCTTGAACAAATTCCTTTTGTTTGTCAAATTGATTGTTGGCGTAGCTTTTAACTACTCAGGAGTGCTGCCTAATTGCGAAATCACACATCTAACAATAGACGGTATGTCTTGGGTTTTGTGAATGTAAACTGGTCGAGTCTGTACTGTGCCTATTACAAACAATTGAAAGAACATGCTGCTTCATTTGATCAAAATTGTTGGAACATATGGCGTCTGTACCTGGCATCGCACCGGTATTGAAATTCATAAATGACTTAACCATGTGTTAATACTGTTAAATGTGTTAATACTTTTGTACAATCTCTCTAGCACTGAAAATTAACTACTGAAAGTTTGAGGACCCATTTATTCAGATTTTAATTATACAAGTAGCAAAGAAATGGAAGCAGGTGTAGGCTATACAGCTCCATGAATCTGCTCTGCCATTTAATAAGAGCTCCATCTGACGAAGGGGCAGTGCTCCGAAAGCTTATGGTATTTGCTACCAAATAAACCTGTTGGACTTTAACCTGTTGAGAGACCTCTTACTGTGCTTACCCCAGTCCAACGCCGGCATCTCCACATCATTATTTATTGTCCATCTCTCAATGCCCTTGAGCATTTGACACAGCAACGGTGCAGGAACAGTGATATATTCCGTGTCAGTGGCAAGTGGCTTGTTTTTTTGGGGGGGGGGGGGGGGGGGGGGGATGGTAAAGAGTGGTTGTTTCGGGGGGGGGGGGGGGGGGAATGGTAAAGAGTGGTTGTTTCCATTTACTTGCTGCCTTTCACCCTCAAAATAAAAATGTCATGATTCCCATATGCTTTACATTATTTACTATATCTATCAATGACATTTTAATAATTGACATACATGGCCCTCATAGACCTAAAAAGAACAAAACTGGGAGTCTCGGAAAACCAGATAGAGTGAGGATGCCCTCAAATTGAAATGCAATTTTACCCATTCAATTCATCTTTCAGAATCATTTTCACGCTTTCTACACGGTTTACAATGCTGCCTGTGTTTGTGCCATCAACAAACTGGATGATGAGGTCTTCTATCCCATTATCGAAGACCTTAGCAAATAGTGAATAGTTGAAACTTTTGACATATTGTGACACCACTGGTCATATCCTGCCAATTTACCTGCCCATTCTGATATTTATTTGACAGAAGTTCGAAAGAGAATAGAACACAAGCATTCTAAATGCACACAAAGCTAGACAATGAGAAAAATATACTCCAAAGGTGGTCCTCCTGAAACATTAACTGTTGCCTGAACTGAGTGACTGCAGAAATTTTCTGTTTTTATATTAAAATCTCCAAGTGGTTTTCTACACATTCTACAACAATCTTCTAAACAGGCTCTAGATGCCATATCGGATATTTATTTCTAGGATGCACGAAGAAAAGGAAATCCCTAAGGACACTTGATGCAAAGCTTGAGATCAAAATGAAGATTTCAGAAATCTTCTTTCAATGTTTATACATTTAGCAGACAAAATGACAGCGTGTCAAGGCAAAGGAAACAGAGAGAGAAAAGATGTAATGGAGAAATGTAGTGCCACCCAGTACAGAATGTCAAAGCAAAAGAAACTGATCCATTAGAAGTGCCGTAAAAACAGGTGTTGACTTGAGACATCAGGTGTCATAATTAGAGAACAAAATCAGGACGCAGGGGAATTGACATAGGTAAGTGCATACAGCTGAGAATTTAGGCATACCTCACTGGCCTTGATGAATATCTGTATTCAAACTTGTAAAAAAATACTTTTTGCTGAGCCTTTACCAAAATAAATCCAAAGAATTTTGAAGATATCAGATTAAGACCACCTCAAAGCCAAATCCTCTTTGAAATCTATTCTTTATACACTAAAAACAGCTCTATGAGCCAATGCGTTATAAAACGGAAACAAGATTAATTGCCGCTTGCACTCAAACCAAAGTTCCACTACATCAACGTGTATTTTGTTGATCAACTGGATGAGTAGTTTTTTTTAAAATTGTGGGTTTATTCCTTCATAAGTGCACATAAACTCAAAGCCATCAACTAAACACATCACTTTTATATAAAAATGAAATGTGTATTATGTTTAAAATGTAGTTCAGATACCCAACATGCATTTTTGGTTAACTCACTAACTGGGCTCTTGCTGGGTTACGTTGAAAGAACCAAAAATTACAAGACCAGGTAAAATTAAAAATCATTCAATGTTATTTGGAATAAAGGAGCGTAAATGTGGAACATTAAATCATTTTTTTGCTGAGCTTCATATGTATTACTCTGGAATCATAGTGCCTAATCACCAACCTGTCCATCGCCAGAATCCTCCTCCAGACCATCATCAGTTCCATCATCCTCTGCTCTCCGACCTACATCCAAACAATATAAACAAGCTTAAAAATTTGAATTGCACAAAAGGATACACAAAAACAGGTCCTGTTTAAGATCACTCATGGTGAGCCAGAGTACTAGCTTAAGAGTGTAACCAAAAATACAGAAACATGCACAAGATGCTTAATATTAGTTCAAGGAGATTCAAAAGGGAGTGCTGATCACATGGGTTTTCCATTTATTGGATATGTGCTCTAAACATTTCTACATAAACTACCTTTTCCTGTCCGCTTTGATATTTTCCGTCCTGGAGTGTCTGCCGCAATTGGAATTTCATCAGGATTCCCTCCTTCCTCTTCTACTGCCTAGAGTCAGAGACCACAATTATTATTACGTGAAAAGGGTAAAAAACTTGTATTTATAAAATTATTTATGGAAAAATGTGTTAAATACTTAAAAGGGTAAAAATCCTGATGAGTTAAAAGAAATAAAGCAGTTGAGCAGTTTGCTTAAATTGTAATTGGAGAAATCACAAGGATATTACCTATATGGAGGAATTTGATACCAACAAGTACTCTTGAAATCTCCATATGATTTAACACACATCCTCCATTTCCATTATGGCAGAACCTTGGCTACCATAATCATACATGATTAAATTTTCTTGCTTCATTCCAATTAATAGTTCAAAGGGCTCCTGAAATATTATCTGTATTAACCCTCTTTAACCATGTATTTGCCGCCTCCAACTTACTAAAATTCACCAAACCTTTCGGAAATCACCTTCAGATTATTTATTTTGTGTAAACTGCTATAAACTGCAAGTTGTTAATTTTTACATCAAACATTTAGGTTGGAAAACCTGCAAGATTTACATGAGCTCAGATGTAACCTCCTGAATCCACCACTACTCCCATCATGGAGAATTACTTTCAGATATTCTCCTGATCAGCACCTTTAAGAAAAACTATTTCTAATGCAAGGAAAATGACTGAAACTTCAAGGTGTGGTTGAAAAATAACACCACTACTGGCAACTACAGCATTAATTACTGCAATGGAGATATTTTAGACTAATCAGTCACTGCAACCACAATTGGTTCATATTCTAGTCTTATATTAATTTGAGTTTGTACACCTTACAAAATCCCTTCATATTTAGCCAGAAATATCCTTCTCAATTTACTAAAACTGTTAAGTTGTAATCTTCAAAATCGTGAAACGTAGAATTGCCAATACAATAAACTACTAATCTATTTCATGTTTTAATCTTCAACGCAGATATTCCTGGTACTTTGCAACTACCAATTTTGAATTCTACATGAATAGGAGAAACTGTTACCAGCTCCTCTGTTTTGCAATTCACATCAGGTTTAGAATCGCAAAAGGCATTTAATTAAAGTCCTTCTGGTGTATGTTAACTATTCTCAAGGAGATTGTACTTCGCTAACCAGATTAGTGATCTGCAGTAACAGGGTTCAAACTGGCCCCAGAAAACACGTGGTATTTTCGGGACAAAAGAGAAGCTTTTGCACAAAATTGAGTAAATTAGCTTTAAAGCTGAAGAGGAAACAAAGTCAATGCGGATTTCAAATAGCATGGAGCGGGAATTTTCAGACGAATTTCAGAGGAAAGATGTGAACGAGAATGAAGGCCACTCGTTAACATTTTTGAAGAGCTGCTAAGAGCGTTTTGTTTGGAGGAAGAACGGGAATTCAATGAGGAAAGGTATTTCCATCGGGAATACGAGATAAATACAAGAGCGGAGAGGAGTGAGCGGCAGCGGCACAACCAAACTGATTGGCGAGGATGTGTGGCCTTCCTCACCGAGCAGAGGCCTGACTCCGAGCCTGGGGCAGGGAGGGGGCCCCGCGGTGCTGTCCAGGCCTTAGGCCTGGCGCTTTGCAATTGCTGCCCAAGCCTCCCTCACCTTGCGGAGTCGCTCCACCAGGACGCTCTTGTTGCCGTTCGTGTCGAGGTTTCTCTTTTTTAGCTGCGCTTTCAGATCCACCACCCGCAACTCGGCGATGCTGCGCAACTCTTCCGCCGCCGCCTGCGCCACAGACTCGCTCTCCGCCGCCATCACCGCGATCCGACCGCCAGGGACGAAGTGAACAAAATGGCGCCGCCTGCTCGGAGGGGGAAACCGGCGTCAGGCACTGTGCGTGCGGGGAGGCGCATGCGCGAGGTTGCATGGTCTGTCGGGGCCTTGAACACTGCGCATGCGCATAACATCCTCGTCAAATAGCCAATGGGACACTGAGTGGAATTGCAACATTTAGTAAAGTTCAAGGATCAGAGATCACCCGGTAATAAATACATCACATAACCAACACAGCCTAGAACCAATCTATCATGTAACCAATACAACCCATAAACAATACATCATATAGTTATATCATATATAGTTATACATCATATAGTTATAAAGCACCTATAGCTTCATGAAACGTCCCAAGGTACTTCACAGGAACATTATACAATAACTCTGACATTGAGTCACATAAGGGCATATCAGGTCGGAGGCCCAAAAACGTGGTCAAAGGGATTGTCTTCAAGGAGGAAAGTAGAGTTCAGTGAGGGGATTCCAAGGCTTACGGACTAGGCAGCTGAAGCCACAGCCACTAATGGTGGCACAATTATAATTGGAAGTGCACAAGAGGCCAGGTATCATAAACAAAAACATATTTAAAGGCTCTAGGATTGGAGGGGATTACAGAGAGGGTGGGGCATGTCCTTTGGGAAATTGAAATCTGTGATTTGTAAACATGTTATTTCACATATTCATCAGCCAAATTCCAAATGTATGGATAAAAACAAATTACTGCGGATGCTGGAACCTGAAACCAAAAGAAAATGCTGGAAAATCTCAGCAGGTCTGGCAGCATCTGAAAGGAGAGAAGAGAGCTGACGTTTCGAGTCTAGATGAACCTTTGTCAAAGCTCTGGTCTCCACATCGAATTCAAGAACTTCAGATAATTAGCTCTACCCCACCCTGACCCCTTTGTTTTCATTTTATTTAATTTTTAGCTGTTCCCTACCTTTTATTGTTTTTCTTTATTTTTCTTTTCCCCCACTCTTTCCCCCTTTTCTAAATTTTACCTCTCTCCCCCACACCCATCTCCCCCCCCTCTCTCCCCCACCCCCATCTCCCCCCCCCCTCTCTCCCCCACCCCTCCTCCCCCATATCTTCATCTGTCGCAGGCTTTCCCCTTGGTTTTGTGGCTACGACTCATCTTTCATTCCCTCACCCTACAGTTAAAAAAACAGCTTTGACAAAGGGTCCGCTGGACTCGAAACATCAACTGTTTTCCAAGAGAAAATGCTGGAAAATCTCAGCAGGTCTGGCAGCATCTGTAAGGAGAGAAAAGAGCTGACGTTTCGAGTCCAGATGACCCTTTGTCAAAGCTCAATCAGCTCTTTTCTCTCCTTACAGATGCTGCCAGACCTGTTGAGATTTTCCAGCATTTTCTCTTTTGGTCTCCAAGTGTATGGGTGGCAGGATCAGTGAACTCCCTCACCAACCATAATGCACACTGTAATCAGCCCCCCCTCCCACAACACACTATAATCAACCCCTGTCCCACACACAGTAATCAGTCCTCCTCCACACGCATTGTAATCAGCATCCCTCTCCCCCACCCCCACACACTTTGTAATCAGCCTTATCTTTTTTGTGGTGGGCTCTTTGTGCTGGGCTCCTCCACCATTGAGGGGGATATTAGTAGAGCCTCCTCCTCCAGTGAATTGTTTAATTTTCCACCATCATTCACGGCTGGATGTGGCATGACTGAGGAGTTTAGATCTGAACCATTCATTGTGGAATTGCTTAGCTGTGTTTATTGCTTGCTACTTATGGTGTTTGGCACACAAATACTCCTGTGTTGTAGTTTCACCAGCTTGACTCCTAATTTTTAGGTATGCCTGGTTTGCTCCTGGCATGCCATCTTCATGTCCACAAATGTGTGGGTTAGGTTGATTGGCTATACTAAATTGCTCCTTAATGTTCGGGAGATTAGTAGGGTAAATAGGTGGGTTTACGGGGATAGGGCTTGGATGGGATTGTTGAGTGTGCTGTTATCATTTCCAGTGCCTGGGTTGTCTGTTCTGTTCCATTCCTTTCTAGAGTGGTTTGAAGTAACTGTGTAGCTTGCTCAGCCATTTCAGAGTCAACCATATTGCTGTGGGTCTGGAGTCACATCTCGGCCAGACCAAGTAAGTGAACTAGATGGGTTTTTACAACAATCAACAATGGTTTCATGGCCATTATTAGGAAGACAATTCCAGATTTGAATTTAAATTCCACCAGTTTCCATGGTGGGATTTAAACCCCATGTGCCCAGAGCATTAGTCTGTTCCTTTGGATTACTGGTCCAGTGACAATACCATGACACTACTGCCTCAAAACGTGCCTGAAGCTTCCATTGCAAAGAGGTGTTGATGTCTGAGTATTGCAGATTGGAACGTTCCAGGGTCCAGGACTATGATCACTGTCTGTGCAGAGTTTGCACGTTCTCCCCGTGTCTGCATGGTTTTCCTCCGGTGCTCCCAGTTTCCTCCCACAGTCCAAAAGACGTGCTGGTTAGGTGAATTGGCCATGCTAAATTCTCCCTCAGTGTTACCCAAACAGGCGCCGGAATGTGGCGACTAGGGGATTTTCACAGTAACTTCATTGCAGTGTTAATGTAAGCCTACTTGTGAAACTAATAAATAAACTTAAACTTATGTGCTGAGGGATTCACTGAAGCTTGTGGCAGCTAGTGCAAAAGCCGAGTAGAAAAAAGCCTCTGTGTTTTGGTTAGCCTGCACCTCTCAAATGCAGTCTATCCCTCTTTTAAAGGAGATTTGCACATTGCTGCTGACTGTCTTTGGAGGAATATAGAGCATTAGGCATTAACAAGGCCTCAAAGGCTTCCTGATGTGACTCTAGAGGCGTTAGTACACGAGACAGAAAGGAGGAGGAAATGAATGATTCCACAGGGGCTGAAGGCCCTGAAGGCACAACCTCTGAAGGGAAAGGGGACAGGTGTCCAGGCAGATCAGTCCCCTGAATCTGTCAAGCACCTGGCAGAATCCTGGCGCCTGGATTCCACATGCTGGAGGAAGTTCAATGGCTTCACACAGGTGGTCAAGTTCAATGGATTAATCTTCAAAAACTATCTCCAACTGTCACCACACCGCATCATTCAGCAAGCTGTCATCTCGAACAATCAGGATTCAGGCCTAACATTCAGATAGTTATCCTCGCACACTAGGATCACTCTCCAATAATACCCACTTCACACAGCTCTTCAAACTTCCACACAGGTTTAGCGATTCAGACATGTCCAAAATACATGGTAGTAAAATCACTGCCATTTTTCAGGACAATGTGGCCTAAGGGAGACAGGCCCATCTACATCAGCTGATCCCTCTGGAGGAAATGGTGTTCATCATGGGGCTGGCTGTGACAAAGGCCATTGTATCCAATGTCAGAGGGAACATCAAGGTGACTATGTTCTTGCCAATGCCCCTTCCCAAATCCTACCTCGTCCTGCTAGCTGACAAAGTGAAAACTGTGGATGATGTGATAATGGATATTTTATTTTCCATCCCACCTTCTGTCACCCCAATTCTCTTCCTTTTGCATTGTGCTTTTGGTTGCCTAGGAGCTGCGACTTCGCCAGTCACAGCAGATTCATGAGGAAGGGTGATGAAGATACACAGTCATATGATCCAGTTACAGGCACTGCGCCTATCTTATAGGGTAGTATGGAGTCAGGATCCACTTTTGTTAATTCACTGGACATTAATGGGCTGCAGCCAGGCAAGCACAGGTCATGTGTCTTGGAGACTGAGGCCACAGATAGGTTCTGCTGCCGGGATTGCAATGATGGGCAAGCTTGCAGGCTGGGCATGCACAGAGATGTCTGGTGCATAGATGGGCATGCCAGCCAGCGTGTCACTGGGCAGGATCATGGAAGAGTCCAGCTGCAAGTTGGTACCAGGCTTTGTGCAGAGTTTGGAGGTACCCGTTCCAACACAGAAATGTTAACCAACTCCCTGAATACAGTGGCAGCTCCACCTGAGGTAGTGTTTGGGGACCAATAACTCAGTTTCCCTCCAAACTCGGAGGGGTGGGAAGTCTGAACGTTCCTGTACTCAACAGTGGAAGAAGAGGCCACTCTTGGCTATCCAGGAATTGAACATTATCATAGAATCATAGAAACCCTACAGTACAGAAAGAGGCCATTCGGCCCATCGAGTCTGCACCGACCACAATCCCACCCAGGCCCTACCCCCATATCCCGACATATTTTACCCACTAATCCCTCTAACCTGCGCATCTCAGGGGCTGTGGGAGGAAACCGGAGCACCCGGAGGAAACCCATGCAGACACGAGGAGAATGTGCAAACTCCACACAGACAGTGACCCAAGCCGGGAATCGAACCCAGATCCCTGGAGCTGTGAAGCAGCAGTGCTAACCACTGTGCTACCGTGCTGCCCTTCTGCTGGGGTGACCACCAGGGAAGACTGTATTGCACCCATAAGACGATGGGATGCTTCACCGAGAGCTGCCATTGTAGTGGCTTGAGGAATCCATGGGCTCAGGGCTGTGCTGATGATGTGCAAGCCTCAAAATCTGAGGTAGAGTGGACTCGAGTCTCACACAAGTTGGGCGATATCCCGGAGTCATGCAAAACCAGAGCACATCTGGTGCTGACTTTAGTTTTCACCACGGTACTGGTACCAACCCAAAGCACTCTGCCAAAAATAACCAAGGAGTCAGAAATCCTGGACAAGGGATGGGCATGATCATTGAGGTCTGTGTCTGGAAGGAAAATAAATCAACAAGTCTTGTCAAAAGGACTCTTGCATTGGCGAGACTCAATTGCATCCAAGTTAAATACAATTCTCACAAGCAAATTCTGTCAAAGGCCGATTGGAAATAGGTGAAGCAACCTTCATAAATTGGGAACAGTATCAACAATCCATAGAAATCATAGAAACCCTACAGTGCAGAAGGAGGCCATTCGGCCCATCGAGTCTGCACCGACCACAATCCCACCCAGGCCCTACCCTACATATATTTTTACCCGCTAATCCCTCTAACCTACGCATCTCAGGACTCTAAGGGGCAATTTTTAACCTGGCCAATCAACCTAACCTGCACATCTTTGGACTGTGGGAGGAAACCGGAGCACCCGGAGGAAACCCACGCAGACACGAGGAGAATGTGCAAACTCCACACAGACAGTGACCCGAGCCGGGAATCGAACCCGGGACCCTGGAGCTGTGAAGCAGCAGTGCTAACCACTGTGCTACCGTGCAATCCATGGTTGAGTTTAAGTTCCAGCATGATGAGCTGAGGTGGTCAATCACTGTATTGTGTTGTTACAGAGGGCACAATCTAATGCCTTTGGTGGCTGGGGGATATTTAATCAGATGGAAGGGTGGCATGGGGGCCCTACCACATTCCTGCCTCTGCTCCAATTAAGTCCAGGGTGGGAAGGTTCCTATATGGCTTTCCTGCTCCACTTCTAATTGAGGCCCTTAAGTGGACAATTGATGTCCACTTCAGGGCCTCATCTTGATGTTGGTGGTATGCGGCAAGTGAAGGACAGCACAATTGAATGTGGGAAGCCCAAAAAGCAAACCCAGTAGCAGTTGCTTGCAGGAGTCCAGGGAAGGGCCCCTCAGCGATCCTGGGCCTCTGATGGGTGCAATACCGGTAGCTGCCACTGCTTTCCTAATGACACTGCCCATAGTATTCACAGCTCAGAAACAGGAAAATCAACCATTCCATGCCGTGTTTAAACTTCAAATGAGCCTCCTAACTTTCCCGTTCTTCTAACTCCAACATAGAAACTAGAAGCAGGAGTAGGCCATTCAGCCCTTCAAGCCTGCTGCGCCATTCATCTTGATGTGGAGATGCCGGCGTTGGACTGGGGTAAACACAGCAAGAAGTTTAACAACACCAGGTTAAAGTCCAACAGGTTTATTTGGTAGCAAAAGCCACACAAGCTTTCGGAGCTCTTAGACCCTTCTTCAGGTGAGTTCCAGATTCACCTGAAGAAGGGGCTAAGAGCTCCGAAAGCTTGTGTGGCTTTTGCTTCCAAATAAACCTGTTGGACTTTAACCTGGTGTTGTTAAACTTCTTACTCCATTCATCTTGATCATGGCTAATCATCGAATTCAATATCCTGATCCCCCTTCCCCCCCCATATCCCTTTAGCCCTGAGAGTTATATCTAATTTCTTCTTGAAATCACACAATGTTTCGGTCCGAACTACATTCGGTGGTAACGAATTCCACACATTCGTCACTCTCTGGGTGAAGAAATTTCTCCTCACCTCAGTCCTGAAAGGTTTATCCCTTATCCTCAAACTATGACCCCTAGTTCTGGACTCCCCCACCATTGGGAACATTCTTTCTGAATCTACCCTGTCTAACCCTGTTAGAATTTTATAAGTTTCTATGAGATCTCCTCTCACTCTTCTAAACTCCAGTGAATATAATCCTAACCGACTTAGTCTCTCCTCATCTGACAGACCTGCCATCTCAGGAATCAGCCTGGTAAACCTTTGCTGTACTCGCTCTATAGCAAGGATATCCTTCCTCAGATAAGGACACCAAAACGGCACACAATACTCCAGGTGTGGCCTCACCAACACGCTGTACAATTGCAGCAAAACATCCCTATCACTATACTCAAATCCTGTCACTATGAAGGCCAACCTACCATTTGCCTTCTTTACTGCCTGCTGTACCTGCGTGCTTACTTTCAGCGACTGATGCATGAGGACACGAAGGTCTGGTTGAGTATCATTTAAGTAACACTTAATAATCTGTCTTCCTATTATCGCTACCAAAGTGGATAACCTCACATTTATCCACATTATCTGCATCTGTCATACAGATGCCCACACACTGAGCCAGTCCAAATCACGCTGAAGCATCTCTGCATCCTCCTCACAGCTCACCCTCCCACCCAACTTTGTATCATCTGCAAATTTGGAGATTATACATTCAGTTCCCTTTTCCAAATCATTAATATATAATGTGAACAGTTGGAGTCCTGGCACAGATCCCAGCAGAACCCCACTAGATTAGATTGAAAACATATTTAAAATACATTTAAAACAGATTCAAATGACTTGCCTGTCTTCCTGCCGGTTTCCAACGTGATCTGACCGGCGACTGTTCGCCGGCTCTGGGAGATGTGCATGTGTTCCTGGCGCATGCGCAAGTCCCAGCACAAGGCCGGTGACGCGCATCTCCAACGCGACCCACCAGAAAAGTTGGGGGTCACGATGAGAGAATTGTGGCCTACATTTCCAAGTTTCCATTCATCAGACAACTGAAGGATACCTCAAGTGCAGCCATGGCAGGCACAATTAATGCAATAATCAGCAAAATACTGTGGATGCTGGAATCTGAAACAAGCACAGAGGATGCCGGAAAGTCTCAGCAGGTCTGCCAGCATCTGTAGGGAGAGAAAACAGAGTTAGCATTTTGAATCTGTTTGGCTCTTCATTAGGACAATAATGTAATATTCAGTTTGTTCAGTACACCTGAAGAAGCCATGTTGCACAATGGGCCACAATATACTGGCACACCATTTAGTGTATCCCAGTTCCAAAGGTCTCGCTGAGTGATGGTTTGAACCATTAAGGCAAATATCATCAAGTGCAGCCAAACAAGATCTCTGCATTGCTGTCCTGAAATTTATTGATGTGAGTGTCCCTGACTGCTACATTAGCAGTCTGTGGAGATTGTAGCATTTAAGGTACAGAATGTTAGGATGCTTGTTACTTTAATTTCTACCTAGTAACAACGGTGGGACTGTTTTGATAGATCCCCAGATCAGTTAAGTGTCAGTGTGAGGCAATCTGATAGCCAAGTCATAGGAATATGTCCTGTTAAAAGGAGGGAGCAAATAAATAGACTCCAAATTAAAAGTTGCAGTCAGCAGGAGCACTCCATACTGTGGGCCACTGGGGCAAAGGTAGCCTTTTGGTTAAGGTCAAGTGTAAATCTGGTCTTGGACAATGGGGTTATACTGAAGCTTCACCTGAAGCAATTTGTTAAAAAGCCATCTAGGCCATTTGGCTAAGATGAAGTTCAGATCAAGCCCAGGAGGGGGTGTAATGCCTCACCCTGTCAGCTTGCATGTTGTTTGAATCAGACCAAGGTGGGAGGTATGGTCTGTCTTGTCAGCTTGGATCAGTTTTGAATTGGATTTTTGATTGGGAATAAAGTGCCAAAAGGTACACAAAAAAAGGTATCCTTTCAGAGCAGTTGGTGTTCTGTTTGACATGGTCATAGATCAAAGTGTGCTTATGAGCTAGTGTTTGAGTGTAAATGGGAATCCAGGAGAAGAAATCTTGGAAGGTGAGATTTACACCCTGTGTGGTGGGCCTTTGCCAAAGCCAACCTAATGGGAGCGACCTCTGGAATGAATTCTAGGGAGAGATCTTCAAAGGTGAAGCTGGGAATTCCTTATGAGGCAAGGTTTCAGTGAGATTGTTTGACAGGGTGGATGTGGAGAGGATGTTTTGTTTTCTACGGGAATCTAGAACTAAGGGTCACTAGTTAAAAATAAGGAGTCATTCATTTAAGACAGAGATGAGAATTTTTTTCTCTCAGAGAGTTGTGAGACTCTGGAACTTTCTTCCTCAAAAGGCAATGGAAGCAGAATTGTTGAATGTTTTAAAGACAGAATTAGATAGATTCTTGATTAACAAGGGGTCGAAAGGTTATAAGCGGTAGGCAGGAATGTGGAATTGAGGTTACAATCCGGTCAGCCATGATCTTATTAAATGGCTGAGCAGGCTTGAGGGGCTGAATGGCCTATTCTTGTTTACTGACATTTGGGTGAGTTCTTGAGAAATCCATGGACTCTGTCATGGTTGCACCTGCCATTTACTCTGTAGTTGTGTGTTCACCCACAGTTCATCTGTTACTTCATATGTACCTCATCTTATACTCTAATGTTAAGAATTAGTATATGTATTAAAATGTATTTCATCTTCCTGAACTTGTGTAGTAAAGTTTGTTTTTGTTTTTTCAAAACCCATGGAATCTTGCCTTATTCCAAAAGCTGGTGTCTTGAATCTCAACCTTTATCTGCTTTCAGGAAAATGTTATTGGTCCCTAACCAGATCTCTCCCCCATGTCCCAGGTCTGTCCAAGGATCATAAAAATTGCCATGTTGCACTTTAGATATGAGTTTACTGTCACCAGCAGAAATCATGTTTGGAAGGCAGGTTCTGAGAACCTTGCCAAGGCATCACCTGTCCCAGTTCTCAAAGTAACAGGAGCAGCTTCTTAAAAAATAGAGAATGAAGACAGCACATGTAGGTGCCTACTTTTTTTAAATAATCATTCATGAGATAAGCGTCGCTGGACCAGCATTTATTGCCCAAAGCCTAATTGACTTAAAACTGAGTGGTTTTCAGAGGGCATTTAAGAGTCAACCACATTGCTGTGGGCCTGCAGTCACATGCATGTCAGACCGGGTAATGGCAGCTGATTTTATTCCCTAAAGGGCATTATTGAACCAAATGGGTTTTTCCAACAATCAACAATGATTTCATGGTCATTAGACCTATAATTCCAGATTTTTATTGAATTCAGATTTGACCATCTGCAGTGGTGAGATTTGAACCCAGGTCCCAAGAGGATTACTTTGGGTCGCTGAATTACTAGTCCAGTGACAATACCACTCCATTTGGACATAAGATTTGGGTCATATATCCTACCCAAGGAAATTGGTCACCACAGAAGTATCCAAAGTGTGCAGTGAGCCTAGATCCAACAAAGTCAAAACACAGAATAGGAGAAACCAGCTAAGGGAATTGTACAACTGTTTAACATCCAGCACGCCAATTGAATCTACAACACATCCAAAGATGAACTCAAAGTGAAATTGTCAAAGACCAACCATGAAGACAGCCAACACCCTGATAACACACCTATAAGAATACCAAAGTGATAAGTCTAGTCCTCAGGAAGGGCGTACCATGAGATCTGGGAGGATTAGTATGCCACCAACACATTGTACAGACACTCGAACTCTTAAAAAGTAGTCCATCTTATACGTAAATAATTTTGCAACCATCCTACTGTGCACATACTTTACTCATGTGTGAGGATGAAGTGGATTATCGGAAATGCTAGGCCCAAGTACAGATGGCTAGAGATTGTGGATGGACGAAAGATGAGGGTGTGGTGCATTTACATCATGAGAGATTGATGGGGCGGTGTGATAGGAGATGCTATGCGAAGATGCATTCACTGACCCTCACAGTTGTGTGAGGTCTTTGAACTTCTTGTAGCACTGTGCCTGGGCTACACTCTGGCAATTGGCCAAACCTAGGAGTGCACATATTTTCCTGTTGCTCCATTTTCTGTGCTTTTGCTTATTTCAGAATCTTACACACAGTCTGCAGCTACATGTAGGTATCTGAAACATGCTAATAATGCAGCCTGCTGGGTCCATTGTTCAACATGCAGATAGGAACAAGTTGCAGGCCAAAATACTTTAACCAAGGAGATAGTACGTAGATTATGTGCTGAAAACGTGTTTCAATGAGTTCTCCCTTTGTGTTTTGAATAATCAAGCTTTTCACAGTTTCAAATGCAAAGAATGGTTTTGGGATGTAATATTAGATTACTACATTTCGACATTATTTGGAAAATACAGATGCCCCCCTCATGAGATCATCTAACACCACACGACATTGAATCTGGTATGCTGGTAATTCCAAAGCCACCCCATTCCTGAATATGCCTTGCCCTGTGTTCCAGTACCGTGTATTGAACACGCAGAATCAAATACTGCAGATGACAGGCCACACCCTACACACAATTCTGTGCATGACCAGAGAGGTCTTCACCGAACCCAAGACTGGGACTAATACATGCCCGTCATTCAGAGCCTTCCAACATGGCCTGGACATTCTTTCATCCTTCCCCTCTGGATTTTCTCCCCAAGGTCCTGCCACCCTCTCGCCCCTCCCCACTGGTTGTGCCTCCTTGCTCAGCCTTACCACAGCTTGTGCTACAGGCACCCAGTTTGTTGTAGTCATGGTTTAAAAGGAAGATGAAAGCAGCATCTACTGATTTCCAAGTTGTGGATGAAGTCAAGCTCAGCAGGTGAGCCCCAATTACACACAGTCATAAAACAAAATTACCTGCCTTTAGAAACATAGAAAAACTACAGCACAAAGCAGGCCCTTCGGCCCCACAAGTTGTGCCAAACATATCCCTACCTTTTAGGCCTACCTATAACCCTCCATCCTATTAAGTCCCATGTACTCATCCAGGAGTCTCTTAAAAGACCCTATTGAGTTTGCCTCCACCACCACTGACGGCAGCCGATTCCACTTGCCCACCACCCTCTGTGTGAAAAACTTCCCCCTAACATTTCCCCTGTACTTACCCCCTAGCACCTTAAACCTGTGTCCTCTCGTAGCAGCCATTTCCACCCTGGGAAAAAGCCTATGAGAGTGCACCCGATCTATGCCTCTCAACATCTTATATACCTCTATTAAATCTCCTCTCATCCTACGTCACGCTAAGGTCACGTTAAAGGTTTAGACCGGGCAGAGTTTGTAAAATATGTTCAGGAGAATTTTCTACATCAGTATATAGAGGTGCCAACTAGAGAGGATGCGATATTGGATCTCCTATTAGGAAATGAGTTAGGGCAGGTGATGGATGCGAGTGTGAGGGAACACTTTGGATCCAGTGATCATAATGCCATTAGTTTCAACCTGATCGTGGATAAGGATAGATCTGGTCCTCGGGTTGAAGTTCTGAACTGGAAAAAGGCCAAATTTGATGAAATGAGAAGGGATCTGGGAAGTGTGGATTGGCACAGGCTGTTCTCTGGTAAGGATGTAAATGGAAAGTGGGAGGCCTTCAAAGGAGAAATTTTGAGAGTGCAGAGTTTGTATGTTCCTGTCAGAATTAAAGGCAAAGTAAATAGGAATAAGGAACCTTGGTTCTCGAGGGAGATTGTAACACTGATTAAGAGGAAGAGAGAGTTGTATGAAATGTACAGGCAGCAAGGAACACATCAGATGCTCGAGGAGTATAAAAAGTGCAAGAAGCTACTTAAGAGGGAAATCAGGAGGGCTAAAAGAAGACATGAGGTTGCTTTGGCAGACAGAGTGAAGGAAAATCCAAAGAGCTTCTATAGGTATGTTAGGAGCAAAAGGATAGTGAGGGATAAAATTGGTCCTCTTGAAGACCAGAGTGGTAGACTGTGTATGGAACCAAAAGAGATGGGGGAGATACTAAATGGTTTTTTTGCATCAGTATTTACTGAGGAAACGGGCATGGAGTCTACGGAAATAGGGCAAACTGGTTGGGTGGCCATGGAACCTTTACAGATTAAAGGGGAGGTGCTTGCTGTCTTGAGGCAAATCAGAGTGGATAAATCCCCAGGACCGGACAGGGTATTCCCACGGACCTTGAGGGAAGCTAGTATTGAACTTGCAGGGGCCCTGGCAGACATATTTAAAATGTCAGTATTCACGGGGGAGGTGCCGGATGATTGGAGGGTGGCTCATGTTGTTCCGTTGTTTAAAAAAGGTTCCAAAAGAAATCCGGGAAATTATCGGCCAGTAAGTTTGACGTCGGTGGTGGGCAAGTTATTGGAAGGTGTGATAAGGGATAGGATCTACAAATATTTGGACAGACAGGGACTTATTAGGGAGAGTCAACATGGCTTTGTGCGTGGTAGGTCATGTTTGACCAATCTATTAGAGTTTTTCGAGGAGGTTACCAGGAAAGTGGATGAAGGGAAGGCGGTGGATGTTGTCTACCTGGATTTCAGCAAGGCCTTTGACAAGGTCCCTCATGGGAGGTTAGTTAGGAAGGTTCAGTCGCTAGGTATACATGGGGAGGTAGTAAATTGGATTAGACACTGGCTCAATGGAAGAAGCCAGAGAGTGGTTGTGGAGGATTGCTTCTCTGAGTGGAGGCCTGTGACTAGTGGTGTGCCGCAGGGATCGGTGTTGGGTCCATTGTTGTTTGTCATCTATATCAATGATCTGGATGATAATGTGGTCAATTGGATCAGCAAGTTTGCTGATGATACAAAGATTGGAGGTGTAGTGGACAGTGAGGAAGGTTTTCAAAGCTTGCAGAGGGATTTGGACCAACTAGAAAAATGGGCTGAAAAATGGCAAATGGAATTTAACGCAGACAAGTGTGAGCTACCGTGCAAAGGGACCTGGGGGTCCTTGTGCATGAGACGCAAAAGCCCAGTCTGCAGGTACAACAGGTGATCAAGAAGGCAAATGGGATGTTGGCCTATATTGCGAGGGGGATAGAATATAAAAGCAGGGATGTCTTGATGCACCTGTACAGGGCATTGGTGAGGCCGCAGCTGGAATACTGTGTGCAGTATTGGTCCCCTTATATGAGGAAGGATATATTGGCATTGGAGGGAGTGCAGAGAAGGTTCACCAGGTTGATACCGGAGATGAGGGGTTTGGATTATGAGGAGAGGCTGAGGAGATTGGGTTTGTACTCATTGGAGTTTAGAAGGATGAGGGGGGATCTTATGGAGACTTATAAGATAATGCGGGGGCTGGATAGGGTGGAGGCGGAGAGATTCTTTCCACTTAGTAAGAAAGTTAAAACTAGAGGACACAGCCTCAAAATAAAGGGGGGTCGGTTTAAGACAGAGTTGAGGAGGAACTTCTTCTCCCAGAGGGTGGTGAATCTCTGGAATTCTCTGCCCACTGAGGTGGTGGAGGCTACCTCGCTGAATATGTTTAAAGCGCGGATGGATGGATTCCTGATCGGTAAGGGAATTAAGGGTTATGGGGATCAGGCGGGTAAGTGGTACTGATCCACGTCAGATCAGCCATGATCTTATTGAATGGCGGGGCAGGCTCGAGGGGCTAGATGGCCTACTCCTGCTCCTATTTCTTATGTTCTTATATTGCACTTTGGAAGGACAAACCAAAGAAGAACGTACAGGGTAAATGGTAGGACTCTGAAGAGTGCAGTTGAACAGAGGGATCTGGGAATAGAGGTACAGAATTCCCTAAAAGTGACGTCACAGGTGGATAGGGTTGTAAAGAGTGCCTTTGGTACATTGGCCTTTATAAATCGGAGTATCGAGTATAAAAGTTGGAGTGTTATGGTAAGGTTATATAAGGCATTGGTGAGGCCGAATTTGGAGTTTTGGTCACCTAGTTACAGGAAGGATGTAAATAAGATTGAAAGAGTGCAGAGAAGGTTCACAAGGATGTTGCCGGGACTTGAGAAGCTGAGTTACAGAGAGAGATTGAATAGGTTGGGACTTTATTCCCTGGAACGTAGAAGATTGAGGGGAGATTTGATAGAGGTGTATAAGATTTTGATGGGTATAGATAGAGTGAATGCAAGCAGGCTTTTTCCGCTGAGGCTAGGGGAGAAAAAAACCAGAGGGCATGGGTTAAGGGTGAAAGGAGAAAAGTTTAAAGGGAATATTAGGGGGGGCTTCTTCACGCAGAGAGTGGTGGGAGTGTGGAATGAGCTGCCGGATAAAGTGGTAAATGCGGGGTCACTTTTAACATTTAAGAAAAACTTGGACGGGTTCATGGATGAGAGGGGTGTAGAGGGATATGGTCCAAGTGCAGGTCAGTGAGACTAGGCATAAAATGGTTCGGCACAGACAAGAAGGGCCAAAACGCCTGTTTCTGAGCTGTAATTTTCTATGGTCTATGGTTCTAAGGAGAAAAGACCGAGCTCCCTCAGCCTATCCTCATAAGGCATGCCACTCATTCCAGGCAACATCCTTGTAAATCTCCTCTGCACCCTTTCAATCTTTTCCACATCCTTAGAGAATATGATTCTGGCAATTTGGCCATTTTTAAATTCATTTGTGGGACATGGTCGTCGCTGGCTGGTCATCACCCATTGCCCTTCCCAAGTTGCCCTTCAACTGAGTGGCTTGCTAGGCCATTTCAGAGGGCAGTTGAGAGTCAACCACATTGCTGTGGCTCTGGAGTCACATATGGAGTCACACAGAACAGAACAGACCAGGTAAGGACAGCAGATTTCCTTCCCTGAAGGACATTAGTGCACCAGATGGGTTTTTCCCGACAATCGACAATAGTTTCATGGTCATCAGTAGATTCTTAATTCCCAATAATTTTATTGAATTAAAATTCCACCATCTGCCGGTCCCCAGAACATGAGCTGAATTTTGGGATTAATAGTCTAGCGATAATACCACTAGTCATCGCCTCCCTGGATGAACATTTCATGAACATTAAGATAAATGCAAAATACTGCGGATCCTGGAATTTGAAACAAAAACCGAAAACTGCTGGAAAATCTCAGCAGGTCTGACAGCATCTGTGGAGAGTAGATCCAACATTTTGAGTCTAGATGACCCTTCATCAGAGCCCCAGTCCCAGCTCTGATGAAGGGTCATCTAGACTCGAAACATTGGGTCTACTCTCTCTTCACAGACGCTGTCAGACCTCCTGAGATTTTCCAGCATTTTTCTGTTTTTACTTCATGAACATTCATGAGATGCTAATGAATGCAAACAGAATGTAAATGTAATCTCCAGCATTGCTCAGTGGGAAACCCAACCTGCCTTGAAAGTCAGGAGAACAAAATTCCAAACTGTTTTCCCACTGTTGGGAAACCGATTTTTTGACTCACGGCAAACTAAGTGCTCCTGCTCGCCACAATTTCTGCTGCTGGTATGAAGGAGAATTCCACCCTATGTCTTATTCAAAAACCAACTGAACAGGATAAGACAGGATCAGACTGGGATTGTTTCCCTCCAGCATAACCCCCTTATTTTGGTTTCATTGGTTTGGCCCAAAACTACTCTACCTTTCCTCTCCCCCTCAGGTCCATCTGTCCCTTGTTGTTCAGTTTTGCCTCCACTGAGCACTGACTTTTGTTCTATTAACACATTGTCCTATCTTACCTCTATGCTGCTATTAGCACTTCTTCAGTCCTTAATGTTACCATTAATACCCCATTTGTCTTTATGTCCATGACATCTTTGTCAGTCTCGCCTGAGCTTTGACCGATCCCTGACCTTCTATTCTGCCCCCTCCCCAACTATATATTTTATCACATTTCTATCCCTCTTCAGTTCTGTAGAAGGGTCACATGGGCTTGAAATGTTCATAGAGTCCCTACAGTACATAAGGAGGTCATTCGGCCCATTAAGCCTGCACTGACAACAATCTCACCCGAGTCCTATTCCCGTAACCCCACATATTTAACCTGCCAATCCCCCTTACACTAACAGGCAATTTAGCATGGCCAATCAACCTAACCCGCACATCTTTGGAATGTGGGAGGAACCGGAGCACCCAGAGGAAACCCATGCAGACATGAGGAGAATGTGCAAACGCCACATGGACAGTCACCCAAAGCTGGAATTGAACTCGGATGTCCCTGAGGTGAGGCAACAGTGCTAACCGTTGTGCCACTGTTAACTACATTAAGGACTGGCACTGTGCCGTTAACTACGTTTCTCTCTTCACAGATGCTGCAAAACCTGCTGTATTTATCAAGCATTTTCTGTTTCTATTTCAAATTTCTAGCATCCGCGGTATTTTACTTTTACATGAACAAGATAAGGATTAGTTCCAAGACCTGGACTTCATTAATTCACATGTGGTAGAACATAATGACATCAGTTACAGAAGACCTCATTCAGCTTTTGGAAATTTGGCCCAGTTATTCTATGTATTTGTGATTTTTTTTTGCTGGTTTGGTCTTCTCTCTCATGTGGAATATAACCATTGGCAGAGACCAATTTCAGTGCTATAAAATTCTATGTAACACTATAAACATATGGAATGAATTACAAGCAAGAAACTATGGACAGAACTTTTCCAAAATTTGTCAAGAGTGTCAGGTTCAGACTGAAATCTGGTGTGTATCTCTCCAGATGCACAGCCAAGTTTTCACTCCAAATGTTTTGGCACTCAGTGTACATGGAATCTGGGGCAAGGCGGGCTCCACAGAGATCACAGCACAATCTTTAAAATCATCCTGATCTGTGCTGATAATAAACTCCCCCCTGAAGCATTGGGGTGCGCCACCTTATATGCATCAGCCTCCCCCAAAACATATATGAGGAGTCACCCAACGTGGCAACTGAGGAGACCCATCCTTGGCACTGCCACGGCATGCCCTTCACCACCCGGGGGCTATACTTAACTGTGTATGGTCGGCATGGTCATCCTGACTAGTTTTTGTTTTTGAAAACACATAGTGATTCACGCAGGCGTGATGCCATGCCGGGTGTGTGGGATGATACATTGAAGGTGGAAGCAGCAGTGTTAAGCTCACTAATGATACTTAAATATATTACAATATATACTAATTAGGCTCGTCCCCTTCCTGGGCATGAGCCTGATCATGTCATCAAAGGGGGGGCCGGGGAGATGGTGTTTGGAAATCTTGCTGGCGCAAATCCTGTTTTTGGCTTCTCACGAGATTTACGGGATTTGTGCCCGCGGTTAGCGCAGCCACTAAATCGCAGCCTATATATGTGAAAGTCCTAAGCTGATTAGATGCTTGAACTAACCAGCCATACCAACAATATTTCAACTAGAGTAGGTCAGACTCTGGATGTTCTGCAAAGTGTGGCTCATCTCTTAACTTAAAATGTCTCCATCACAAGTCTCAAGTCAGTAAAATGCTGGAATATTCGCTCTGCCTGCACGAATGCAGCTGCAACTACACTGAAGAAGCTTATAGGATTTTTTGTTTGTTTGTTAGGCCACTCATCTCCATATCTAAAGCATGGCTGCAGTATGCAATGTATAGGATGTCATGATGACATGACACCAAGATTACTTCAAAAGTACCTCCCCTTCTTCCATAGCCTTAACCTATAGTGCATCAAGGTAATAGCAAGTTGTTGGGTCGACCAGATTGTCTACTCTTACCATAAAAGTGCTACTACTGTTACTATTTGAATAAATTAATGTAGCTAGAGACAGCGTAGTGTATTTTTGTTATGAAATACAGCTGTAGCAGTGTTTCATCAGCAAGATTATACAATCATAGTAAAATATAAGCATCACTATCAAAATTTTGATGTTCTGCACATCAGTTTGATATCTGAAAAACATTTTTCTTGGCTCCTTCATATTCAAACCATGAAGATGCAACCATTAATAGCAATATCATTTTCAAATGACACATTCTAAAGACTAGTGTGAAGCTATCAATATTAAAATCTTACCTGTATATGCATTGTGTAAACTTGATGTGGGGATGCCGGCGTTGGACTGGGGTAAGCACAGTAAGAAGTCTCACAACACCAGGTTAAAGTCCAACAGGTTTATTTGGTAGCAAATACCATAAGCTTTCGGAGCAATGCTCCTTCGTCAGATGGAGTGGTCTCTGTTCTCAAACAGGGCACAGACACAGAAATCAAATTACAGAATACTGATTAGAATGCAAATCTCTACAGCCAGCCAAGTCTTAAATGCACAGACAATGTGGGTGGAGGGAGCATTCAACACAGGTTAAAGAGATGTGTATTGTCTCCAGACAGTACAGCTTGTGAAATTGTGCAAGTCCAGGAGTCAAGCTGTGGGGGTTACTGATAATGTGACATAAATCCAACATCCCGGTTTAGACCGTCCTCATGTGTGCGGAACTTGGCTATCAGTTTCTGCTCAGTGACTCTGCGCTGTCGTGTGTCGTGAAGGCCGCCTTGGAGAACGCTTACCTGAAGATCCGCAAGCCCACGGATAACCTCATGATGCTCCACTTCTCCAGCTTCCACCCTAAACACGTAAAAGAAGCCATCCCCTACGGACAAGCCCTCCGAATACACAGGATCTGCTCGGATGAGGAGGATCGCAACAGACACCTCCAGACGCTGAAAGATGCCCTCATAAGAACAGGATATGGCGCTCGACTCATCGATCAACAGTTCCGACGTGCCACAGCGAAAAACCGCACCGACCTCCTCAGAAGACAAACACGGGACACGGTGGACAGAGTACCCTTCGTCGTCCAGTACTTCCCCGGAGCGGAGAAGCTACGGCATCTCCTCTGGAGCCTTCAACATGTCATTGATGAAGACGAACATCTCGCCAAGGCCATCCCCACACCCCCACTTCTTGCCTTCAAACAACCACGCAACCTCAAACAGACCATTGTCCGCAGCAAACTACCCAGCCTTCAGGAGAACAGTGACCACGACACCACACAACCCTGCCACAGCAACCTCTGCAAGACGTGCCGGATCATCAACACGGATGCCATCATCTCACGTGAGAACACCATCCACCAGGTACACGGTACATACTCTTGCAACTCGGCCAACGTTGTCTACCTGATACGCTGCAAGAAAGGATGTCCCAAGGCATGGTACATTGGGGAAACCATGCAGACGCTACGACAGCGGATGAATGAACACCGCTCGACAATCACCAGGCAAGAGTGTTCTCTTCCTGTGGGGGAGCACTTCAGCAGTCACGGGCATTCAGCCTTGGATCTTCAGGTAAGCGTTCTCCAAGGCGGCCTTCACGACACACGACAGCGCAGAGTCACTGAGCAGAAACTGATAGCCAAGTTCCGCACACATGAGGACGGTCTAAACCGGGATGTTGGATTTATGTCACATTATCAGTAACCCCCACAGCTTGACTCCTGGACTTGCACAATTTCACAAGCTGTACTGTCTGGAGACAATACACATCTCTTTAACCTGTGTTGAATGCTCCCTCCACCCACATTGTCTGTGCATTTAAGACTTGGCTGGCTGTAGAGATTTGCATTCTAATCAGTATTCTGTAATTTGATTTCTGTGTCTGTGCCCTGTTTGAGAACAGAGACCACTCCATCTGACGAAGGAGCATTGCTCCGAAAGCTTATGGTATTTGCTACCAAATAAACCTGTTGGACTTTAACCTGGTGTTGTGAGACTTCTTATTGTGTAAACTTGTCAGAGTAGTTAGAACCTTAAGTAGAGATACTGCATAGGTGACAAGTTTATTTAGACACTTCCCATCATAAATGTGGACATTGGTATTTATAATAGCAATATAAAAAATGACAGATTAAAGCGGTAAAAATAGAGACATTGTAACATTAAAGTCCAATTCTCACCAAACTCTAACCTACTTCCCCTGAAGATTGCACTTGGTTTTGATTCCCTGTGGGCAATGAGGGGAAGCCAACTACTAAGCTGCCAAAATGTTTATACCTGTGCATAGTGCCATATGACAACATCATAGTTTCTGTCATAATTGTGTGAATTATAATGAAAATGTTGACACATGGGGAGGATATGGCCTAATGGTATTATCGCCAGACTATTAATCCAAAAGCTCACCTAATGTTCTGGGGACCAGGATTTGAATCTCAAAATGGCAGCTGGTGGAATTTGAATTCAATGAAAAAAATCTGGAATTAAGAATGTACTGATGACCATGAAACCATTGCTGGAAGGAAATCTGCCATCCTTACTTGGTCTGGCCTACATGTGACTCCAGAGTCACAATGATGCAGTTGACTCTCAACTGCCCTCTGAACAAGGGCAACTAGCTGGCCAGCGAGGAATGTCCATGTCCCACGAATAAATAAAAAAATACAATCCAGATTTAACAAAACTACCTACATACATCTGGCCCGGCCCATGTGTTGTAAATGTGTGCCAAAGAAGCAAATCCGTGTTTCCCAACTGGAAACCATGGATGAACAGGGATTTGCTTGCTGAAGTCATCCATTGCTTGCTGAAGTCCAGGTCTGAAGCGCTGAAGTCAGGTGGCCCTGACCTATACAAGAAAGTCAGAAATGATCTAAGGAGATCTATCAAAAGTGCCAAAAGACAGTACTGGACCAAGCTAAAGTCTCAAGCTAGCCACACAGACTCCTGCTGACTGGCAAGGTCTGCAAGACACAACAGGCTACATGATGAAGGCATATTAAAATTGCCTGCACCAATACACCCCTCCAATGAGCTCAATGTATTCTATACTCCTTTTGAGCAAGGGGTCAGCGAGAGCACACCCTCCACCTCGGAAGCCTTGGATGAACCTTAATCCGAGGTCACCACTGCAGACGTCAGAGCAACCTTCTCGATGGTCAACCCACGGAACATGACTGACCTGGATGGGGTACCCGGATGAGCACTCAGATCCTGCGCGGACCAGCTGGCAGGGGTATTCACAGACATCTTCAACCTCTCATTACACCAGTCTGAGGTCTTTATCTATTTCAAGCAGATGACCATCATCCCGGTACCAAAGAAAAGCCAGGCAGCGTACCTTAATGATTATCATCCGGTGGCTCTGACATCCATCATTATGAAGTGCTTAGAAAGGTTAGTCATGGCACCACTGGATCCACTACAGTTTGCCTACCGCCGCAATAGTTCCACAGCAGACACCATCTTCCTGGCCCTGCACTCAATCCTGGAACACCAATGTCAGACTCCTATTTATCGACTGCAGCTCAGCCTTCAACACCATTATTCCTACAAACGCATCTCCAAACTCTATGCCTGGGGCTCAGCTCCTCTCTCTGCGACTGGATCCTGAACTTCGTAACTCACAGACCGCAATCAGTAAAGACAGGCAACAACACCTCCTCCACGATCATCCTCAACACTGGTGCCCCACGAGACTGTGTCTTCAGCCCCCTCCTTATACACCTACGACTGTGCGGCCAAATTCCCCTCCAACTCGATTTTCGAGTTGGCTGATGGCACCACCATAGTGGGTCGGATCTCAAACAATGAGACGGAGTACAGGATAGAGAAAGAGAATCTGATTAACTGGTGCAACAACTGTAATCTCTCCCTCAATGTCAACAAAACGAAAGAGATAGTCATCAACTTCAGGAAACGTAGAGGAGGACATGCCTCTGTCTACATCAATAGGGATGAAGTAGAAAGGGTCGAGAGCTTCAAGTTTTTAGGTATCCAGATCACCAACAACCTGTCCTGGTCCCTCCATGCCGACACTAAAGTTAAGAAAGCTCACCAACTTTCTCAGAAGACTAAGGAAATTTGGCATGTCAGCTACGACTCTCACCAACCTTTACAGATGCACCATAGAAAGCATTCTTTCTGATTGTATCACAGCTTGGTATGGTTCCTGCTCTGTCCAAAACCGCAAGAAACTTCAAAAGGTCGTGAACGAAGCCCAATCCATCACTCAAACCAGCCTCCCATCCATTGACTCTGTCTACACTCCCCGCTGCCTCAGAAAAGCAGTCAGCATAATTAAGGACCCCCCGTATCTCCCACCTTCTTCCATTGGGAAAAAGATACAAAAGTCTGAGGTCACGTACCAACTGACTTAAGAACAGCTTCTTCCCTGCTGCCGTCATTTGAATGGACCTACCTCGCATTATGTTGATCTTTCTCTAAACCCTAGCTATGACTGTAGCACTACATTCTGCACTCTTTCCTTTCCTTCTCCATGTATAGTATGTTTTGTCTGTATAACGTTCAAGAAACAATACTTTCCACTGAATACTAATACATGTGACAATAATAAATCTAATCAATAGATGCAGCCTTAAAAATCGTAATGTGTCAAGAAAGGAAGGAATGCTCTGAACACAGAAACACAATTCAGTAAAGTATCAAAAGCATGTGAACACTGCCACCAAACCACATGTTTGGTGCTTATTCAAGTTGATACGGGTGAAGAATGAACATTCTGGGTGGAAATGGATGACATGCAGAATTGAATTAATACCATTAGTTTCACATCATTGTAAAGTGGTTTTGGAAGTGCCAGCATTGAAATAGAAAGCAAGAATTTGCATTTTTATGTCAGATCCCAATTTGACTTTAGAATCCAGCAAAGCCAAACCATGAGATGCCATTCAGAATTCCATCCTAATCTATTTGGGGTTGGGCTTCAGATGAAATAGAACTTCAACCCATATCCGCACCCATCATGAATATCTGTCAATTTCATTTTTCAAATGTTTATTAGTTTTTCATTCACGGTGTTTCAGACCTCAAGAAATACTGAAGAATTTGCTGAGTCAGTGGAACACACTTTCAAAGCACAAGTTGTTTCAGAATGTCACTGTGGTTTCGGATAAAAAATGAGAAAAATGTCCAAGCCATGGACTATCTATGATCTACGTGATTAAATGTGTTAATTTACATCAAGAAAGAATGTCTTTTGAATTAGTTTAAACTCAAAACGTCATCTATTTCCACCCAGAATGTTTGTTCTTCATCCATATCAACTTGAATAAGACACACACGTGGCTAGTGGTAGTGCACTTGCCTTAGAATCAGAAGGTTGTGGGTTCAAGTCTTAATCCAGAGACTTCCATATAAAGTCAAGATGTGGAGATGCTGGCGTTGGACTGGGGTGGGCACAGTAAGAAGCCTCACAACACCAGGTTAAAGTCCAACAGTTTTATTTGATATCACAAGCTTTCGGAGCGCTGCTCCTTCATTAGGTGAGTCACCTAATGAAGGAGCAGTGCTCCGAAAGCGTGTGATACCAAGTAAACCTGTTGGACTTTAACCTGGTGTTGTGAGGCTTCTTACTATACAAAATTAAGACTGACATTCTCAGTACAGTGCTGAGGAAATGCTGCAGTTGGAAGCCATCTTTCAGATGAGATGCTAAACCAAGGCCTCATCTACCTTTCATGAATTACAAATGTAACTACAAGCACTTTCTGGCTTCTTACCCTCTCTAGGCTTTTTCATTGCAAACTGCCAGCATGGCATCAGGCTATTTCAATTTCCCTAACTCTGACAAAAGGTCATCGACCAGAAATATCAACCCTGTTGATCTCTCCACAGATGCTATCAGACCTGTTGTGCATTTCCAGCAGTTTCTGTTTTTACTACAATTAACAGCCTTGTGTGTAAAACCTCTCTGCCTCTCTTTCCAGTCTCTGTAAATCTTCCCAAACCTCCAAGGTCCTCTCTCTGATTTCCTGTGCAACATCCCTCTTTGCTTTACTACTGTTTGGCTGTGCTTTTTGCTGCCGTGGCTCTGCATTTCCTTCCTTGAGATCATTCACCTTTTCCTCTTTAAGACTGTCCAATTTTTGGATAAACTTCTATTCCCCTCACCACTTATGTCTTTACGAAGCACCTTTTTTTTTACATTAAAGATGTTGTATGCAAGCTGTTATTATTCTGACACTTGCGTCTGCTTCTCCTTTTTGCTACCCAGCTTTCTTTCTACTTGAGCCACTGGGTTCACAGATTTCCATTGCTGTCCCAAATTATCAGAGACTTAGTTTTTGATAAACTTCGTCTCTTTCAAGTCAACAGACGTTCTTGTAAGAGGGCCTTATAATCTCAGAACAATGCCCTTTCCTATTCTAATCTGATATTCCTTAACCAAGGACCTTTCTTGCAATAACCTGCCGTGAACTTCTCTCAGTGCTAGCTAATCCTCTCTGAACAGTGGATATTACCATGCGGACCAGATGTTTACAGACTAAAACAACTAATCACTTTATTAAACAGCAGTAAACAGCAATATGAAGCACAATACTCAGCAGATATGAAAAGTACATATATATTTAATTATACAAATAAATATACATTGAGAAAGTTTGTAATTAGTTAATTATCCTTCTGGTTTAATTGAAGAGTCTCTGGCAATTAATAGTTTTTATCATTCATGGTAAATTCGGCCCTTTTTGTTATTCTGCTCAAGTCATCATCTCCTTCAGATACAAGCAATTGATGAGAAGTTGACAATCTTATGAATCATAGAATTCCTACATTCGGCCCATCGAGTCTGCACCGACAATAGTCCAACCTATCCCTGTAACCCCACATATTTACATCGCTAATCCCTCTAACCTACGTATCCTCGGGACACAAAGGGGCAATTTAGCATGGCCTATCAACCTAACCCGCAAGTCTTTGGACTGTGGGAGAAAACCGGAGCACCCGGAGGAAACCCACGTAGACACGAGGAGAACGTACAAACTCCACACAGACAGAGACCCAAACCACGAATCGAACCCAGGTCTCTGGAGCTGTGAGGCCGCAGTGCTAACCACTGTGCCACCGTGCAAGTTACCAAAAAATTCCTGTTCCTTCCACTCTGCTTTTAGACCCTCATCTGTCAAGCACTCTTCTCTGGGAATTCTTTGGTTTATTGTTTTCCTTGATAAAACCTCATGCATACTTTAGATAGGAGAAGGGTCCCACAAAGTAAAAGGGTGAATATACAGGATATCTATAATGTGATATCAGCATTTCACACATTACCGAACACCAGTCAGTTGTGTTGTACTAGTTCTGGGTCTTAAAATTTTTCTTTTTTTTCAGAGAAATAATTCTAATTAAATCATGGAACCAATATAATCTCTAAAGGAAACAAACTAAAAATCAAACTTTTACTCTACCACAATAACCACCTAGGAATCGAGGTAAGGCTTCATCATGTTAACATGGTAAATTTTAAATTTATTAAACGGTATTTCAACCGTGTAATACACGTATTTCCCTGGCTCAACTACAGTATATGGACCTTCCCAATGAAGCTGCACTTTTTGTCGTTTCACAGGCTGTAGTACCAGCACCCTTTGGCCTATGTCGTATGACCGGGTCCCAGCATTATGACAGTACCAGAGATTTCGGCTATTTAGAGAGTGGTCCTGATCTTCCCGAATACTTTCAATTAAACTAATTAAGGCATCCCGTGCATTCAGCACATGCTCCACTATGTTTTTATCTGCACCAAAACATTTCCCTAACCAAGCCTCCTTGATCAGAAGCAATGTCCCATATACCCGGCGTCCATATAGAAGCTCAAAGGGAGAGAACCCAGTTAATTGCTGCGGCACCTCCCTACAGGCAAAGAGAAGATACGGCAGCTTTTCATCCCAGTCACAGGGGTTCTGCTCAGCGTAGGTACGCAGTATTTGTTTCAATGTCCCATTGAACTTCTCCACTAGCTCATTTACTTGGGGACAGTACGAGTTGCTGCGGAGCTGTTTGTCTTGGCATTGTCTTTTCAGTTGCATAACCAACTGCGACATGAAATTTTCACCCTGATTGGACAGGATCTCTTCTGGAAACCCGACTCGTGTAAACATCACTAGCAGGGCCATGGCGACTATATCTGCTTCCACTGAGACAAGTGCTGTCGCGTCAGGATATCTGGATGCACAATCCACCATCATCAGGATGTACCTTTTCCCAGAGTTGGTTGTGAAGGGTAGTGGTCCCACTACATCGATGCTTACTCTTTTAAATGGTATATTTATTGTGGGTAGGGGGCGTAACCCCAGATTGGCTGCATCTCCCAGTTTATGTGAATAATGACATTTTTCACACGCTTTACAATAATGTGCTACATCCGTGAAAACTGATGGCCAGTAGAAATATTGCAGCACACGGCGTCCTGTACGCTTAATGCCTTGGTGTTCAGAGGATGGAATGTTGTGAGCAACCTTCAATATTTCATCACGACATAGCTCAGGGACTACTACCTCCTCAAACACTTCTGACCCCTTGAAAAAGCCTTCCTTTGGACTCCATCGCCGAATCAAAATCCCTTCCTTGTATAGGAACGTACCCCCCATGTCACCATCTGTTTTGTTGCAGGGATGCATGGCCTGATATCGCACAGCTTCCAATGAAGGGTCAGTCCTCTGCGCCTCTGCTAGTTCAATCCTGTGTAAACTTTTCAGGCTCCTTTTGACAGCTGTACCTAGTGGCAGATCTACTCCCAGCATCCTCCGTGAAGAATGATCAGGAAATCCTTCCATCTCCCAGCTAGGGTTACTGCTTGAACCTCGGCTGTATCTGCTCAAAATAAAAGGAACAAATCAATACTGGTGTGGGGAAGGGGCAAATGTTGTTGGAGACACACATTTAACTTGAAACCTCATAACCAAAGATTGAACAGGCTTCATTGGCATACTGTCAAGGCTCAAATCAAGACAATTCCTAACTTTGGCGCAGTATCCTTTCTTTGCCAGTATTTGGCTGTAATACACTAACTGGAACAATGGTGGTGTATTTATTCTATTCAAGCTTAATGTATTTATTTATATGAAAATTTTCATACATAATATGCAATTACTGCAAGCTTCATATTTACTTGGTTAAACTGCTGTTGCAGATACGCTTAATAATTCATTTTACTTACTACTTTGATTTCTCCAAGTTCCAACAACAGGGAGGCTTCATTGCATTACTCACAGGCAAGGCAACCCAATTTCCGTTGCAATAAAAGGTGAAGCTATGTGGAAAGTTGCACACAACCTACAGTCTGTAAATCAGTACTATGGTGCAATGTTGCCTGTCCCTTGCATCATGCCTTTTCTGGCTGCTGTTGTTCTGCAGATTCTAGTCTTGTATCATTAAAAAGATGCCTCCCTATTAGCTAATTAAATATCTTGTGCATACTTTTACGTTTCAATGAATGGTAAGAGGCAAGAATCTTTGGTACAAAGAAGGAAGACTGAATTTTGGAAGCTACTAATAATGATCTTGTTAGAAAATGTAAAAAATATTTTAACTGCCAAAAGAAAGAAAACAAAAGATGAGAGAGACAAAATAGACAAATAAATAGAGGGATGAATGGAGAAAGAGAGGCAACCACAAAAGAGGGGTGACGGAGAGAGAGAAGCACAAGAGAGAGAGAATGGACGCTGAATACTTCCAGAAGAAAAACACAAAACATCAAATTTAATGCTTACAAAAATCACAGAAAGAATACCAAACCAGTGCTGCCATTTATGGAATATCCATACACATTGTTGCCAGGTCTATACTCTCTGCCTCTCTGAGAAAATAAACCAGTGAGTCAAATCCCACATTCAACCAGCCCAGTACTGCCAAATCCAATATTCCCTTTCCACAATAATTTCAGATCAAAGAATAAATATAAAATCATATTATATTAAACAATGGCATGATTACTTTAAAATGAGGACCAAATTATGTCTATACATCCTGGTTCAATTATCGTTTACTCGCTAACCAGATTTAATCGGAGTGTGGCTACAGTTTTAGATCAAAAGATGGCTATGGAATCCAATCCCCGAAGTATCTGTAAAATTCCAGAATATAATTTAGGGATGGGCAATAAATTCTGGCCTAGCCAATGACACCCACATCTACAAAGGAACAAAATATAATTAAATAAATAAAAATGGAACTTGAGTCACTAAGTTTCTTGAGTGACTTATCCAAAGTGACTTGAGTCACTGAGTTTCGGAGCCAGGAGGTCATGCTGCAACTGTACAAAACTCTGGTGCAGCTGCACTTGGAGTATTGCGTACAGTTCTGGTCGCCGCATTATAGGAAAGATGTGGAAGTGTTGGAAAGGGTGCAGAGGATATTTACCAGGATGTTGCCTGGTATGGTGGGAAAATCGTATGAGCAAAGGCTGAGGGACTTGAGGTTGTTTTCGTTAGAGAGAAGAAGGTTAAGAGGTGACTTAATAGAGGCATACAAGATGATCAGAGGATTAGATAGAGTGGATAGGGAGAGCCTTTTTCTTCGGATGGTGATGGCTAACACGAGGGGACATAGCTTTAAATTGAGGGGTGAGAAATATAGGACAGATGTTAGAGGTAGGTTCTTTACTCAGAGAGTAGTAAGGGCGTGGAATGCCCTGCCTGCAGCAGTAGTGGACTCGTCAACATTAAGAGCATTCAAATGGTTATTGGATAAACATATGGATGATATTGGAATAGTGTAGATTAGAGGGGCTTTAGATTGGTTTCACTGGTCGGCGCAACATCGAGGGCCGAAGGGCCTGTACTGCACTGTAATGTTCTATGTTCTAAATAATAATTTAATAATTACATTAATAATCAATAAATCTGATGCTGCACACCACATGATCTATCGTTCTGCACAAGATCGATCTTCAGGATAGGAGAGTTGTCCCATGACGTGGAATCGTTGTGGGTGGAGATAAGGAATAGTAGGGGGAGAAAGACACTGGTAGGCGTGGTCTATAGGCCCCCAAATAATAACTTAGAGGTGGGGAGGGCTATAAACAAGCAAATAATGGATGCGTGCAAAAGTGGAACGGCAATAATCATGGGGGATTTTAACCTACATATTGATTGGTCGACTCAAATTGGATGTGGAGGGCTTGAGGAAGAGTTCTTGGAATGCTGTCGGGATTGTTTCATTGAACAGTATGTTACAGAACCTACGAGGGAGCGAGCTATCTTGGATCTGGTTCTGTGCAATGAGACAGGTAGGATTAAGGATCTTCTTGTGAAGGATCCTCTTGGGATGAGTGATCATAATATGGTGGAATTTCTGATACAGATGGAGGGTGAGAAAGTAGGGTCCCAAACCAGTGTCCTCTGCTTGAACAGAGGGGAGTACGATAGGATGAGGGTGGAATTGGCTAATGTAGACTGGGCGAGCAGACTGGTAGGTAGGACAGCTGAGGAACAGTGGAGGATTTTTAAGGAGATTTTTTAAAATACTCAGCAAAAATATATTCCGGTGATAAAGAAGGACTGTAAGAAAAAGGATAACCGGACGTGGATAACGAAGGAAATAAAGGAGAGTATTAAAATAAAATCAGATGCGTACAGAGTGGCCAAAAATAGTGGAGAATTAGTGGATTGGGAAAGCTTTAAAGAAAAACAAAGAACGACTAAGAAAGCGATTAAGAAAGGAAAGATAGATTATGAAACTAAACTAGCTCAAAATATAAAAAATGATAGTAAAAGTTTTTACAAGTATATAAAAAGGAATAGAGTGGCTAGAGTGAATGTTGGACCCTTGGAAGATGAGAGGGGGGATTTAATAGTGGAAAACGAGGAAATGGCTGAGACTTTAAATAAGTTCTTTGTGTCGGTCTTCACGGTGGAAGACACAAATAGTTTGCCGAATATTAGAGATCGAGAGTTGGTGGGAGGGGAGGTCCTTAATACAATTACTGTTACTAAGGAGGTGGTGCTTGGTAGACTAATAGGACTGAAGGTAGACAAGTCCCCGGGCCCGGATGGAATGCATCCCAGGGTACTGAAAGAAATGGCTGAGGTAATAGCAGATGCGTTAGTAGTAATTTATCAAAATTCGCTGGACTCTGGGGTAGTGCCGGCTGACTGGAAAACAGCTACTGTTACGCCGCTGTTTAAAAAAGGAAGTAGACAAAAGGCGGGTAACTCCCCAGTTAGCTTAACGTCCGTAGTTGGGAAGATGCTAGAGTCCATTATTAAAGAGGAAATAACAGAGCACCTGAATAAGAATGGTTCGATCAAGCAGACGCAGCATGGATTCATGAAGGGAAAGTCGTGTTTGACGAATCTACTGGACTTTTATGAAGATGTCACGAGTGCGGTTGACAGAGGGGAACTGGTGGATGTGGTGTTTTTAGATTTCCAGAAGGCGTTCGATAAGGTGCCTCACAAAAGGTTGCTGCAGAAGATTGGGGTACACGGAGTTAGGGGTAAGGTGTTGGCGTGGATTAGGGATTGGCTATCTAACAGGAAGCAGAGAGTTGGGATAAATGGGTGCTTTTCTGGTTGGCAGTTGGTGACCAGTGGCGTGCCGCAGGGATCAGTGCTGGGGCCTCAATTGTTTACCATTTACATAGATGATCTGGAGGAGGGGACTGAATCTAGGGTATTCAAGTTTGCTGATGACACGAAGGTGAGTGGGAAAGCGAATTGCGTGGAGGACGCGGAAAGTCTGCAGAGAGATTTGGATAGGCTGAGCGAGTGGGCGAGGATCTGGCAGATGGAATATAACATTAGCAAATGTGAGGTTATCCACTTTGGAAGAAATAATAGTAAATTGGAATATTATTTAAATGGAGAAAAATTACATTATGCGACTGTGCAGAGGGACCTGGGGGTCCTTGTACACGAATCGCAAAAACTCAGTCTGCAGGTGCAGCAGGTGATCAAGAAGGCGAATGGAATGTTGGCCTTTATTGCGAGGGGGATAGAATATAAAAGCAGAGAGGTCTTGCTGCAACTGTACAAGGCACTGGTGAGGCTGCAACTGGAGTACTGTGTGCAGTTTTGGTCCCCTTATTTGCGAAAGGATATATTGGCCTTGGAGGGAGTGCAGAGAAGGTTCACCAGGTTGATACCGGAGATGAGGGGTGTAGCTTATGAGGAGAGATTAAACAGATTGGGTCTGTACTCGTTGGAGTTTAGAAGGATGAGGGGTGATCTTATAGAGACATATAAGATAATGAAGGGGCTGGATAGGGTAGAGGTGGAGAGATTCTTTCCACTTAGAAGGGAAACCAGAACTAGAGGGCACAGCCTCAAAATAAGGGGGGGCCGGTTCAGAACAGAGTTGAGGGGGAACTTCTTCTCTCAGAGGGTAGTGAATCTCTGGAATTCTCTGCCCATTGAAGTGGTGGAGGCTTCCTCGTTGAATATGTTTAAATCACGGGTAGATAGTTTTCTGATCGATAAGGGAATTAGGGGATATGGGGAGCAGGCGGGTAAGTGGAACTGATTCGCTTCAGATCAGCCATGATCTTGTTGAATGGCGGGGCAGGCTCTAAGGGCCAGATGGCCTACTCCTGCTCCTATTTCTTATGTTCTTATGATGAGAGGCTGAGCAACCTGGTCTATGTTCTCTGGCATTCAGAAGAATGGCTTGTGATCTTACCGTAACATTCAAGATTATGAAGAGGCTTCATGGGAAGACACTACTTTCCCCTCGCTGGGGAATCTAGAACAAATGCGCACAATTCCAAGATAAGGGATTGATTGTGGTACAATGGTTAGCACTACTGCCTCACAGCGCCGGGGACCCAGGTTCGATTCCCAGCTTGGGACACTGTCTGTGTGGAGTCTGTACATTCTCCCCGTGTCTGCGTGGGTTTCCTCAGGGTGCTCTGGTTTTCTCCCACAGTCCAAAAGACATGCTGGTTAGATGCATTGGCCATGCTAAATTCTTCCTCAGTGTACCCAAACAGGCGCTGGAGTGTGATGACTAGGGAATGTTCACAGTAACTTCATTGCAGTGTTAATGTAAGCCTACTTGTGACACTAATAAATAAACTAAACTGATCATTTAGGACTGAGATATGGAAAAATTACTTCACTCAAAGTACTGTGAATTTGGAATTCCCTTCCCCAGCGGGTTGAGAATGCACCATCATTGACTGTATTTAGGCTGAGCTAGACAAGATCTTTGGTCTCTCAGTGAATCAAAGGATATGGAGAGTAGGCGGGAAAGTGGAGTTGGAGCCCAAGATGAGTCAGGATTATATTCAATGGGCAGGCTCAACTGATTATTGGTTCTCCTGCTTCTAGTTCTTATGCTATGCTCAACAACATAGAATCATAGAAACCCTACAGCGCAGAAAAAGACCATTCGGCCCATCGAGTCAACAATCCCACCCAGGCCCTATCCCCACATATTCCCCACCAATCCCTCTAACCTATGCATCCTGGGACATTGAGGGGCAATTTAGCATGACCAATGCGCCTAACCAGCATGTCTTTGGACTGTGGGATGAAACTGGAGCACCCGGAGGAAACCCACACAGACACAGGGAGAATGTGCAAATTCCACACGGACAGTGACCCAAGCCGGGAATCGAACCCAGGTCCCTGGAGCTGTGAGGCAGCAGTACTAACCACTGTGCCGCCCATTTTTTTCTTTTTTTTAAGGCTAGAAGAATGTGACTTTATTGTAAGTTATAAATCTATACAGAAGATTGGTAAAACAGCAGACAACAACAACACAATATTCAGCTCACACCAAACTCGGAATCAAGCAAAGTAACAAAGCATTTGAATGTAAAATTCAAATGTTTTGTTACTTTGGTTGAAAGTAATGAATGTAAAACATACTGAGAAAACAATATTGGGACATGAGAATGAATCAAATTCTTTTTGACAATTAGTACTCTGGGATTTTTTTTGTCAGGTATGATGGGGATTGAATTCTATAAAATAAGTAACATTGTTGCCAAACAGGTGCCAGGCAATAATTATCTCCAACAAGTGAAAATCTAACTATCGCCCCTTGACATTCAATGATATTACCATCACTGAATCCCCCACTATCAACATCTGGGTGATTATCATTGACCAGAAACTCAAGTGGGCTAGCCATACAAATACTGTGGCTACAAGAGCGGGTCAGAAGCTAGGAAAACTGTGGCGAGTAACCCACTTCTCGATTCCTCAAAGCCTGTCCACCATCTACAAGGCACAAGTCAGAAGTATGATGGAATACTCTCCACTTGTCTGGATGAATACAGTTCCAACAACACTTAAGTAGCTCAACACCATCCAGGATAAACCAACCGCTTGGTTGGCACCCTTTCCACAAACATTTATTCCCTCCATCACCAACTAACAGTGGCAGTAACGTGTACTAGATACACCGCAACAACTCACCAAGGCTTCATAGGCAGCACCTTTCAAACCCATGACAGCTACCATCTACAAGGACAAGGGCAACAGATACATGGGAACACCACTATCCGAAAGTTCCCCTTCAAGTCACTCACCATCCTAACTTGAAAATATATCATCCTTTGCTGTCATTGGATCAAAATCCTGGAGCTGGACTGGTGTGGTTCAGGAAGGCAGCTCACCACTACCTTTTCAAGGGCAATTATGGGTGGCCAACAAATACTGCCCTAAGAACAAAATCTTTTTACCATTGGCAATAAAAGCTAGTTTAGGCAGTAACGCCCACATTCCATAAATGAATTAAAAAACCCTGCGAAAATCTTTAGAGTGCTCTTTATATTTAAAACCCTCCATAACTTCTCCATCATAATTTGGAAAGTTGAGTGACACAACTAACAATGCAGTAGTGTGTACTAGATACACTGCAATAACTCACCAAGGCTTCATAGGCAGCACCTTCTAAGCCTATGACAGCTACCATCTAGAAAGACAAGGACAACAGACATATGGGAACATCACTATCTCCATGCTGAAGCTATACTTAAGAAAGCCCACCAATGCCTCTACTTTCTCAGGAAGCTAAGGAAATTTGGCATATCTGCTACGGCTGTCACCAACTTTTACGGATGCACCATAGAAAGCATCCTTTCTGGATGTATCACAGCTTGGTATGGCTCCTGCTCTGTCCAAGACCGCAAGAAACTATAAAAGGGTCGTGAACAAAGCCCGTGAACAAACCAGCCTCCCATCCATTGACACTGTCTACATTTTGGAAAAGCAGTCAGCATAATCGAGAACCCCACGCACCCTGGACATACTCTCTTCCACCTTCTTCTGTCGGGAAAAAGATACAGAAGTCTGAGGTCATGTACCAACCGACTCAAGAACAGCTTCTTCCCTGCTGTCATCAGGCTTTCGAATGGATCTACCTGATATTACGTTAATCTTTCTCTACACCCTAGCTATGACTGTAACACTAGATTCTGCACCCTCTCCTTTCCTTCTCTAAGTACGGTATGCTTTGTCTGTATAGCACGCAAGAAACAATACTCTTCACTATATACTAATACGTGACAATAATAATAAATCAAATCACAATGATCTTCTTACCCGATACCAGATCTTTTCAAAGTTTCTTCACAGTACATAGGAAGTAGATCTTCCCTTTCCTGGTATATTTTCTCTTGCTCTTTTACAAAATCCTGTATAGAAAGAGTACATCAGGTCGCTGTAGGTTGTAAATAAACATATATTCATCATAGAAATGCATCTCATTCCCGAGCCATAAGCCAGGCTCAATTTTAAGTGAAATTAAAATGTCACTCTTCACTATCATTCAAATTATTGCTGCTATTTTTGGGAATGGAAGAGGAGTAGGCCATTCAGTAGCCCACTTCACAATTCAATTAGATCATGGCTGATCATCTATCTCAAAGCCACTTTCCCGTGCTATCCCCATAATCCTTAACGTCATCAGTATCCAGAAACCCATTAACTTCTGTCTTGAACACGCTCAGTGATCGAGCTTCCACAGCTCTCTGGGATAGAGAATTCCAAAGATCCACCCTCTAATTGAAGAAATTCCTCCTCAACTTTGACCTAAACAGGGGTGTAGTGCTGCCAGGGCGCTGTTCCAGCATCTCCTGAGCACCGCTGGATGGTAAATGCTCATTTAATGACTGGCCACCCATTCTGCTGCTCCATATCTGGTTGTGTCGCCGGCACTGACCAAGGTGATGTGGGTGGAGGTACAGCTGGCTTTGAGAGGCCTCAAGGTGGATCAAAGGTTCTGGCCTGTGATAGCTGCTGCTTGAGGTATGCAGCCTGAGCCAGGTCTGGAGCCTGGTGCTCAGATCAAACTGGCTGGCCAGCCTCCTGGCTGAGCTGGGTTGCCTGAAGGCCAAGTGGATCCTCGATGGGTCTGGGAGTGAGACTGTCTCTCTGCCTGATAGTCTGGGGCCTCCTTGATCAGGTCAGCGGGCTGAATGTGAGCACTAACCGCTTGAGCCAGCTCCCACACCACCTCCCAACATCAGCCCTGGTGGCTGCTGGCACAATGTGTCTGGGTGCCAGTTCCAGGCCCCGCTTAGGGACATCCTCCAGCCTGGTCTCTCCCTCCTGAGCTCCATCACCATCACCAATAACCTAATCAAGGAGCTACTGCCTGGAGTCAGTCAACTAACAGCCCTGAGGGTAGATATCAGTTCAATATATACAGCCTTTAACCACCTTTCCATAGTGATAGTGATATATAATTATTTGAAACATTTAATAATCTTTATTTCAAAAACCTTTATCGCCAAAACTGCAAACTATCCACTCAATGGGGTCAGTGAGCTTTGAGACTTTAATAACTTTTGTATATAATTAATAATCATTCTAGAATGTGGTAACTAAAACCTAATTCTCTTTTTGTTTCCTCTCACTGCTTTGTTAGAGTTCTTTATTTTTCATGGGATGTGGGTATCACTGGCAAGACCAGCATTTATTCTGAACAAGGGTCATATTGGACACGAAATGTTAACTGTTTTTCTCTCCACAGATGCTGCCAAACCAGCTGAGTTTTTCCAGCATTTTATTTTTATTCCAGCATTTTTTGCCTTAATTATCCTTGAGAAAGTGATGGTGAGCCACCATCGTGCCAGCTGAGTGTTAGGGTGAATGGCTCGCTTGCCTATTTCAAAGGGTAGGTGCTGTTGATGATGATTCCTTTTATGGAGCAATGTAGAACCGGGGGCATAGTTTAAAGATAGGGGTTTCCCATTAAGACATAGATGAGGAGGAATTTCTTCTCCAAAGGTTGTTGTGTTTGGAATTCTCTTTCACAAGAGCAGTGGAGGTCACTAAGTATATTCAAGGCTGATAGACAGCTTTTTGACTGACAAGGGAGTCAGTAGTTATGTGGAGTGGGGCAGCAGGCAAGAAAATGAAGTTAAGGTCACAATCAGTTCAGCCATGATCTTATTGAATGGTGGAGCAGGCTCAATGGGCTGAAAGAGCTAGTTTTGCTCCATTTCCTATGATCTTATATGTCACACTTGATTTTTCTCTCTACTGATTTCAGTGCATCCACCCCACTGACTGAATTTTTAATCTGTAAGATTGGAGTTGATTTTAATCCTCCCAGCCTCCAATATTTAAGCTACTTGTTTCCAAGAGTAAAGGATTTAGTTCATTGACGGCAACAATCAGAAGTGGAGGGAATTCCTCTCGCAACCATGTGGGGCTACATGACTGTGACGCAGAGGCAGACGGTGCAGGGATCATATTGAGTGAATCTACCTGTGTTGTCTCCTTCAGATCTGTTTGTCATTTTCATAAATGACCTGGATGAGGAAGCGGAGGGATGGGTTGGTAAGTTTGCTGACGACACGAAGGTTGGTGGGGTTGTGGATAGTCTGGAGGGATGTCAGAAGTTACAGAGGGACATAGATAGGATGCAAGACTGGGCGGACAAGTGGCAGATGGACTTCAACCCAGATAAATGCGTCGTGGTCCATTTTGGTAGGTCAAATGGGATGAAGGAGTACAATATAAAGGGAAAGACTCTTAGTACTGTAGAGGATCAGAAGGACCTTGGGGTCCGGGTCCATAGGACTCTAAAATTGGCCCCGCAGGTGGAGGAGGTGGTTAGGAAGGCGTATGGTGTGCTGGCCTTTATCAATCGAGGGATTGAGTTTCGGAGTCCGGGGATAATGATGCAGCTACATAAGACCCTCGTCAGACCCCACTTGGAGTACTGTGCTCAGTTCTGGTCGCCTCATTACAGGAAGGATGTGGAAAAGATTGAAAGGGTGCAGAGGAGATTTACAAGGATGTTGCCTGGATTGAGTGGCATGCCTTATGAGGATAGGCTGAGGGAGCTCGGTCTTTTCTCCTTGGAGAGACGAAGGATGAGAGGAGACCTAATAGAGGTGTATAAAATGTTGAGAGGCATAGATCGGGTGGACTCTCAGAGGCTTTTTCCCAGGGTGGAAATGTCTGCTACGAGAGGACACAGGTTTAGGGTGCTGGGGGGTAGGTACAGGGGAGATGTTAGGGGTAAGTTTTTCACACAGAGGGTGGTGGGCGAGTGGAATCGGCTGCCGTCAGTGGTGGTGGAAGCAAACTCAATAGGGTCTTTTAAGAGACTCCATGGAGCTTAATAGGATGGAGGGTTATAGGTAGGTCTAGAAGGTAGGGAATTCCTTGTGGGCCGAAGGGCCTGTTTGTGCTGTAGTTTTTCTATGTTTCTATACAATTGCAATGTCAATGTTTCTGATAATGACCGTCTTAATGTTTTGAAGAGGTGTGGTGGTCTTCATGCCATGGGAAAGGCACATCCACTCTCAAAAATTCCCTTAACAATGAAGATTTTTGAGCAAAATTTGGAATGTATGGAGGAGTCAAGAAAGTACTGTTATGATTTCAACTGAAGTTATTACTGGACAGTCAAGTCTCAAAGCAGAAAGAACCCTGGCTCAAGGGATCGCAAATTTTATGTTTTGTTTAGAGACCTGGATGAAGAGAGTTACAGGACTGCTGATGAACTTTTAACAAAAGAATAAAGCATTTACTGTACAAGAAAAGATGAACTATAATACACTGGCTATATCATTACATGTGTACAGATTTGTAGGGAATAACACAAGTTACAAAGTCTATCTTATACTCTAATGTTCACAGTAAGTACACAGTCCATTTAATTGGCAAACTGTGGTCAAACACCTACACTCTGAAACAAAGTGGCAGATACCACCCAAAACAACTCCTATGGATTTCTTATCAATTCCTCCCATTCCCCGATTCTCATTGACTCCAGTTTTGCTAGAGCTTCTTGATCTCACACTCAGTCAAGTGCTGCCCTGATGTCACGAGAAGTGGTTCACACGTCTGGAATTCAGCACTTTTGTCCATATTTGGACCAAAGCTGTTATGAGGTCAGGAGCTGAGTGGCTCTGGCAGAACTCAAACTGAGCAACAGTGAGCAGGTTATTGCTAAGCAAGTGCTCCTTGATAGCACTGTTGATGACCCCTTCCATCACTTTACTATGACTGAGAGTAGATTGATTGGGTGGTAATTGACTGGGTTGGATTCGTCCTGCTTTTTGTGCGCAGGACATTCCTAGATAATTTTCAACATTGTTGGGTAGATGCCTATGTTGCAACCTGATTAGGAGTGCGGCATGTTCTGGAGCACGTTTTCAGTACTATTGCCAGAATACTGTCGGGACCCGCCCCTAGCCAGTGGAGTAGCGTGCCATCACTTGTTCCTTGATATCGTGTGGAGTGAATCAAATTGGCTGAAGACCAGCATGATACTGGGTATCTCTGGAGGAGACAGAGGTGGATTGCAAACGTGTTACCTTTTGCACCGATGTGTTGGACTCCTCCACTATTGAGAACAGGGATACTTTTGGAGCCTCCTCCTCTTGTTAGTTGTTTAATTGTCCATCACCATTCACGACTTGATGTAGAAGAAATCATAGAAACCCTACAGTGCAGAAGGAGGCCATTCGGCCCATCGAGTCTGCACCGACCACAATCCCACCCAGACCCTATCCCCACATATTTACCCGCTAATCCCACTAACCTACGCATCTCAGGACTCTAAGGGGCAATTTTTAACCTGGCCAATCAACCTAACCCGCACATCTTTGGACTGTGGGAGGAAACCTGAGCACCCGGAGGAAACCCACGCAGACACGAGGAGAATGTGCAAACTCCACACAGACAGTGACCCGAGCCGGGAATCGAACCCGGGACCCTGGAGCTGTGAAGCAGCAGTGCTAACCACTGTGCTATCGTGCCGCCCATGTGATAGGACCTTAGAACTTAGATCTGATCTGTTGGTTGTGGGATCGCTTATGCTGTTTGGCAAGCAAGTAGTTTTGTATTGTGGATTTACCAGAGTGGCACCTCATTTTTAGGTAAGCCTTGTGCTGCTCCTGGCAAGCCCTCCAGCACATTTCATTGAACTAGGGTTGATGCCCTGGTTGGTGATAACGTGTGGGAGATATGCCAGCCCACGAGGTTACAGTTTGCTACTGAGTACAATTCTGTTGCTGCCGATGGCCGATAGTGCCTCATGGTGCCCAGTTTCAAGTTGGGCACCAACTTGATCTGTTGCAAATCTATCCTATTTAGTATGATGGTAGTGCCACAAAACAATGTGAAGACAGGATTTTGTCGGGGTCATTCAATATTTTTAAGGGGGAGGTAGATTTATTTCCTTGTCTAACAAGAATCTACTATTATCAAGGGTAGATGGGGAATGTGAAACTTAACACATGCAGATCAGCTATGATCTTATTGAATGGTGGAGCAGGCTTGAGGGGCCAAATTACCTCTGCTCCTATTCTGTATGTTTATAGAAGGACTGATTGGTGGCCACTCCTACAGATACTGTCATGGACAAATGCATCTGCGGCAGGCAGGTTGTTGAAAATGAGCTCAAGTATGTTTTTCCCTCTTTTGATTTCCTCACCTCCTGCCGCAGGCCCAGTCTAGCAGCTATATTCTTTAGGACCTGGCTAGCTTGGTCTGTAATGCTGCTACTGAGCCATTCTGGATGATGGACAATGAAGTCCTCCACCCAAAGTATGGGGGAGGGAAATATGGTAATTGGCTTCCTTGTGCATGTTTGACCTGATGCCATGAGACTTTATGGGCTCCACAGGTAATGCTGAGGACTCTCAGGGTATTGCCGTCCTAACTGTGCTGCCATCTCTGCTGGGTTTATCCTGCTGGTGGGACAGGATTTACTCAGGGATGGTGATAATTGTGTCTGGGACATTATCTATAAATGTCCCAGACACCATTATCACCATCTATAAGGTATGATTCCGTGAGCATCGCTACGTTGGGCTGTTAGACTAATCTGTGGGACAGTTCTCCCATTTTTGCCACTAGCCCCCAGATATTACTAAGGAGGATTCTGCAAAGTTAACAGGGCTGAGTTTGCCCTTGTTGTATCCAGTGCCAAGGTCGATGATAGGTAGTCCATCCAGTTTCATTCCTTTGCAACTTTTTAGTGGTTTGATACAATTCAATGGCATGCTGGGCCATTTGAGACAGCATTTAAGAGACAAACACATTGCTGTTGGTCTGGAATCACATGCAGGCCAGACCAGGCAATTTTGCTTCCTTAAAGGACATTAGTGAACTGGATAGCTTTTACAGATGTAACTTTTACAGATGCACCATAGAAAACATTCTTTCTGGTTGTATCACAGCTCGGTATGACTCCTGCTCTACCGAAAACGGCAAGAAACTACAAAAGGTCGTGAATGTAGCCCAATCCATCACGCAAACCAGCCTCCCATCCATTGACTCTGTCTACACTTCCCGCTGCCTTGGAAAAGCAGCCAGCATAATTAAGGACCCCACGCACCCTGGACATTCTCTCTTCCACATTCTTCTGTCGAGAAAAAGATACAAAAGTCTGAGGTCACGTACCAACTGACTCAAGAACAGCTTCTTCCCTGCTGCCATCAGACTTTTGAATGGACCTACCTTGCATTAAGTTGATCTTTATCTTTTCAAGGATAAAGGATTGGTTAAAGGACAGGAAGCAATGGGTAGGGATAAACAGGGCACTTTCAAGTTGGTAGTCTGCACCCTAGATACGACTGTAACACTGCATTCTGCACTCTCTCATTTCCTTCTCTATGAACGGTATGCTTGTCTGTGTAGCGTGCAAGAAACAATATTTTTCACTGTACACTAATACATGCGACAATAATAAATCAAATCAAATCAAAACAACAGCTTTTTATGGCAACTGTCAATGGTTTCATGGTCATTGTCCTTTAATTCCAGATTTTTACTGCTGCTGTGGGATTTGAAACTGGGTCCTCAGAGCACTATTGTGTGTCTCTGGATTGCTGGTCCAGTGACAATACCACTATGTCACTGCCTCTACCTGAATGGCCTATGTAAACGTTTAATATCACGTCCCTTGTTCTGGATTGGCCCAGTGAAAATAATTTACCCTTATTTACTCATCAAACCTCTAACATTTTAAACACCATAATATATCAAGCTTCAACCTTCTTTTTAATTTAAATTTACAGCACTCGTCCAATTTTGGTGAATTTGCGCAAGGTTGATATATATATATATATAAATACATACACATACACACAAGATAAGGGCTCATGGACTTGGGGTATCATCTTTTCAAGGATAAAGGATTGGTTAAAGGACAGGAAGCAATGGGTAGGGATAAACAGGGCACTTTCAAGTTGGTAGTCTGCAACCAGTGCATTGCTGCAAGGGTCAGTGCTGGGGCCTCAACTATTTGCAATCTATATTAATGACTTAAGCGAACAGAAATGTATTTAATATAAAAACAAAATGCTGGATAAACTCAGCAGGTCTGGCAGCATCTATGGAGAGGGAAACAAGGTTAATGTTTGCAATGTATTTAAATTTGATGTACAAGGCTGGGTGGCAATGTAAGCTGAGGACAGGAGACTGCAACAAGATATAGAAAGGTGAAGTGAGTGGTCAACAAGGTGAAAATAGAGAAAAATATGGGAAGTGTAAGAATTGAAAAGCAGAATATTTCTAATCGGCGTAAAACTTCAAATGTTGATGTTCAGAGGGACTTGGGTGTATTCGTACAAGAAACATAAAGTTGGCATGCAGTTAGGAAGGCAAATGGCATGGTGGCTTTATTGCAAGTGGTCTGGATAGAAGAATAAGGACTCTTGCCACAATTGTATAGGGATTTGGGTTTCCATATTTAGGGAAGGACATGGTGAAGTGAAAGTTCTCTATATTGGTTCTTTGGAAAAGAGGGTTGTGCTATGATGAGGAGCTGTGTAAATTGAGCCCATGTTGAGGGGTATTGATAGAGTGGATTGTCAGAGGCTTTTACCCAGGGCTGAAATGGTTGCCACAAGAGGTCACAGGTTTAGGGTGCTGGGGAGTAGGTGCAGAGGAGATGTTCGGGGTAAGTTTTTCACTCAGAGGGTGGTGGGTGCGTGGAATCGGCTGCCGGTAGTGGTGGTGGAGGCGGATTCGACAGGGTCTTTTAAGAGACTTTTGGATAAGTTCATGGAAGTTAGTAAGATAGAGGGTTATAGGTAAGCCTAGTAGGTAGGGACATGTTCGGCGCAACTTGTGGGCCGAAGGGCCTGTTTTTGCTGTAGCTTTTCTATGTTCTATATTCTGCAGAGTTTAGAAGTACGAGAGGTGATCTTGTTTTAAGATTGAAAATTCTATGAAAAAAGAGTATAATTGTTTTAGAAGCAATCCAGAGAAGGTTCACCTGACTCCTGGGATGAAAGGCTTACTACTATGAAGGAAGGTTGAGCAGGTTGGGCCTATACCCATTGGAATTTAGAATTTAGAAGAGAATGTTTTGCTCTCAGGAATTTTCATCCCCCGTGAGCAGCTGAGGCTGGGTCATTGAACCTATTCAAGGTATAGAATTTCTGATAAATGAATCAGGGTTATGGGGTGGAGACACAGGAAATGAGAGCTGAGACTACAATCAGATCAACCATGACCTTACTGAACAGCAGAGCAGGTTTGAAGGGCCGAATTGCCCACTCATGTTTCTACGTCTGCGTTTCTATTCTGAAGGGACTTGAAAGAGGTGGTTTCATCTGGCTGGGGAATCTAAAATATGGGGCACAGTTTCAAAATAAGGGATTAATGAGTTAGGACTATAATATGCTGGCTTTGCCACCAATGCCCATGAATGAATAACAAAAAAAGCTCTCTCAATCGGTCTTGACCTTTAATGACTTATGCACATATACACCCAGGTCCATCTGCTCCTGCACCCCCTATAGAATTGTACCCCATCAAATTAATCACTTTACATTTCTCAGCTTTAAATTTCATCTGCTACTTGTCTGTTCATTCCACCAACCCATCGTCGATGTCCTTTACAAGTACCACACTATCCTCCTCATGGTTTACAATGTTTCCAAGTTTTGCATTGCCAACAAATTCTGAATTGTGCCCTGTACACCAAGGTCTAGGTCATTAATATGCATCAGGAAGAGCAGGGGTTCCAAACAAACCCTGCGAATGCTACCATAACTCTTCCTTGAGTCCAAAAAAACCCATTCACCACTTTGCTTTGTTTCTGTCACTCAGCCAATTTCACATGTTGCTATTGTCCCCCTTTTATTCCGTGAGTTTACAAGCCTATTATTTCTCACTTTATCAAATGCCTTCTGGAGGTCCATGTATACCATATCAATCACATTACCCATATCAACCCTCCATTACCTCCTCAAAAAACTCAAGCAAGGAATGAAAAGACGATTTGCTCGTAACAAATCCAATGCTGTCTTTCCTCAATTAATGTGCATTTTTCTAAGTGACTATTAATTTTGTCTCAAATTATGGTTTCCACTGGCTTCCCCACAACAGAGATTAAGCTGACTGGACTGTAGTTGCTGGGATTATCTTTATAACCTTTTAATGAATGAGGGTGTAACATCTGCAATTCTACAGTCCTGTGGCAAATCTGCTGAGTCAAAGGAGGACAGGAAAATTATAACCTCCACAATTTCCATGTGCACTTCCTGCAGTATCCTTGGCTGCATCTTATCCAGGCCTGGTAACTTATCAACTTCTAAGCATTCAAGTATGGACAGCCTATTCCAATTCCTGCTCCTTACCCATTTAAAACACTTCAATTGTCTGACTTACTTCTTCTTTCACTCTCAGCTGTGCGGCATCTTCTTCCCAGGTAAAGGCAGATGCAAAGTATCAATTTAATACCTTGCCACACCCTTGTCTTTATACATTTTGGTCCCAATCAGCCCCACTTCTCCTCTTACCACCTTTACCATGTAGGGAGAAGACACTTGGGCTCCCTTCTTTGTTACCTGCCAGTCTGCTCCCAAATCTCTTTTTGCTTCTCTTATTTGCTTTGCACTTATCCCTCTGAACCTTCTATATTTGGCCTGGTTCTCAATTGCAGGGATAAGTGTGGCAAAAAGACATAAACATTTTTGTGGCAAGGAATGTAATCACCTTATTTCATGATCTTTAGTGAAATGTAAATGTAAAAACATTAGTTTTCCCTGTGTTTACCTTCTATTATTGTCAAGATTGTGGGCCAATACATTTTTATCAAATCACCAAGGCGTCGTCAGCATTTCAGAATTCAATGCAGTTAATGCATTTCATCCAAACTGAAGTCCAAACTAACATGATTTTGCTGGATTATGTACAAGTGAAGCAAAGGACTACGGCAATACTTCATAAGCCAATGTGATCCCATTTTAACACTTCACCATCTTCTCAAGGGTGATTAGGGATGGACAACATATTCTGACCTTGCCAACAATATCTACATACATCAATGAATATATTAAAAAACTCTTTAAAATTAACATGACTCCAGACATCAACAAAACCAAAACAATAAAGTAGCATAATGGCATTTAATATATAATTTTAAAGTTTGTGTATCACGTATAATACAAAGAAATATGAAATTTATTTTTAAAGTATTTTTAAAAATGTTATTTTATATACTTATGAGGTTTCAGTTCTCTCCTCCCACCCCACCCCACCCCACTTTCCAATTCCCCCCTCCTCAACTCATGGAACAGCCCCTCTCCCCAACCACATTCCTCCCACTCACTCAGCAGACTCTATTCTAACTCCCTTCCCTCCCCGCTTGTCAAACTCCAAGGAGACTTGAGCTCTGCTGCTCTTCTCCCCTCATCCCCTACACTCCCAGGCTTGCTGAAACCCATAGAGACTCTGCCCCCTCCCCCAAATCCACCCCCATTAGGACTATCAAACCCCTGTGACTCCACTAAGCAACCAGCAGCAGAGCCTGATCTTCTGCTGGGAGGAATTATGGCAGCTGGGTTTGGGTTGGTGCAAGACTAATTGGTGGCTCTCCAATATCCTGTTCTTGGCTTTACTATGGATGAAGATTTTTCCAGTTGAAACTCACTCCTCTCCTCCTAGCTTTAGCCAACTTGGAGGCAGCCAAACAGCGGAAACTTTTCATCCCTGTAACTGAATTATCCATCTGACACAAGCAGACCTTTTCTGCTTCACCTTAATCTCTACCTCTCTGGTCATCCAGGGATTTCTGGATTTGTTTGTCTACCTTTCCCTTTTGTGGGAATATACCTTAACTATATTTGAACTCTCACTTCTTTAAAGGCAACTCTTATTCAGTTATAATTTTGCAGACTAATCTTTAATTCCAATTTTTTGGGGAAGGCTCATTCTTACTCCATTGAAGTTGGCTTTCTTCTAGTTAATTATTCTTAGTCTTGATTGTTCCTTGTGCTTTTGCATAGCCAACTAAACCATATGATACAATAATCATTGTCCCCTAAATGCTCCTCTATCACTTAGTCCACCTCATTCCCAAGAATCAGGTCTAGAGTGCCTTTCTTGCTGGACAAGAAACATACCATTGTGGAAAATTCTTCAGAACACACTCTAGGAACTCTTGCCTCTCTCTGCCCTTTACATTTCTACTATCCTGGTCCATATTCAGGTAATCAAAGCCCCCCAGAACAACAGTAGCTTGTACACAGAAATTTAATTACCAAAAAAAGCGAAGTGACAATGTCCACAAGTCATTAGTACACTTTCCTATGCTTGCCTTACCCTATCCAAGAAGAGTCGTAACCTGTTCTCTGTTGCTGGTTCCAGTATCTTTCTTTCGAGGCATAACCTTCCGTACCTTACGTGGGCTAATTCCCTTCTTAATATTTCTTCACCTTCCCAATCTTGCCTTGTTTCTCGCTCCCATGCTCCATGTGCCCTAATGGGAAAAGTAAATGAATACTTGAATTTTCGTTTTGAGGTCACTAGACTCAAAACGGAAAGTAACTTCAACAGACACAAGGTCCAGTCAGCATTTGCTGGGAAAAAGAACAGAATTAAAACACTCTCTGAATCTTACATTTCTCAACAGCATGGAAAAATTTCGACATCCGGAATTATAAAGCAGGTCGGAAAAGATATAGTAAATGCTACATAGGAAATGGGATTCTGGGTTTAACATGGAGGAACAGTGAATGAAGAATGTGTGCTATGCATCAATTAAGCAACAGCACTGACAACTGTTATTACAGGAAGGAGATTAGAGACATTGGAAAGGTGAATTGTAGATTCACTTAGATGGCAAACAGTTCTACCGCTTCCTTCAACACCACGGCTGGATTCTCTCAAAGAAATTCTAAGCCCCCAATTCACGTGAAAATGGGAGTAACTCCTGCTAGTTTTTTCTGCGTGATTTCCAGAGCGAATCACTGACACTCTGTGATGCACAGAGTGCCCCAGCGGTATTCTCTCTGAAAATCAGGAGCCGGGGCCTATTCCCGACTGAGAAACCGGCAGCATAGCGGGCCACTGTGCATGCACCAATCTGTCAGAGCGGAGATCGGCGCATGCATAGTGGCCCCCCCCCCCCCCCCATTGCCGGCCTCCTGATCGCTGGCCAGCCGATCACTGGTCAGCCCCGCAAACCCTCATCGCTGGCCTTACAATGCTCCCCCACCCCCTGATTTCTGGCCACCTGGACCACCCCGGCCAGCCCACATACCCCCCCATCCGGGTGGCTAGCCCTGATCACTGTCCTCCCTCCCTCTGCCACCGATCCCTGTGCTAGAGCAGTGCAGCAGGCTGGGAGAATTGCCCCCTACAACTATGCTCGCTGATGTTAAACTGATTGTTAATCTGATTGTTAATAGATGAATCAAAAATTTCATCTAATTATCAGGAAGACTAAAGCCACTGTTTTCAGAGGCTGTTTTCAGCCTCTACAATGGTGTCCTTGCTACTGACTCCATTGTTCTCTTGTTAGTTGCCAAGGGTGAATCAGACCATAGGAAATCTTGATGTTCTGCTCAATCCTCTAATTTATCATCAAGATTATTTAATTCTACTTCCACAACAATGTACATCCCAACCCCTCCAGCCACTGAAATCATGATCCACACCTATGTAATCTTAGGCTCAAATCTCCAGTGTTCTTGCCAACTGAAGTCCTTCAACGTGCAGAAACTGTCTATGTCCATAACTCATCTATCTATATCTGGCCTGCACTAAGTTCCACACATTCATCACTCCTTGCCCTCGATCTACCATTTTCACCCCATTTTCAGCTCCAAAGGCAATGATTCCTTACCCCCAAAACTATTAAATCTTAAGACTGCCATCTTCTAATTCCTTCATGCCACCCCATGTGAGCAATCCCCTCCAGCCTTAAATTCCAATTTACAACCTTCAGGTCTCGAACTGATCTTCTGTGAATCTCCTTCCCTCATTCATCTCACTACTGTTGAAGTGACTTCAGGAACCCCGTACCCATAATCTCTAAGGTTTCGATAGATTTAATCAAGAGAACATTGCCTCCTCTAGGCAAGACCATTACTAGAGATCTTCAGTACAAGATAGTCACCAAGAAAACCAACAGGAAATTCAGAAGAAATTTCTTTACCCAGAGAATGGTGAGAATGTGGAACCTGCTATCACTGGGAACGGCTGAAGTGAATAGTATAGAAGCATTTAAGGGGAAGCTGGACAAGCATGAGGGAGAAAAGAACAGAGGGTTACAATGACAGCTTTAGATAAGCAAAGACTGGAGAAGGCTTGAGTAGAACATAAATACCGGCATGAACTGTTGGACTGAATGACCCATATTGTACCATTTATCATATGCAACACCCTTTCTCCTTTTTAACCTTTAAAAATCCTTTTACTTAAAAGGGACCTTAAAAATGCAAGTTGCTGTTATAGATTGGTGGGGTGGAGATCCTGCTGCTGCTCTGCATTCGGGCTGAGTGAGGGAGGGAAGGAGGCCAGTGATTGGGGCTGGACATCGGGTTGGGTGGGGGGGGCATCGAGGTGGGCCGGGGGTCGACGCTGGCCCGGATATGTTTGGGGGGGGTCAGCGATTGGGTCATGGGAGAGTCGGAGGGCCACCTATGAGGGCCGTGGGGCTGGCCAGCGATCAGGAGGCCAGTAGTGCGCACATGCGCCGATCTCAGCGCTGACAGATTGGCTCTGCACAGTGGCCCGCTCTGTGCTATGCTGCCAACCTCTCCAGCAGCAACAGGCCCTGCCCCCTCCCGAATTTTCACGTGATTTACGCTGGTGCGCTCATTTTGAAAATCCTGCTGAAAAAACCAGTGGGATTTACTTCAGCTTTTACGTGAATTCGAAACCTAGAATTTTTTTGGAAGAATCGCCCCCATTGTCTTTTGAATGCTACATTAAAACAAATCTGTTCTTTCCAAATGATCCAAGAGGCGTCAACATGGAAAAGTACAGATTCATCCAATGAGGCAGGGAGGGAGGTAGGTGGTAATCACTAGGTTTGACTTGATGGTATGGGACAGCATGGGGTGTGCACTCGAGACGGAGGATTCCTCGGGCAATTCCCTCCCCACTGTATAACTCTGCTGCTGCCACCTCTGGTGGGTGTGTTCTGCTATTGGGACAAGACAAAAAAGAATTGCCGATGGAGATGTCAGGGACATTGACTGCAAGGTATGATTTGGCAAGTATGACTACTTCAGCCTGTTGCTTGACTAGTCTTTGGGACAGTTTCCAAATCTTGAGGCCCAGTTGTTTGTGAGGACTTTTCAGAGTTGACTGAGTGTGCCTTTGCCATATCTGATGCCTGGGAAAATGAATGGTGATCCATGTAGTTTCACCTTAGCGATTTTGATAAAACTGATGGCTTGCTTGGCCATTTCAGAGGGCAGTTACTTTGCTGTGGATCTGGAGTCGCACATAGATCGTCCGGTTAAGAGTGGCACATTTCCTTCCCTGAAGGACATAAGCGAACCAGATAGGTTTTTATTTTCAAGGTCACCATTACAGAGACAGGTTTGTTATTCTAGATTTATTAACAGCTTCTTCCCTGCTGCCATCAAACTTTTGAATGAATCTACCTCATATTAAGGTGATTCTTTTACACCCTACGACTGCAGCACTACGTTCTGCACCCTCTACTTTCCTTCTCTATGGACAGTATGCTTTGTCTGTATAGCATGCAAGAAACAATACTTTTTACTGTATACTAATACGTGATATAAATCAAATCAAATAAGTTTATTTAATTGGTCGAGGCCTCTGGATTTACTTGTCCAGTAGTATTACTACTATTCCACCATTCTCACCTCACATGGTGACAAAAGTAATTGAAGTAAAAGAAACATGGTAGATTGAAACATACAGTTTAGATGAAGACTGTTCTGTGAAAACCAGCTAAGTAAATATTGAACAGGGATTGAATCTAGGGTTTTGTTGGTTTTCCATCAGTCAGTGCAGATATTTTTACCGAGTGAGCTATTAAGGGAACTGCGTATTTATAAATTCTCACCAACTAGACACCTACTTCTACTTGAGAACTGGAAGAATAAACAAGGTTTGCTTTACCCAACATCAGCAAATGTTCGTTTTGCAGTTTCTTCAAAGCATATCTTCTGGAGTAGCTCTTCCCTCTCTCGGTAAGTTTGCTCCTGTGCTTGCTTTACTTCCTATATAAAGAGAACACATTCTGAAAATATTGCCTTTACCCAACTCTGAAGCAAGCTTGTAGATTTGAAATGAGATTATAGCTCAGCCCATAACGAACGTAAGGATTACTGCTGACTCTCAATACTTCTCTATTTAAAAAAAAACTCATTCAAGAGATCTGGGTTTTGATGGCTAAACCAGCATTTATCGTTCAACCCTCATTGCCTTTGAGGTGGTAATGTGGTGGTGATGAGCTGGCTTCCTGAACCACTGCAGTCCATGTAGTGTAGGTACAACCACAGTGCTATTAGGGAGGGATTTCCAGGATTTTGACCGAGCAACTGTGAAGGAACGGTGAGATATTTACAAGTCAGGATGGTGAGTGGCTTGGAGGGGAACCCCAGGTGGTGGTGTTCCCATGTGTCTGCTGCCCTTGTCCTTCTAGCTTTTAGTGGTCGTGGTTTTGGGAGATGCTATCTAAGGCTTATAGAGTCATAGAGGTTTACAGCATGGAAACAGGCCCTTCGGCCCAACTTGTCCATGCTGCCCCCTTTTAAAAAAAAAAACCCTAAACTAATCCCAATTGCCCGCATTTGGCCCATATCCCTCTATACTCATCGTACCCATGTAACTATCTAAATGCTTTTTAAAAGACAAAATTGTACCCGCCTCTACTACTACCTCTGGCAGGGTGTTCCAGACACTCACCACCCTGTGTGTGAAAAAATTGCCCCTCTGGACACTTTTGTATCTCTCCCCTCTCACCTAAAACCTATGTCCTATGTTTTAGACTCCCCTACCTTTGGGAAAAGATATTGACTATCTAGCTGATCTGTGCCCCTCATTATTTTATAGACCTCTATAAGGTCACCCCTCAGCCTCCAACGCGCCAGAGAAAAAAATCCCAGTCTATCCAGCCTCTCCTTATAACTCAATCCATCAAGTCCCGGTAGCATCCTAGTAAATCTTTTCTGCACTCTTTCTAGTTTAATAATATCCTTTCTATAATAGGGTGACCAGAATTGCACACAGTATTCCAAGTGTGGCCTCACCAATGTCTTGTACAACTTCAACAAGACATTCCAACTCCTGTATTCAATGTTCTGACCGATGAAACCAAGCATGCCGAATGCCTTCTTCACCATTCTGTCCACCTGTGACTCCACTTTCAAGGAGCTATGAACATGTACCCCTAGATCTCTTTGTCCTGTAACTCTCCCCAACGCCCTACCATTAACTGAGTAAGTCCTGCCCTGGTTCAATCGACTAAAACTCGCCAACATTAAGGGCATTTAAATGGTCATTGGATAAACAGATGGATGATATTGGAATAGTGTAGGTTAGATGGGCTTTAGATAGGTTTCACTGGTCGGCGCAACATTGAGGGTCGAAGGGCCTGTACTGCGCTGTAATGTTCTATGTTCTATATGTTTATCCAATGACCATTTAAATGCCCCTAATGTTGGCGTGTCCACTACTGCTGCAGGCAGGGCATTCCACGCCCTTACTACTCTCCGAGTAAAGAACCTACCTCTGACATCTGTCCTATATTTATCACCCCTCAATTTAAAGCTATGTCCCCTCGTGCTAGCTATCACCATCCTCTCAGCATCTTGTATGCCTCTATTAAGTCACCTCTTAACCTTCTTTTCTCTAACGAAAACAACCTCAAGTCCCTCAGCCTTTCCTCATAAGACCTTCCCACCATACCAGGCAACATCCTGGTAAATCTCCTCTGCATCCTTTCCAATGCTTCCACATCCTTCCTATAATGCGGCGACCAGAACTGTACACAATACTCCAAGTGCAGCCGCACCAGAGTTTTATACAGCTGCAACAGGACCTCCTGGCTCCGAAACTCAATCCCTCTACCAATAAAAGCTAACACTCCATACGCCTTCTTAACAACCCTATCAACCTGGGTGCCAACTTTCAGGGATCTATGCACATGGACACCCCAGATCCCTCTGTTCATCCACACTACCAAGTATCTTACCATTAGCCCAGTACTCTGTATTCCTGTTACTCCTTCCAAAGTGAATCACCTCACACTTTTCCGCATTAAACTCCATTTGCCACCTCTCAGCCCAGCTCTGCAGCTTATCTATGTCCCTCTGTAACCTGAAACAACCTTCCGCACTGTCCACAATTCCACCAACTTCAGTGTCATCCGCAAATTTACTAACCCATCCTTCTACGCCCTCATCCAGGTCATTTATAAAAATGACAAACAGCAGTGGCCCCAAAACAGATCCTTGCGGTACACCACTAGTAACTGAACTCCAGGATGAACATTTCCCATCAACCACCACCCTCTGTTCTCTTACAGCTAGCCAATTCCTGATCCAAACCGCTAAATCACCCTCAATCCCATGCCTCTGTATTTTCTGCAATAGCTTACCGTGGGGAACCTTATCAAACGCTTTACTGAAATCCATATACACCACATCAACTGCTTTACCCTCATCCACCTCTTTGGTCACCTTCTCAAAGAACTCAATAAGGTTTGTGAGGCACGACCTACCCTTCACAAAACCGTGCTGACTATCCCTAATCAAATTATTCCTTTCTAGATGATTATAAATCCTATCTCTTATAATCCTTTCCAAAACTTTGCCCACAATTGAAGTAAGGCTCACTGGTCTATAATTACCATGGTTGTCTCTACTCCCCTTCTTGAACAAGGGACAACATTTGCTATCCTCCAGTCTTCTGGCACTATTCCTGTAGACAATGACGACATAAAGATCAAAGCCAAAGGCTCTGCAATCTCCTCCCTAGCCTCCCAGAGAATCCTAGGATAAATCCCATCCGGCCCAGGGGACTTATCTATTTTCACACTTTCCAGAATTGCTAACACCTCCTCCTTATTAACCTCAATCCCGTCTAGCCTGTATCTCAGTATTCTCCGCGACAACATTATCTTTTTCCAGCGTGAATACTGATGAAAAATATTCATTTAGCACCTCTCCTATCTCTTCAGACTCCACGCACAACTTCCCACTACTGTTTTGACTGGCACTAATCTTACCCTCGCCATTCCTTTATTCCTGACATACCTATAGAAAGCTTTAGGGTTTTCCTTGATTCTACCTGCCAAAGACTTCTCATGTCCCCTCCTGGCTCTTCTTAACTCTCTCTTTAGGTCCTTCCTGGCTAACTTGTAACTCTCAAATGCCCTAACTGAGCCTTCATGTCTCATCTTTACATAAGTCTCCTTCTTCCTCTTCACAAGACATTCAACTTATTTAGTAAACCACGGTTCCCTCGCTCGACCACTTCCTCCCTACCTGACAGGTACATACTTATCAAGGACACGCAGTAACTGTTCCTTGAACAAATTTCACATTCCAATTGTGCCCATCCCCTGCAGTTTCCTTCCCCAACCTATGCATCCTAAATCTCGCCTAATTGCATCATAATTTCCTTTCCCCCAGCTATAACTGTTGCCCTTCAGTATATACCTATCCATTTCCATCGCTAAAGTAAACGTAACCGAATTGTGGTCACTATCACCAAAGTGCTCACCTACCTCCAAATCTAACACTTGGCCTGGTTCATTACCCAGTACCAAATCCAATGTGGCCTCGCCTCTTGTTGGCCTATCTACATACTGTGTAAGGAAACCCTCCTGCACACAATAGACAAAAACTGACCCCTCTAAAGTACTCAAACTATAGCTTTTCCAGTCAATATTTGTAAAGTTAGAGTCCCCTATAACAACTACCCTGTTACTTTCGCTCCTATCCACAATCATCTTTGCAATCCTTTCCTCTACATCTCTGGAACTTTTCAGAGGCCTATAGAAAAATCCCAACAGGGTGACCTCTCCTTTCCTGTTTCTAACTTCAGCCCAGACTACCTCAGTAGACGAGTCCTCATCAAACGTCCTTTCTGCCACCGTAATACTGTCCTTGACTAACAATGATGTGGAGATGCCGGCGTTGGACTGGGGTAAACACAGTAAGAAGTCTAACAACACCAGGGTAAAGTCCAACAGGTTTATTTGGTAGCAAAAGCCACGAGCTTTCGGAACAGGCTGTCCCTTCGTCAGGTGGGTGGGAGTTCTGATTACAAACAAGGCACAAAGACACAAACTCAATTTACATGAATAGTGATTGGAATGTGAGCCTTTACAGCTAATCAAGTCTTAAAGGTACAGACAATGTGAGTGGAGGGAACATTAAGCACAGGTTAAAGAGAGGTGTATTGTCTCCAGACAGGACAGCTAGTGAGATTTTGCACATCCAGGCAGGTTGTGGGGGTTACAGATAGGGTGACATGAACCCAATATCCCGGTTGAGGCCGTCCTCATGTGTGCGGAACCTGGCTATCAGTCTCTGCTCAGCGACTCTGCGCTGTCGTGCGTCGTGAAGACCGCCTTGGAGAACGCTTACCCGGAGATCAGAGGCTGAATGCCCGTGACCGCTGAAGTGCTCCCCAACAGGAAGAGAACACTCCTGTCTGGTGATTGTCGAGCGGTGTTCATTCATCCGTTGTCGAAGCGTCTGCATGGTTTCCCCAATGTACCATGCCTTGGGACATCCTTTCCTGCAGCGTAACAGGTAGACAACCAGTTCTTCATCCAGACACACGGAACAGCCATGGGGACCAAATTCGCACCTCAATATGCCAACATCTTCATGCACAGGTTCGAACAAGACTTCTTCACCTCACAGGACCTTCAACCGATGCTATACACTAGATACATTGATGACATTTTCTTCCTTTGGACTCATGGTGAACAATCACTGAAACAACTATATGATGACATCAACAAGTTCCATCCCACCATCAGACTCACCATAGACTACTCTCCGGAATCGGTTGCATTCTTGGACACACGCATCTCCATTAAAGACGGTCACCTCAGCACCTCACTGTACCGCAAGCCCACGGATAACCTCACGATGCTCCACTTCTCCAGCTTCTACTCTAAACACATTAAAGAAGCCCTCCGTATACACAGGATCTGCTCGGATGAGGAGGATCGCAACAGACACCTCCAGACGCTGAAAGATGCCCTCATAAGAACAGGATATGGCGCTCGACTCATCGATCGACAGTTCCGACGCGCCACAGCGAAAAACCGCACCGACCTCCTCAGAAGACAAACATGGTACACGCTGGACAGAGTACCCTTCGTCGGAGTGGAGAAGCTACGACATCTCCTCCGGAGCCTTCAACATGTTATTGATGAAGACGAACATCTCGCCAAGGCCATCCCCACACCCCCACTTCTTGCTTTCAAACAACCGCACAACCTCAAACAGACCATTGTCCACAGCAAACTACCAGCCTTCAGGAGAACAGTGACCACAGCACCACACAACCTTGCCACAGCAACCTCTGCAAGACGTGCTGGATCATCGACACGGATGCCATCATCTCACGTGAAAACACCATCCATCAGGTACACACTCTTGCAACTCGGCCAACGTTGTCTACCTGTTACGCTGCAGGAAAGGATGTCCCGAGGCATGGTACATTGGGGAAACCATGCAGACGATACGACAACGGATGAATGAACACCACTCGACAATCACCAGGCAAGACTGTTCTCTTCCTGTGGGGGAGCACTTCAACAGTCACGGGCATTCAGCCTTGGATCTTCAGGTAAGCGTTCTCCAAGGCGGCCTTCACGACACACGACAGCGCAGAGTTGCTGAGCAGACTGATAGCCAGGTTCCGCACACATGAGGACGGCCTCAACCGGGATATTGGGTTCATGTCACACTATCTGTAACCCCCACAACCTGCCTGGATGTGCAAAATCTCACTAGCTGTCCTGTCTGGAGACAATACACATCTCTTTAACCTGTGCTTAATGCTCCCTCCACTCACATTGTCTTGTACCTTTAAGACTTGATTAGCTGTAAAGGCTCACATTCCAATCACTATTCATGTAAATTGAGCTTGTGTCTTCGTGACTTGTTTGTAATCAGAACTCCCACCCACCTGACGAAGTGACAGCCTGTTCCGAAAGCTCGTGGCTTTTGCTACCAAATAAACTTGTTGGACTTTAACCTGGTGTTGTTAGACTTCTTACTTGACTAACAATGCCACACCGCCACCTCGTTTACGACCTGCCCTGCTCTTACTGAAACATCTAAACCCCGGAACCTGCTACAACTATTCCTGTCCCTGCTCTATCCATGTCTCCGAGATGGCCACAACATCGAAGTCCCAGGTACCAACCCATGCTGCAAGTTCACCCACCTTATTCCGGATGCTCCTGGCGTTGAAGTATACACACTTCAAACCACCTTCCTGCCTGCCAGTACACTCCTGCGACCTTGAAACCTTATCCATGACCTCACTACTCTCAACCTCCTGTACACTGAAGCTACAATTCATTGAATCCGAAATCGATGTTGAGGTTTCCCAGGGCAATTCACTTGTCTGCTGTGTCTGCCTGCTGATGGGATAGCATTTACATTGGCAAGTACATTGTTCAAGTGACCACTCTTCATGTAAAAACTAGTCAGCAAGTGTAAGGAATGCATCACAGCTGAGTCTGACCAGTCCTCACCAACTTTTATTCCTGCAGTTATGAAAAACGTGCTCCTTACAGAGGTGACCAATTATGGTGCTCCATCTGGTATCCTGGTTGTTTCACTTTTCATATCTTCACACTCTGAAGAGTGTAGAAGTATGGCAGATTTCCATCACGGACTGATTAACAATCTGTGACAGGAATGCTCCTTCCATGCCAAAACCACATTTATACTGGGCAAAGAGTGGCATTGCTTCATGGGCCAGATTCCGAGGCATAAATTTTACTAGCCTGCCCACTACAGGAATCAGAGCGGGCGAGGGGGGAAGGTCCGTTGACCTCGGCTGGGATTTTATGGTTTCGAGACGAGCGAGGCCGTAAAATCCTGCCCTGATTGTCACCCCAGAATTGAGCGGCAGCACTATCTGGATCACCATGTGAACCCTGTGCCTTCTCACTCAGAGGCTGCAATTTTATCATTGAGCTAAAGATTTAAGTTAGTTAATTTGACACACTCGGAAATTCATCTACTGACTGAAAAAAAGTTTGAATGTCTAGTTTTTCAATCAAACAAGACAAATTAATGGTGCGTGACCTGCTTTTGCTCCGACAGCTGTAAACTAAACTTTGAGACAGTGTGTGTAAACTCCAGAAAACATCAAAAACCTACTAACCCAAAACTCAAGGTAGTTAATTATTCAACCTCTCAGCCAATTAAGATAAAATATATTAAATGTGGAATTGGGAGACCGGGACATGTTTGACACCAACGTCTTCTCAGTGACTAAAGTAGTCTGTTCATGTGCTGAAATTAAGACTTACAGGAAAGGGACTGAAAAGTCAACTGATCCAGAAAAGACAGATTAACAACAGCATTACATTAAAAGAGCATTTTCAGATTTCCACCTGCAGTTCCATCCCTTTACCTCCTCTAATAATCTCTGCCTTTTTAGAACTGATTCGTCCAATCTCCCTCTTTCGAGGCACATCCTCTCAAGCTGCAATCGCTCCAAGTCCCTTTCCAGTAGCTCTCTGGCTTCCTCTTCCCATATTTCACGCTCTCTAGTAGAAAACAGAAATTCAACAATTCAAGACCAGATATTCAGAAGTAACATTTCCACAGACACAAGTCACATTTAGCTTTTATGAGTAAAATTAGTTGAAGGATCAACACAGCTCTAAAAATAAGACACTTAAAATTGCAATATCTGTGCAATACTCAAGGCTAGTGATTGACAATCTTCATGAGAAAATTGGACGCAATACAGAATTTGATCTCAAAATATCAGTAAAAATGGCAGAACTTTGGAAAGCAGAATTTTACCTGTTCACCCTATAGCAGTGGCTCTGGTAGGGTAATTTACATTATTGTGGGCATGAGAAAAGCAGCGAAAGGAAGTACTTTCATTTCAGAGAACATTATCCACTGCTCTCTGTCACACAAGGCTGGAACATTTTGATATCTGGTTTGTGCAGAGTTAACAATCTCAAGCAGGAGAATTGAAAAGAGAAATCAGGCACAATAACTTTTCCAATCATCATCCAGCAATCCCTGATACAAATAGGGCAGAGGCAAGCAAGGCATGATGTTATATGTTGTATACTCTATGGAGGAATAGGACACCATAGCTCAATGTTGAAGCTCAAAGCATGATAGCCACTTTGGCAAGGTTCCTCATGATTTAGGTCATAACAAGGAACCAAAACTTTTAGTGGATGTCAGGAAAGGAGAGAAACAGCAAAATAAAATAGCCAAGAAGAGAAATGATTTCCAACCCTGCCCCAAAAGTTAAAAAACCTCGATCAGCAAGAGGAGGAGAAAAGAGTTTCCTTTACCCATCAATACTCCTGACTTTCAGAGCAAGGTTCTCTCTCTTTAAAGAAGTCAAATTTCAAAGATTTCAAATCTCTCTCAATGATCAACAAGTTGAAAGCAAACATAGGAAGCAAACACATTGTAAGACAACCAGAGGGTCTACATGACACACTGGCCAACGTATTTACCACAACACTGACAATAATAAATCAAATAAAAACTCATATACTGAAGCTGATGAATGAGAACCCTTTTGTTGGCATTAACCAATATCGTTCCAAGGAGATTGACAACTATTTGAGACAGTGACGTTAGTAAATGTTCACTAGGGAGCAGGAGAGAAGCCTCAAATTTTCTTTGCATTAAAGCTAGGTAAATGCACAACATTAAACTATTTTAATACATTTAATTTTCAAGGTTGATATTTATAATTGAATGTCATCAGATTGTGATCAACTATCAGATCTGCAATTAATGAACCATTGCAGCTTCCACCTTCTCTTAGTTTATAATGGAAACAGCTCTCTTTCCCTCGTATCGCCAGTCTCTGTTTCATCAAAGACCAAAGGAATCAGGCACAACTCTAACAGATATAATCAGTAATTAGAATAAATCAACTCGTGCTTACGAAGTTTTGTTGAAATATTTCCCGTGAAACCTGAACAACAAAGGAATAAAGTGAATAATCCCCTTGATTTTAAGTGCCACGGTAGATATGCACAACAAAAACAATTAAATTGAAACGTTGTCTCAGAATCTGTCTGACTTGCTCAATGTTTCAGATTTTCAATATTCAGTTTTTTGTTCTCTGTCGTAATGATATGCCTTCAATCTCTGATGCAAAACTGCACTGTCCTGATAAGTTTAAAAAGCAATCTGGATTTTCAGTACACTAACCTGCGTCTTTCAACTGCCCATAATGCTTCCTTGGGATCCAGCTGCCATGGTTGTTCTTTCAGCTTGTGAGTTTTCTCTGTGGATACATCTCTTGATCTGTTTTTGCTGGGAGATCTTGTGTGTATACTCCTGGATCTTGAAATCTGTTTTTCCACAGCATGAAAATAATTGAACATTGATGGTAGTTTTAGGAATCTGCAGACTGAATGTGTGCATCAAACTAGTTGCCTAATGAAACTGTAAAGTCATGGAAGATGGGCAGGCTATTCATTCTGCTCATGATGATGGATCTTCTCCACCCTCCCACCTTAAGCTGCTCAGTTAAAACTCTAAATAAAGGCAGATAATAAGGGATCATAGAAACTTAGACTATAAGGAAAGTGAATCCTTGTCAGCATGGAATATCAGAAAAAAACTACAAACTTACAAAAGGAGGAGACATTATAGAAGTACTACTGGGCATGATACTATCCTTATTAATTCACCTAAAGTAACGACCATCAACAAAAACACTCCCGTAGCACTTTTATCATCCCATCATGTTCTAAAGCACTTTCCAGCCAATTAAGCACTTAAGTGTAGTCACTGTTGCAATGTGGAAAATGCAGTAGCTAATTTGTGCACTGAAGATCCCACAAGCAGGAGTATAAAAATGGCCAGATAAAACCATTTATGGTAAAGCTGTTTGATGAATTGGAAAGAACACTCTTGCTCTTTTTTAAATTCATTCTTGGTGAGCACTTATTGCCCATCTCTAATTCCCTTGAGAAAATGGCAGTGAGCTGTCTTCTTGAACCGTTGCAGTCTGTGTGGTGTAGCTACATAGACCCATAGTGCTGTAACGGAAGTGATTTTGACCCAGCAATGTGAAGGAACAGTAATATTTTTCCAGGTCAGGGAGGTGAGTGGCTTGGGAGGACAACTTGCAGGTACTAATGCTCCCATGCATCTGCTGCCCTTGTCCTTCTAGGTGGCAGAAGTGAAGGGTTTGGAAGGTGCTGCCTTGGGTGAGTTGCTGCAGTGCATCTTGCAAATGGTATACACTGCTGTCACTGTGTCAGTGGTGGTGAGAGGGAATGTTTAAGATGGCGTACGAGTTGCCAGTCAAAAGGGATGCTTTGCCTTCGATGACATCGAGCTTCCTGATTTGACATTGGAGCGGTATTCATCCAGTCAAGTGGAGATTATTCCATTACACTCCTGATTTTGTGCGTTGTAGATAGTGGACAGGAAGTCAAAAGGTGAGTCACTCACTCACTGCAGCATTCCCACCCTTGACCAGCTCTTATAGCCAAGTATTTTGTAGCTGGTCCAGTTAAATTTCTGGTCAATGGTAATCCCCAGGATGTTGATGTTGGGGAATTTATGGATGGCAATACCACTGAATGTCAAGGGTGGATGGTCATTGTGTGGTTTGCCACTTCTCTGCCCAAGCCTGAATGATGTCCAGGTCTTGCTGCATATGGGCACGGACTGCTTCAGTATCTGGTGAGTTGCAAACTTACGCAATCATCAGCTAACACCCCCATTTCTGACCTTATGATGGTGGGAAGGTCATTGATGAAGCAGCCGGAAGACAGTTGCGCCGAGGACACTACCCTGAGGAACTCCTGCAGAGATGTCCTGGAGCTGAGATGATTGACCTCCAACCACCACAACCATCTTCCTTTGTGTCGATGGAACTTAAACCAGTGGAGAGTTTTCCCTGGTTCCCAACTGACTCCAGCTTTGCTAGGTTTTCTTGATGCCGCACTTAGTCAAATGCTACCTTTACCTTGATGTCAAGGGCAGTCATTCTTACCTCAGCTTGAGTTTAACTGTTTTGTTTATGTTTGGACTAAGGCTGAAATGAGCGCAGGAGGTGAGTGGCCCTGGCAGATCCCAAACTGAGCATCAGTGAGCAGGTTATTGCTGAGTAAGTGCCACTTGATAGCACTGTTGATGACCCTTCTAACACTTTGCTGAAGATCAAAAGTATACTGATGAGGAGATAATTTCCCGGTTGCATTTGTCCTGCTTTGTTTTGGATAGGACAAACCGTGGCAGTTTTCACAGAATCCCTACAGTGCAGAAGGACGACATTCAGCCCACTGAGTCTATACCAATCCACCTTTTAAAAAAATCTTACCCAGGTCCTATCTCGGTAAACCTATCTCTGTAATTACCATGCTAATTTCCCTAACCTACACATCTTGGGACACTAAGGGACATTGCTGGGTAGATGCCATTGTTGTAGCTGTAGGGCAACAGCTCGGCTAAGAGCTCAGCTAGTTCTGGAGCTCAAGTTTTCAGTACTATTGCTGTAATGTTGTCAGCCTTTTCCGTATTAGGTGCTTTCTGTTATTTCTTGATCTCATGTGGCAGGTGTGCCAGGACTCAGGGATTAAATCTGATAGAATCATAGAATCCCTACAGTGCAGAAACAGGCCAATCAGCCCATCAAGCCTGCATCAACAACAATTCCACCCAGATCCTATCCCCGTAACTCCACGTATTTACTCTGCTAATCCTCCTGACACGAAGTGACAATTCAGCATGGCCAATCAATTTAACTGCACATCTTTGAAGCGCAGGAGGAAACCAGAGCAGATGGAGGAAATCCACGCAGACACGGGCAGAACGTGTAAACTCCACACAGACAGATCCGTTGGTTATAGGATCATTTAGCATGGTCTATTCCAAGATGTTCCTGCTGTTTGGCACCCTAGTAGTCCTGTGTTGTAGCTTCACCAGGTTGACACTTCATTTTTGGTTATGTCTGGTGCTGTTCCTGGCATGACCTCCTGCACTCTTCATTGAACCAGGGTTGATCCCTGGCTTGGTAGAGTTGGGGGTGCGCTGGGCCAGGAGGTTACAGATTGTGATTGTACACAATTCTGCTGTTGCTGATGGCCCCCAGTGCCTCATGAATTCCCAGTTTTGAGTTGTTAGATCTTTTTGAAATCTATCCTATTTAGCATTGAAATAGTGCCACACAACACGATGGAGGATTGTGCAGTGGTCATTCCTGCCAATACTGTTATGGACAGATTCAGGCTCGTGAAAACAAGGTCAAATAGGCTTTTCCCTCATTACCTGCTGCAGGCCCAGTGTAGCAGCTACGTCCTAAAGGAGTTGGTCAGTAGTGGTGTTACTGAGGCACTCTTGGTGAAGAACATTGAAGTTCTCCACCCAGAGTACATTCTGTGCTCATGCCACCCTTCGTGCTTCCTTCAAGTGGTGTTCAACATGGAGAAGTACTCATTCATCAGCTGAGATGGGGCGGTCGGTGCTAATTAGCAGGAGGTTTCCTTGCCCATGTCTGACCTGGTGCCATGAGACTTCATGGGATCCAGAGCTGATGTTGAGAATTCCAAGGACAACTCCCTGCTGACTGTATACCACTGTGCTGCCACCTCTGCTGGGTCTGTCCTGTCAGTTGGGTTTAAAAACTTAATTTAAAAAATACCAAATAATGTTATACAGAAATGGAATTAGAGTAACAGATGACTGTAGCACAAACTCTACAGACAACACACACCCTTTTTGTTTTATTACAGATGATTTAGTTGGAATGGAAGCAATACACATATCAGGACTTTGAGATTATTAAGCCTCCCAAATTAGCGTCTGCAAGAACTGTTGAGACAGTGGTACTATGTGGATAAATTTCAGCCTGGAACTCCAATACATTATATTCCATCTGTAACCCTTTTGAGAGTTTAGTTGCAATAATTAGTCACACTAACAAAGAACCTACCCTCCTCCTTTCTTTATTTTTCCATCTCTCTAAACTCAGACTTCTTTCTCTACTTCTTCTCCTCCGCCTCTCCGAGCTACTCCTCCTCCTCCGCCTCTCCGAGCTACAGCTCCTCCTCCGCCTCTCCGAGCTACGGCTCCTCCTCCGCCTCTCCGAGCTACGGCTTCTCCTCCGCCTCTCCGAGCTACGGCTTCTCCTCCGCCTCTCCGAGCTACGGCTTCCCCTCCGCCTCTCCGAGCTACGGCTTCCCCTTCGCCTCTCCGAGCTACGGCCCCTCCTCCGCCTCTCCGAGCTACGGCTCCTCCTCCGCCTCTCCGAGCTACGGCTCCTCCTCCGCCTCTCCGAGCTACGGCTCCTCCTCCGCCTCTCCGAGCTACGGCTCCTCCTCCGCCTCTCCGAGCTACGGCTCCCCCTCCGCCTCTCCGAGCTACGGCTTCTCCTCTGCCTCTCCGAGCTACGGCTTCTCCTCCGCCTCTCCGAGCTACGGCTTCTCCTCCGCCTCTCCGAGCTATGACTTCTTTCCCTCCCGTTCCTTTTCCTCTCTGAACTTCGGGTTTCTAAAGAAAGAGACAAAACTGACCTATTGCTGTGTTTTTGATATATATACAATGTGATAACACTTGTTCATTTTGCTTTAGCAAATGATAGACTGCAAATCATGGCTACAGGCAGGATTTTGTTAGTAAATCTCTCCAGTCTTTGATTTTATTTAACTACAGAGTTGAACTTTGTAGTTAAATAAAATCAAAGACTGGAGAGATTTATAGTGGACCTGAATATTAGTGATACTTGAGGGACTTGCAAATGACCTTTGCAGGTGTTCACAACCAAAATGGCCACTGCATGTACAGCAAATCAGATGAGCCGAAAATAGTGAATTTGGCTGCATCTCCTGCAGTGTTCCCACATTTATTTGGCATTATCTGGAGTCATGCTGAGTTCTGGTGCCCTGCCTGTAGGATGACATTTCAGTTTGTTTTATTTGTTGGCTTTCATAACTCATTGCCATCCTGGAATCCTCCAGGAGTAGGCTTACATTAACACTGCAATGAAGTTACTGTGAAAATCCCCGAGTCGCCACACTCCAACGCCTGTTCGGGTACAATGAGGGAGAATTTAGTATGGCCAATGCACCTAACCAGCACATTTTTTGGACTGTGGGAGGAAACCGGAGCACCTGGAGGAAACCCACGCAGACATGGGGAGAACATGCTGACTTCGCACATACAGTGACCCAAGCCGGGAATCGAACCCGGGTCCCTGGCGCTGTGAGGCAGCAGTGCTAACCACTGTGTCGCCCGTCATTATGGTCATTTTAAGGATAAATATTCCTCAAACTCAGTCCATTTAGGACCCTTACAGCTAATCATAGAATCATAGAAACCCATCGAGTCTGCACCGACCACAATCCCACCCAGGCCTCACCCCCATATCCCTACATATTTACCCGCTAATCCCTCTAACCTACGCATCTCAGGACTCGAAGGGGCAATTTTTAGTATGGCCAATCGACCTAACCCGCACATCTTTGGACTGTGGGAGGAAACCGGAGCACCCGGAGGAAACCCACGCAGACACAAGAAGAATGTGCAAACTCCACACAGACAGTGACCCAAGCCGGGAATCGAACCCGGGTCCCTGGAGCTAATAGGGAGGAGGCTTATATTCCAACACTTGGTATGTGATTTAAAGCCAGGTCGCATGATTATGTACTAATCCAATACTCTCAGGCATCACTTCCCACATGCTTCTTAAAACTTCCCTTACTTGAATGTGAAGATCTGTATTTGTGTTCCTCCTTTTCTCTGTGTCTGTCATTCCTATCATCTTTCTCCTGCTTCCTGGAGTCTCCTTGACTAACAGATGACCTGAAGTGGAGTCAAAGTACATTGAGTCTCACATGCTACTGGGATTTTACAAATGCAATAAAATAATTAATCTAGCTGGGGATATAACTTGTATGGGAAACACTAAGCTTCTTAAATAGGACACTTATTTATTTGAACCTCAATGAGCCATTAATTCAGTGACATTTTGTAACAAACATAAAATGGAATTCCTGAGGGGTCAGGCTAGAAATGAACAAAAATGGCTCCTGCCTTTCCAGGAAAGTAGGAAAGTTGTTGGGTATATGTAGAAACAATGGGAGCCCTTCGGCCCATCAAGTCTACTCCACTGTTCAATTAGATCAAGACTGATCATCTACCTCAATGCCACTTTCTGCATTATCTCTGTATTCTTTGATGTCATGAGTCTCCAGGTATCTATTGATTTCGATCTTGAACACGCTCAATGATTGAGCTCCCAAAGCCTCCGGGGTAGAGAATTCCAAAGATTCACTACTCCAAATGAAGAAATTCCTTCCCACTGCAGTCTTTAATGGCCTGCCCCTTATTCTGAGTATGTCTCTTGATTTTAGACTCAGTTAATCTTGTGAACTTGTTTCATTCCCTCTATGGCAACTATATCCTTTCTTAGCTAAGGAGACCAGGTCTCAGAAAGGCTCTACATAGCTGCAGCAAAACATCCTTACTCCTGTTCTCAAATCCCCTCACAATAAAGGCCAACATGCCACTTGCCTTCTTAATTGGTACTGCACCTGCATGCTTGCTTTCAATGACTCATGAACAAGGACATCCAGGTCCATTAATGACGTCCACACTTCCCAACCTCTCCCAGATCAAAAAAGAAAAAAGAGGCATACAAGTGGTCCAGGCAGCTAAAAACAGATGGAGAACTCGAGGAATACAGAGAAAGTAGAAAAGAACTCAAACAAGGAGTTAGAAGGGTAAAAAGGGGTCACGAAATGTCCTTGGCAGACAGGATTAAGAAGAATCCTAAGGCATTTTATACATACGTTAGGAACAAGAGGGTTGTTAAGGAAAGAATCAGACCTCTCAGGGACAAAGGAGGGGAATTATGCTTAGAACCAAAGGAAGTAGGTGAGATCCTAAACGAATACTTTGCATCAGTATTCACAAAGGAGAGGGACATGTTGACTGGTAGTGTCTCAGAGAGATGTGTTGACCCGTTAGAAAAAATCTCAATTACAAGGGAGGAAGTGTTAGATTTTTTAGGAAACATTAAGACAGACAAATTCCCAGGGCCGGATGGCATCTATCCTAGACTCCTCAGGGAGGGAAGAGATGAAATTGCTGGGCCTCTAACAGAAATCTTTGTCTCTTCACTGGACACAGGTGAGGTCCCAGAGGATTGGAGGATAGAAAATGTGGTCCCGTTATTTAAGAAGGGTAGCAAGGATAACCCAGGTAATTATAGGCCGGTGAGCTTGACGTCCGTGGCAGGGAAATTGTTGGAGAAGATTCTTAGAGATAGGATATATGCGCATTTAGAACTGAATAATCTCATTAGTGTTAGACAGCATGGTTTTGTACGAGGGAGGTCATGCCTCACAAATTTGGTTGAGTTTTTTGAGGAGGTGACAAAAACAATTGACGAGGGAAGGGCCGTGGATGTCGTCTATATGGATTTTAGTAAAGCGTTTGACAAGGTCCCTCATGGCAGGCTGGTGCAAAAGGTGAAGTCTCACAGGATAAAAGATGAGCTAGCTCGATGGGTGGAGAACTGGCTTAGCCATAGAAGACAGAGGGTAGCAGTGGAGGGGTCTTTTTCCGGTTGGAGGTCTGTGACTAGTGGAGTTCCGCAGGGCTCTGTACTGGGACCTCTGCTGTTTGTGATATATATAAATGATTTGGAGGAAGATGTAGCTGGTGTCATCAGTAAGTTTGCGGACGACACGAAGATTGCTGGAGTTGCGGATAGTGATGAACATTGTCAGAGAATACAGCAGGACATAGATAGGCTGGAACATTGGGCGGAGAAATGGCAGATGGAATTTAATCCAGATAAATGCGAAGTGATGCATTTCGGTACATCTAATGTAAGGGGGAGCTACACAATAAATGGCAGAACCATCAGGAGTATAGACACACAGAGGGACCTGGGTGTACAAGTCCACAGATCCTTAAAAGGCGACAGCACAGGTGGAGAGGGTGGTGAAGAAGGCATATGGCATGCTTGCCTTTATTGGACGGGGCATAGAATATAAAAGTTGGCATATGATGTTGCGGCTGTATAGAGTGTTGGTTAGGCCACATTTAGAATACTGCATCCAGTTCTGGTCGCCATACTACCAGAAGGACGTGGAGGCTTTGGAAAGAGTACAGAAAAGGTTTACCAGGATGTTGCCTGGTATGTGGAGAGATTGGGTAAACTGGGGATGTTCTCCCTGGAAAGACGGAGGATGAGGGGCAACCTAATGGAGGTGTATAAAATTATGAAGGGCATAGATAGGGTGAACAGTGGGAAGCTTTTTCCCAGGTCGGAGGTGACGAAAACAAGGGGTCACAGGTTCAAGGTGAGGGGGGCAAGGTTCAACACAGATGTCAGGGGGATGTATTTTACACAGAGGGTGGTGGGGGCCTGGAATGCACTCCCAAGCAAGGTGATTGAGGCGGACACGCTGGGATCGTTTAAGACTTATCTAGATAGCCACATGAACAGACTGGGAATAGAGGGATACAAACGAATGGTCTAGTTGGGCACATGAGCGGCGCAGGCTTGGAGGGCCGAAGGGCCTGTTCCTGTGCTCTATTGTTCTTTGTTCAACATAAGAAGTATTCTGCCTTTCTGTTTTTTTACTAAAGTGAATAACTTCACAATTACTCACATCATATTCCATCTGCCAAGTTCTAGCCCATTCACTTAGCCTGTCCAAGTGCTCTTGAAGCCTTCTTGAATCCTCCTCACAACTTTCAGTTTGGTGTTATCATCCACACCATCCAGCTTGGTGTGATCAGCAAATTTGGAAATATTATAATTGGTCCCCACATTCAAATCATTGATATAGATTGTGAAGAGCTGTAGCCCCAGCACTGATCCTTGTAGTACCATACTAGAAACAACTTGCTACCCTGAGAATGATCCATTTATTCCTATTCCTGCTTTCTGTCTGTTAACCAATTCCCAATCCATGTCAGCATATTTCCACTAATCCCATGCGCTCTAATTTTATTTACTGACTTCCTGTGCGGGACTTCATCTAAAGCTTTCTGAAAATCCAAATACACCACATTCACTCGTTCTTCCGTTTCGGTGCTACAACTAATATTCTCAAGAAACTGCAATAAGATTGTCGAACATGGTTTGCCTTTCATAAACATACATTGACTCTGCCCAATTTCACAATTATTTTCCAAGTGTCCAGTTATCATGTCCTTCACAATAGATTCTAACATTTTCCCTACTACTGACATCAAACTAACAGGTCTGTTCGTTCTCCATTCACTCTCCCCCTCCCTTTTTAAGTTGCTACTTTCCAGTCTACAGTCTTTCAGAATCTATAGAATGTTGAAAGGTAACCATCAATGCATCCACTATCTCTCTCTAGCCGCCTCCCTCAACATTCATCTGGTCTGGAATATTCATCAACTTCAATCCAGTTAACCTTTCAAGTACTACTGCTTTACTAATTTATTTTAGTTCCACAGTTTCACAAGTCTCTTGGCCACCTAGTATTTATGTATCTTCTTCTGTGAAGGCAGATGCAAAGTAATTGTTTTGTTTCTCTGCCACTTCCCTGGACTCCATTATAAATTCTCCTGTCCCCATCTGTAATGGGCCCATATTGCTCTTAGCTAATCCTTTCCTTTACCTAAAAAAGCTCCCACAGTCCACCTTTATGCAACTCATTGGTTGTCATTCATATTCTCTTTTCCCTTTCTTTCATTTTCTTGGTGCTCCTTTGCTGGATTCTAAATTGCTCCAAATCCTCAGACTTATCAGTTTTTCTAGCATCTTTATAAACCACTTCTTTTGATCTAATGTGATCTTTAACTTCTTTCATTAACCACAGTTGATTTACCTTACCCCTTGGGTGTTAGTGCCTTCGAGGAATGTATACGGTGTAGCATTTTCTTAAATACTAGTCATTGTCTGCCCACTGACAAATCTTTTCATGTGTTACCCCAATCCACCAAAGCCAACTTACTCCTTATACCATCATAATTTCCTTTTTCAGATTTAAGACCCTGGTTTCAGACTTTATGTGAAATTCTACCATATTATGATCACTATTTCTCAAAGACTCCTTTACAACAAGGTTATTTATTAGTCCTTTCTCATTATACAACAATTAATCCAGAATAGCTTGATTCCAAGTTGGTTCCTCAATGTACTTCTCCAGAAACCCATCTTGTACACACTCCAAGGATTCCTGCTCCACAGCATTAATGACTTGGTTAACCCAGTCTGTGTAAACTGAAGTCCCTCCTAAATAAATATCCTTGGATATTCAGTTATCAATCTTAGTTACTCTATAGCCATGTCTCCATAATTCAAATAAATAATACCCATATTACCTCAATTTGTACATTCAAATCATCAACCTTTTTGCAAATGCTATGTCCATTCAGATAGAGTCCCTTTAATTCTGCTTTGTTAACTTTATTCTCTATCCTGATCCTATTTGATTGCCTATGCTTTGTGTGTCTTCTGTTTTTGCTTTCTACTTTTCACCAGTTTTACTTCTTTCAAACCCGAGATCCCTCTCAGGTTCCCACCTCCCTATCAATCTAGTTTAAACTCTCCCAAAAAGCACTAGTGAATTTTCCTGCATGGATGTTAGTCCCTGTTCTGCTAAGATGCAGCCTGTCCATCTTGTACAGGTCCCATCTGTGCCAGAACTGGTTCCAATACCTCAGAAATCCGATGCCCTCGCTCCCACACTGGTTTTCCAGCCACATGTTCAATTACTCAATTCTCAGATTTCCGTGCTCACTAGCACATGGGGTTAGAAGTAATCCTGAGAATACTGCATTAGAGGCCCTGCTTTCCAAATTTCTTTCTAGCTCCCTGAAATCTGCTTTCAGGACTTCATTCCCCTTCCAACCCAAGTCATTGGTACCGATGTGGACCGCGACTTCTGGCTGTTCACTCTCCCTTGCAGATTGTCCTACACCCGTTCCGTAAGATCCTTGACCCTGGCATCAAGGAGGCAACAAATTATCCTGAAGTCATGCTTACTGTCACAGAAACACCTGTCTGTTCCCCTGACTAATGAATCCCTATCACTACTGCTCCTCTCTTCTTCTTCCCTTTCTATATAACTCAGGCACCTGCAGTGACACAAATTTTGCTTTGAGTGCCCTCCTCTGAGGAATCATCACATCGTCAGCATTCAAAACAGAAAACCAATTAGCAAGCGGGACCTCAAGGGACTCCTACAATACCTGCCTGGCTCTCTTGGAGTACCTGGCAGTCACTTTCAGCTTCCGTGTTGCTAACCTGTGGTGTGACTATCTCTCTCAATGTGCCAGCAATGTAGCTCTTAGCCTCACAGATGCACCACAGTGACTCGCAACCGCTGCTCGAGCTCCAAAAAGCCACCTGGGGACACTTCCTGCACGTGGTCATTTAGGTTACTGATAGCGTCCCACATACTATAGGATACTTATGCAATGTGACCAAGCCGGCTTGCTATGCCTTAATGTTACTTCGCTTATCTTAACTTTATTTCACTTTGGCTCACTTACATGAACTTCACTTGGCCTTAAATTAATAAATATTACAACTGTGGTGAACCTTACTTAGCACTGATAAATCCAACTAATATTTAACACGCTTTAGCTAATTAACAATTAATTAAAACTTTACGTTTTTCTAATTTCCAGCTATTTCCACAACCTCCTTAAAAACAAGCAACTGACAAAGATGGCACAGTACGGTAAAGAGCGGCACGGTAGCACAGTGGTTAGCACTGCTGCTTCACAGCTCCAGAGACCTGGGTTCGATTCCCGGCTTGGGTCACTGTCTGTGTGGAGTTTGCACATTCTCTTCGTGTCTGCGTGGGTTTCCTCCCACAGTCCAAAGGTGTGCGGGTTAGATTGATTGGCCATGCTAAAATTGCCCCTTAGTGTCCTGAGATGCATAGGTTAGAGGGATTAGCAGGTAAATATATAGGGATATGGGGTTAGGGCCTGGGTGGGATTGTGGTTGGTGGGCCGAACGGCCTCTTTCTGCACTGTACAGTTTCTATGATGTGCAGGTTAGATGGAGTGCCCATGCTAAATTGCCCCTTAGTGTCCCGAGATTTGAAGTTTAGGGGGATTAATGGGTAAAAGCGTGGAGTTAAGGGAGTGAGTGGGTCTGGGCAAGGTGCTCTGTTGGAGAGCCGGTGTAGACTAATTGGGCTGAATGGCCTCCTTCTGCACTATAGGGATTCTATAAACTGTTGCCGAAGATCCAGAAGGGGCAAAGCTGGATAGGCTGGTTTATGATACAATCATAGAATTCATACAGTGTAGAAGGTGGCCATTTGGTCCATCGAGCCTGCACCGACAACAATCCCACCCAGACCCTATCCCTGTAACCCAATGTATTTACCCTGCTAATCCCCCTGACACTAAGGGGCAATTTAGTATGGCCAATCAACTTAACTCACATATCTTTGGACTGTGGGAGGAAACCAGAGCACCCGGAGGAAACCCACGCAGACAAGGGGAGAATGTGCAAACTCCGCAGACAGATACCGGAGGTTGGAATTGAACCCAGGTCCCTGGCGTTGTGAGGCAGCAGTGCTAACCACTGTGCTACCCACGTTGTTTAAAGGGGAATGTTTTAAAATTCAGCTTTTTAGCTAATTCAGTTCAGATTAGTTATGTTGTGTTTATTTGGGAGAGAGCTACTGGATTTTCGTTTATAGATGAAGATTCCCCTGGGGTTTTTAATTAAGTGGATTGACAGGGTCATGTGATATATGGTTAATGGGAGGAGCTAGGTATGTAGCAGAGTAAAACAGCTTTCAGTTCTGGCTGGGCTTAGTTTAAAGACAGGCCTGCAAGCTGCTCTAAAAATCAAAACCTCTCTGAAAGCTTTGAGATTGTCTACAATCCTTGTCACAAGTATATTTGTGGTTGCTAACTGTACATAAAGTGCAATGTTAAGTCGGTAAAAGAATGTTGCTTATTTGGAACGGAAAGAGTGACAAATTAGAAATTGACGTTGTTTCCTTTCATTTTTAAAATATTGTTCAACTGTTAATGGTTAAACCGTTTCTTTTGTTAGAGTTACATTTAATCTGTGTTATGATTCAAGCTGGTTTTGATGAAAATCTCCAATTTTTCAGTGGAGTTATTTCTGGAGCGAAGCATCCTTCCTATCTGCACATTTATGTCAAAGTAGAAAAATTGTTGGGATCTAATCTGGCATCCTAATGCAACTTGGGGTTCTGGTCCAGGACCCTAACAAACTCTTCTTGGAATTGCTCCCAGGATTATGAAGATCGTAAACTCAGCATGTGCTCCGATACCATGTGCTGGACCAATCAGGAAGACTGATTAACCAATGTGACAAGTTCTGAGTTAAGAGAAGTTGTTCATGCTGATTCGCTTCACCCAAACCAATGAGAACGTATGGGCCATGGATTTAAGCTGGCATGATAGATAGGGATCAACAAAAAATAAGAAAACAGAAAGGTAAAAGAAAAGGAATGCTGTAAAATTAGGTTATACCTAAAAAGAAACATTCATATGAGTTTTAGAAGCAAGATGAATAAAGGTTGTTTCAGCAATTAGGAATTATGATGTAATAAAGATCTCAGAAACAACTGAGGGCAGATTAGACAGAAAAGAGCTGATTAGCGCTATGTTAGGGATACCTGGGCCATAAACCCCTGAAACGGGAAAATGCTTTCAACATTTAAGAAAAAGACAGGCTTGTATTTATATAGTACTCTTCATGACCATCCAATGTCTCAAAGGCTATGAAGTACTTTTTGAAGTGCAGTCACTGTCGTAGGAAATGTGGCAGCTAACTTGCACTCAGTAAACCCCAAAACAAGCAATGTAATAATGACCAGATAATTGCTTTTCATGATGCACATTAAGGGCCTTGGCAATATTAGCTAAGACAGTAGGGGGAACTCCCCAGCCTTTCTTCAAAATAGTGCCCTGGAATCTATTACACCCACCCACACCCACCGAAGCAGGCAGATAGGGCTGTGATTTAACCTCTCATCCAAAAGCCTGCACCTCTGATACTGCAGTAACGTCAGCTTGATTGTTGTGCTCAAGCCCAGGAGTGGGATTTGAACCCAGGAACTTGGTGATTCAGAGATGAGTGTGCTCCCAACTGAGCCATGGCTGACAGACAATATAGTTTAGTAAGTTTATTTTTGTATGTTTGTACCTATTGCACAATATTAATTATGTTTTGTAGTTTAATTCTTCAATATAATAAGAATATTTCACAGGGGTTCCTTCATTTTTCTTGGGAGGTCAAAAAGGTTCCATGGTTGGCAAAGTTTGGGAAACATGATGTGGAGATGCCGGCGTTGGACTGGGGTGAACACAGTAAGAGTTTTAACAACACCAGGTTAAAGTCCAACAGGTTTATTTGGTAGCAAATACCATTAGCTTTTGGAGCGCTGCTCCTTCGTCAGATGGAGTGGAAATGTGCTCTCAAACAGGGCACAGAGACACAAAAATCAAGTTACAGAATACTGATTAGAATGCGAATCGATTCCAGTCAACTTGAAGCCTCAGTTACAGACATCCTTGTATAATAGACATGAGTCACTTGCTGGTCTCTCGCTGATAGCAAGTTCGCCGTATAGCATGTCTCTGGGGATGCAGCCATTCACATTACCCAGCCAATAGAGTCACTGCTGACCCAAGAGGACAAACATGTTGGGGATACCTCCACGCTGGTGTATTTCTGAATTCAGCACTCTGCCTTGCCAGGAGCCACCCAACATTCATCTGAGGCAGTGCCTAGTATTCATGTAGGTGGAAACTGTTCAGCCGTGATTCGACACCAGCCTTGCCCAATCGCTGTCCCGCATCCCAAGAGGAGACAGACTGATTCTCCTCGGCGACTCCCGCTACAGGCTTGGGAGGGAACAAATCTTTGGAAAGATGGGTTGGGTAGGGAAGGCGTGGGGAAAATAAAAGCCAATGGAGTCCTCCTCCTGACAAAATGTCGAGACCATGACCTAGTCATTACAAACACCCTGTTCCACTAGGGGGACAAGCAGAAGACCTCATGGCAGCACCCCCACTCCAAACACTGGCACCAATCATCTTTCGAGCAAGGGACCGCAAAGATGTCTGTATCACCCATGCTGCGACCGGAGCCAACAAATGCTGAACTGACCAACTGATCCACTCTCCCATCTCCATCACTCTGGCCCCAAACCAGCAGAGGCAGAAAAAAACTCTGTCGCAGGAGACTTAATGTCACTCAACTCAAAGACCACGAGAAGAAAGAGCTACTCAGTCGATGTCTGACAGCTAACCTGGCATTGACCAATAAGCCAGAGCCATAGAATGTCCACAGCACCTGGTCCATTTTAAAAGCTGCCAGTCAGCACCCGCGAGGAGACGCTCGGGCTCTCGACCAGGAAACACCAAGACTGGTTCAATGAGAACAATCAGGAGTTCCAGGATCTCCTTGACCACAAATGCAAAGCATTCCTGAACTGGCAGTTCTGCCAAAACTCGAATGAGAGGAAACAAGCTTGCAGGCAACTGAAGGCTGAGGTGCAACAAAGAACCCATGACCTAAAGAACAGATGGTGGGTGGAGAGAGTGCAGGAGACTCAGCAACTTGCCAACAATCGTGATGTGCGCGGCTTCTTCAGCACAATTAAAATCATCTATGGTCCGAGTACCCAGGGAACCAACCACACTGAGAGCCAAAAAATGAGAGGGGCTCATCAAAGACAGAGAGGCAGTCAACCGCTGCTGGAGAGAGCACTTCGAAGAACCCCTCAACCAAGACGCAGCCTTTGATGCAAGTGCCCTCGACATCATCCTGCAACACGCTACCTGCCACCATCGCTGCGCAACCCCAGCTTGCTGTGAGATTGAAAAAGCCACCCAACAGCTGAAAACCAACAAGGCCTCTGGTACAGATGGAATCCCCTCTAAAATATTAAAATGCGGCAGAGAGGCATTCTTGACAATAATCCACAACCTCATCAACCTTGTCTTGGAGAAAGAGAGCATGCCAGGAGATCTCAAAGACGCCTTAATTGTGACCATCTTCAAAAAAGATGGCCCAATTGCAATAATTACAGAGGGATTTCCCCACCCTCCGCCACGGGAAAGGTCACCATGAAAATCCTCCTCAATCGTCTCCTCCCAGTGAATGAAGAGCTCCTCCCCGAGTGTCAGTGAGGCTTCCACCCACCAAGAGGCACAATGGACATGATCTTCAGCCCACGGCAAATCCAGGAAAAGTGCAGAATGCAATATCAACCTCTGTACATGGCCTTCTTCGATCGCGCAAAGGCCTTCGATTCTGTCAACTGTGAGGGATCGTGGAACATCCTCTTCAAATTCAGCTGCCCACAGAAATTCATCACCATCCTCCGCCTGCTCCATGATTACATGCAAGCCGTGATCATCATCAATGGAACCACCACAGACCCAATACATGTACAAACCGGGGTCAAACAGAGCTGTGTCATCATACCAAAGCTCTTCTCCATCTTCCTCGCAGCAACACTCCACCACCATCATCCTGAAGCTCCTTGCTGGAGTGGAGCTAAACTACCAGACAGATGGAAAACACCATTTGTTCAACTTCTAATGCCTCCAGGCCAGAGCCGAGACCACCCCAACCTGTCATTGAGCCGCAATGTGCAGATTACGCCTGTATGCGTGCACACTCAGAGACTGAGTTACTAAATACCATTGACGCATTTACCGAAGCATGCGAGAGAATGGGCCGCAGACGAAATATCCGGATAACAAGGATTCTCTACCAGCCCACTCCTGTCACACAAAACTGCCCCCAACCATCAAGATCTACAGTGAGCCCCTGGACAACGTGGATCATTTTCCGTACCTCAGGAACCTCCTCAGTGCAATCTACATCGACAATGAAATCCAGCACTGGCTCCAATGCACCAGTGCAGTCTTTCGACACCTGAGGAACAGAGTGTTTGAAGCCCGAGGCCTCAAATCCAGCAGCAAACTTATGGTCTACAGAGCAGCCGCCCTCCTGTGTGCATCAGAAACAAGGACAATATACAGCAGACACTTCAAATCTCTGGAGAGATATAGAGATATCACCAACGTTGCTGGCAGGATAGTCATACCAATGTGAACGTCCTCTCCCCAGCCAACATTTCCAGCATTGAGGCACTGGTCACGCTTGACCAGCTGCAATGGGCGGGTCACACTGTCCGCATGCCCGACACAAGATTTTCGAAACAAGTGCTCTACTCCGAGCTCCGCAAGCGATCACTAGGAGGGCAGAGGAAAAGCTGGAAGGGCACTCTGAAAGCCTCCCTAAATAAATGCAACATCCCCTCCGACATGTTGTGTTGGAGAAATTCATAGTAAGTTAGAAAAATTTCAAATAATCAGGGATTTAAGACACTAATAAAACTACCAGCACCGAGTGAAATGACCTCAGATCAGACTCTCAGTCTAACAGAGGAACTGTTTGCATGAAGATGGCATGAACACAGTAAGAGATTTAAATAAGTCTGAGATTCGAACAAGTATTTCTGATTTAAACATGTATTTTGGATTTTAAAATGTATTTTAGCTGTACTTGTAAAGTAATTGTACACTTTAAACAAAGGCAGGTTGGTGCGAGGCATCATGGGATGAAGACTTAGCAGACGAACCACATTCTTTGGAACAATGAAACCATAGAACTTGCATAGTTTTATCAGCAAAAGTTACGAACAGTATGGTTCCCAAAGCCACTTTATGAATAGGGCTCAAGTTTTTCTGATAAGACAGTTCTTCTCAGACATGAGAACTTCAGCTGTCTGGTTCGGCCATTGATGCAAATGAGAGTTGGTGGGAACAGTAACTTTGACCTCTGTAGCCAAGCGTCTGGGGTTGCTAAGCGATGGGGAAGAAGCATCCAGATTCGACAGACTAATGAAACCCCATGATGTCAGAGGGGAGAATGCAATTGGCTAAGGTATATGACAACTGTTAACAGTGATTGATTTGTACTAATGATGTCAGGTTCATAACTGCCGGAAAGGTGGGAAAAGTAAAACTTGAGAAATGTATAATTGATCTGTTTGATGCATTGTGATTTCAGAGTGGTATTGGAATGCTCAAGGCCTTCTCTTCTAGTGAGGCACTGGACAGCCCAACTCTAATCTCCCCCTTCGATCGTTGGTCAAATAAAGATCATAGAAACCATAGAAACCCTACAGCACAGAAAGAGGCCATTCGGCCCATCGAGTCTGCACCGACCACAATCCCACCCAGGCCCTACCCCCACATCCCTACAGATTTATCCACTAATCCCTCTAACCTACGTATCTCAGGACACTAAGGGCAATTTGTTTTTTAGCATGGCCAATCAACCTAACCCGCACATCTTTGGATACATCTTTAACCAGGACACTGGCTTCATGAGTCTTTGTATTTGCTGAGGTTTTTTGGCGATACCTCGTCTCTGAAAAGACTCTGCAACAAGTGGGAATCACTTGCCTTAGATTGCACAAACTGGAGAAGAAGCATCCGCGAAGGCATTAATCACCTCAAATATCACCGGGTGTAGAACACGGAGGCCAAGTGTAAACAGTGGAAAGACAGCGCACCACCTCTGCCAAACCTGTGGCAGAATCTGAGACTCCAGGATTAGACTATTCAACCACCACAAACCTCCCTGCAGTGGAAGCAAGTCATCCTGAACTCTGAGGGGCTGCCAAACAAGGAGAAGAAGGTAACAGAGCTTTACATTTTTGGCTGGATTGTTGGTGTACACTCAACTTTGACATTACAGTTGCAGCCTTGGCAATCCTGATTTTTGGCATCAATAACAAGTTGCTGATTGTTGATCCAAGATATTGTTCATCCATAGCGAGGCAAAGAGGAGTGATTTGTTGCAGGAGTCTGGGGTAAGAGATCGACTTTTAACATTACTTTTTTTGCGGGCTTTATTTTTTAAAACTTTAAAGTACAAACGGGAAGTAGCCGCGGGGTATTGTGGGAAGGGTGTAGGTTTTTTTTTCAGCGCGGGAGGGTTAAGAGCAGGCCGCACTACCCAGCGGACAGTGTGAATAGTGGGCAGAGGAGTGAGCAGGTAGCAGAGTGAGGGCTGAAGGGCTTTGGCTCAACGGGCTTAGTCGGAAACAGGCGAGGCATATTAGGTTCATCTCGTAGTTTTACCAGTGTACTTGAAGAAAGGGGAACTATGAGTGAAAGTCCAGTTTGTTGTTCTCGGTGTCGGATGTGGGAGTTCCTGGAGTCTCCTAGCCTCCTGGATGTCCATATCTGCACCGGTTTCATCGAACTGCAGCTCCTAAGGGACTGCGTTACGGTACTGGAGCTGTGGCTCGATGACCTTCGTCTGGTCAGGGAAAATGAGGAGCTGATCGATAGGAGTTACAGGCAGATGGTCACACCGGGGCCACGGGAGGAAGACACGTGGGTCACAGTTAGGAAGGGGAAAGGTCAGGTACTAGAGAGTACCCTGGTGGCTGTGCCCCTTAAAAATAAGTACTCCCGTTTGAGTGCTGTTGGGGAAAGCAGCCTACCTGGGGGAAGCAACAGTGGCCGTGCCTCCGGCGCAGAGTCCGGCCCGGCAGCTCAGAAGGGTAGGGAAAGGGAGGATGAGCAAACTGACCACAGCACCATGGTACAGGGAGCCGTTCAAGTGGGGGGAGAAAAAAGAAATGTAGTAGAAATTGGGGATAGTACACTTTTGGATGCTGTTGGGGGGGGACGACTTAGCAGGGGTAAGCCATGGTGTACAGGTCACTGGCTCAGAGTCTGTCCTTGTTGCTCAGAAGGGAAGCGGGGAGAGGAGTGGAGGATTAGTCATTGGGGACTCCATAGTTAAAGGGATGGATACATTCTGCGGGAACAAGAGAGACTCGCGGTTGGTGTGTTGCTTCCCAGGAGCCAGAGTCCATGATGTCTCGGATCGTGTTTTCGAAATCCTTAAGGGGGAGGGGGACCAGCCCAAGCTGTGGTTCATATAGGCACTCAAGACATAGGTAGGAAAAGGGATGGGGATGTAAGGCAGAAATTCAGGGAGTTAGGGTGAAAGCTTAGGGCTAGAACAAACAAAGTTGTTATCTCTGGTTTGTTACCTGTGCCACGTGATAGTGAGGAGAGGAATAGGGAGAGAGAGCAGATGAACACTTGGTTACAGGGATGGTGCAGGAGGGAGGGTTTCAGATACCTGGACAATTGGGGCTCTTTCTGGAGTAGGTGGGACCTCTGGATGGTCTGCACCTGAACCAGAGAGGTACCAATATCTTGGGGGGGGGAAATTTGTTAATGCTCTTCGGGAGGGTTTAAACTAATTCAGCAGGGGGGTGGGTACCTGAATTGTAGCTCTAGTGTACAGGAGGCTGAGAGTAGTGAGGTCATGGAGAGGTTTCAGGGTTGCAGGAGTGTACTGGCAGGCAGGAAGGTGGTTTGAAGTGTTATACTTCAACGCCAGGAGCATCCGGAATAAGGTGGGTGAGCTTGCAGCATGGGTTGGTACCTGGGATTTCGATGCTGTGGCCATCTCGGAGACATGGATAGAACAGGGACAGGAATGGTTGTTGCAAGTTCCAGGGTTTAGATGTTTCAGTAAGTGCAGTGAAGGTGGTAAAAGAGGGGGAGGTGTGACATTGTTAGTCAAGGACAGTATTACGGTGGCAGAAAGGACATTTGATGAGGACTCGTCTACTGAGGTACTTTGGGCTGAGGTTAGAAACAGGAAAGGAGAGGTCACCCTGTTGGGAGTTTTTTATAGACCTCCGAAAAGTTCCTCGACATCTCTGGAAAGGATTGCAAAGATGATTCTGGATAGGAGCGAAAGTAACAGGGTAGTTGTTATGGGGGACTTTAACTTTACAAATATTGACTGGAAAAGCTATAGTTCGAGTACTTTAGAAGCGTCAGTTTTTGTCCAATGTGTGCAGAAAGGCTTCCTGACACAGTATGTAGATAGACCAACAAGAGGCGAGGCCACACTGAATTTGGTACTGGGTAATGAACCAGGCCAGGTGTTAGATCTGGAGGTAGGTGAGCACTTTGGTAATAGTGACCACAATTCGATTACGTTTACCTTAGCAATGGAAAGGGATAGGTATATACCGAAGGGCAAGAGTTATAGCTGGGGGAAAGGAAATTATGATGCAATTAGGCGAGATTTAGGTGGCATAGGTTGGGGAAGGAAACTGCAGGGGATGGGCACTATTGTAATGTGGAGCTTGTTCAAGGAACAGCTACTACGCGTCCTCGATAAATATGTACCTGTCAGACAGGGAGGAAGCAGTCGTGTGAGGGAACCGTGGTTTACTAAGGAGGTTGAATCTCTTGTGAAGAGGAAGAAGGAGACTTATGTTAAGATGAGACGTGAAGGCTCAGTCAGGGCGCTTGAGAGTTACAAGTTAGCCAGGAAGGACCTAAAGAAAGAGTTAAGAAGAGCCAGGAGGGGACATGAGAAGTCTTTAGCAGGTAGGATCAAGGAAAACCCTAAAGCTTTCTATAGGTATGTCAGGAGTAAAAGAATGACTAGGGTAAGATTAGGGCCAGTCAAGGACAGTGGTGGGAAGTTGTGTGTGGAGTCTGAAGAGATAGGAGAGGTACTAAATGAATATTTTTCGTCGGTATTCACACAGGAGAGGGACAGTGTTGTCGAGGGGAGTACTGAGATGCAGGCTGTTGGACTGGACGGGATTGAGGTTCATAAGGAGGAGGTGTTAGCAATTCTGGAAAGGGTAAAAATAGATAAGTCCCCTGGGCCAGATGGGATTTATCCTAGGATTCTCTGGGAGGCTAGGGAGGAGATTGCAGAGCCTTTGGCTTTGATCTTTGTGTCGTCATTGTCTACAGGAACAGTGCCAGAAGACTGGAGGATAGCAAATGTTGTCCCCTTGTTCAAGAAGGGGAGTAGGGACAACCCTGGTAATTATAGACCGGCGAGCCTTACTTCTGTTGTGGGCAAAGTTTTGGAAAGGATTATAAGAGATAGGATTTATAATATCCCCTAGAAAGGAATAATTTGATTAGGGATAGTCAGCACGGTTTTGTGAAGGGTAGGTCGTGCCTCACAAACCTTATTGAGTTCTTTGAGAAGGTGACCAAAGAGGTGGATGAGGGTAAAGCGGTTGATGTGTTGTATATGGATTTCAGCAAAGCGTTTGATAAGGTTCCCCATGGTAAGCTATTGCAGAAAATACGGATACATGGGATTGAGGGTGATTTAGTGGTTTGGATCAGGAACTGGCTAGCTGTAAGAAAACAGAGGGTGGTGGTTGATGGGAAATGTTCATCCTGGAGTTCAGTTACTAGTGGGGCCACTGCTGTTTGTCATTTTTATAAATGACCTGGATGAGGGCGTAGAAAGATGGATTAGTAAATTTGCAGATGACACTAAAGTCGGTGGAGCTGTAGACAGTGCGGAGGGAAGTGGCAGATTACAGAGGGACATAGATAAGCTGCAGAGCTGGGCTGAGAGGCGGCAAATGGAGTTTAATGCGGAAAAGTGTGAGGTGATTCACTTTGGAAGGAGTAACAGGAATACAGAGTACTGGGCTAATGGTAAGATACTTGCTAGTGTGGATGAACAGAGGGATCTGGGTGTCCATGTGCATAGATCCCTGAAAGTTGGCACCCACGTTGATAGGATTGTTAAGAAGGCATACGGTGTGTTAGCTTTTATTGGTAGAGGGATTGAGTTTCAGAGCCATGAGGTCATGCTGCAACTGTACAAAACTCTGGTGCGGCCGAACTTGGAGTATTGCGTACAGTTCTGGTCGCCGCATTATAGGAAAGATGTGGAAGCATTGGAAAGGGCGCAGAGGAGATTTACCAGGATGTTGCCTGGTATGGTGGGAAGATCGTATGAGCAAAGGCTGAGGGACTTGAGGTTGTTTTCGTTAGAGAGAAGAAGAGGTGACTTAATAGAGGCATACAAGATGCTCAGAGGATTAGATAGGGTGGATAGTGAGAGTCTTTTTCCTCGGATGGTGATGGCTAACACGAGGGGACATAGCTTTAAATTGAGGGGTGAGAGATATAGGACAGATGTTAGAGGTAGGTTCTTTACTCAGAGAGTAGTAAGGGCATGGAATGCCCTGCCTGCAGCAGTAGTGGACTCGTCAACGTTAAGAGCATTCAAATGGTTATTGGATAAACATATGGATGATATTGGAATAGTGTAGATTAGAGGGGTTTTAGATTGGTTTCACAGGTCGGCGCAACTTTGAGGGCCGAAGAGCCTGTACTGCGCTGTAATGTTCTATATGTGAGGCTGTTGATGACCTCCAGAGTGACGTTGTCAGTATGATGGAAGATGGAGTCTCTACATTCTGACCCATAAGTTTGGTCTTCCTGATGCTGATTGTCAGTTTTATATATCAAGAAATTAGTAACAAAATATAATTCTAAAAACTCACGATAATGTAAGAAAAATAAAACTGCACAAAGTCTGTAAGGAGAAGGATGAGAGAAACTGCTTTGAACACAAAATGTTAAAAAGGAAACTGGAATGAATATAATCAGAGTTAAGTGTAACAATAAAAAAAAAATCCTGTATTAGAATAGAAAAAGAGGAAAAAAACCAAGACCGTTTTAGGATGAAACTGAAGTCAAACAAAAAATAATTCCTATATCAATTGATCACTTCACACAAACACTCACTTTAGAAAGCACAATATCATGTCTATAACTAAACTAAATTTATGTCATGTTATCTTCATAACTATCCGAAACCGATGTTAAAAAAGGTTCAAAACTAATAAATCCCAAAGATGATCACTATATACCGAAGGTCATTATGCGGTGACAACATCCTACTGGATGAAATTGTTGCTTATTGCCAGTTTCTGGAAAATGGTGAAGGAATGTATAGATCTTGGTTCCCAATGTGAATAAGGACAGTAAGATTGTTTTGTGGACAGTAGGATTGTTTAGTGGACAGTAGGATTGTTTTGTGGTTGAATAGAACTGGAGTGTGTAGACGCTCTATGACCAAACTAAGGCAAACACAATGGTAACTCGGAAATCAGTCATGATGCAGAGATGTCCTATTTGCACAAAGGAGGACTTGTATTTATATAGTGCCCTTTACAATCATCAGATGTCCCAAAACACATTATAGCCACTGGAGCACTTTTGAAGTGCAGTCACTGTTTTAACAGAATAACACTGCTGAAAATAGAAACTGGTTCATCATGTGGTGCTCTTGTGCAGATGACTGAAAAACACAAATTAAACTAACAAAGCTAAATAACAAAATACCTACAGATACAGATGAATAATAGACATATATTAATGTACAAGGAGAATAAGAGTAATAATTAGAATTTTAGAACATCTTCTGCAACTTTTCATGCTGTTTGAGCAAAAACAATGAAGTCATGTAAGATGTAGCATCATTACTTACTGGTCTCCAGATTGTCCTTGGTCATTCTTAGCTTTGGGACTGCAACTTGATTTGGAACCTGTCACATTTTTACCCTCCTCCTCTGTAGATCTTTTGTGGTCAGGTTCACTTTTAGCCTGAAGATACAAATACAAATTTTAGTTGACTATTGAATCCCTACGGTACAGATGAAGGCCATTCAGACTCCATCGAGCCTGTATCGATAACAATCCCACCCAGGCCCTATCCCTGTAACCCCACATGTTCACCCTGCTAATCCCGACACTAAGGGGCAATTTAGCATCACCAATCCATCCAACCCACATATCTTTGGACTACGGGATGAAACCGGAGCACCCGGAGGAAACCCACGCAGACATGGGGAGAATGTGCAAACTCCACACAGTCACCCAAGGTCAGGCGCTGAGAGGCAGCAGTGTTAACCACTGTGCCACACATGGAGTGATCACTGGATTGCAAATGCATGCACCATTTTCCACATCGTCAAGAACCAATAACAAACAAGTCAACAGAACCACACATGCAACAATTCTATTCTCCTCGGTGTGGACAGCATATGGTCATCTGAGTCGACCTACCTACACATGGCCTCTGTCAACATCATTCAGCATCTGATTAATCTGCTTTCTTAATTGTACTAAACAGCTGACTTCTCTGCATTTTGAATGAATAAAGCCCTGTAACTCACCACATTGTGTGGAAATTATAGGTACAAAATCCAAATGGCAAGGGTGGAGATAAGATTTGTGAATGTTAACCAGTTCAGATCAACTCTCTGTCCCTCAAATCAAAAATCCCAATTCTGACCCATTGGCCGAAAACTTACCACCTCACCTGCCCTGGAATTGGGGCGGGCGAGGTTCCCAGAACGGAAATCTCCATTGGCCTCGGGGAGGATTTGATGATCTTGCCCGAGCAAGGCCGTAAAATCTCACCCATTATGGTTTCTACACACGTTTATAAACTTAAGTGTGAAATCAGACAAAATTCTGGGAGGGATAATCGGAGCTATTTTGAATGCGGTAGCTAATCTTGTGTGGTGTAACTCACATCATAAAATGGGGTGGGATTTTCCTCCCCTTCCATGGTGTGTTTCATGATGCCGGCAGTGGGATCTTATGGTGCCGCTGTTGTCAATTGGGTTTCCTGTTGAATACAGCCCTCGCTGCTGGGAAACCCACATTGGGGGTGTGGTGTTGGTGGGACCATAAGATCCCAGAAATGGAAATGGCAGCAAGATTTTGGTGATGGACTTTTTCTGTAATGTCCTATTCCTGAGTTCTTTATTCTCTTTATTCAACTCTTCTCCCACTCCCTTCCATTAACCCATGTCCCCATAAGTCTGGATGCTGTAACCCAACACCCAATCAAGAGAGCTTGGTAGGTGTTATCATGGCTCCTCACACTGGATGAACTCTGCAGTGCTCCCTACAATGGGAACCCATCTTGTGATAGTCACGAGGGTGCTTCTTCACTGTCTGTCTGAGCTGCAAGCAACACACCAGACGTTCAGGTGAGTGCACTCGTGTTCATGCTTCAGGAGTTCCCAATGGGGACCCCATCACAGCCACCCGTATGCTCTCCATGTCTGTCATGGCGATGATGTGGCAATGGTTGGCAGGCCACTGAGGTGGCGTATGGCACCGGGAAGGGTTACAGCATCCAGGCTCATGGCGATTGTACACCAAATTCGCTAATGTTATTGAAATCCAGTCAAATTCATGCTAATAAGCTTTGTGGCCAAAAGCGATTCTGGCCATTAAAAAGCATCTCCACATCATTAAAAAGGAGCCAGGAAGATAGCTATTTTCCCAGCTCACCACGCTGATTGCCAGGTGCGGCAAGTTGGTAAGATTGCACCCATAAACATTTAGCTAGGGAAAATAGTGGCCTATTAAGGATAAAAACAAATCTTTATACAGAGGAAGGAGACATTACGAACGTATTAAAAAAGCACTTTATATTTGTCTTCACAAAAACAGCTGTGAAGGTTACACTAAAACTAGAGAGGGAAGTTATGGGTACTATTGTAATAGATGATACATAATATAAAAGATTAGAATTGTTGAAAGATGGCAAGTCACCTGATGGAATGCATCCTACGCAACAGTAAAAATACCAGAGGTAATAGTCACAATCTTTCAATCCTTATTGGATACAGTAGTTTTGCCAGAGGATGAGAGGGTGCTAATGCAATACCACTATTCGGGAAAGGGATAAACCAGGAAACTAGACAGCCTAACATCAAACAAAGAACAAAGAACAATACAGCACAGGAACAGGCCCTTCGGCCCTCCAAGCCCGTGCCGCTCCCTGGTCCAAACTAGACCATCAGTGGTGGAGTTATTGGAAACCGCTATCGGGTTCAAAATAAACTTTTATTTGAAAGGTCTAGGTTAACCAAGGAGAGAAATAGAATCTGACCAACTTAATTGAATTCTTTGATGAGCTACAGAAAAGTCTGATTAATGTGCAGTAGATGTTCTGGATAATGGAGATATTTGACAAACAACAGGCTTATTAATGGAAGCCCTGGTAATAAATGATAGTGTGGACACAAATTTGGCTCAGTAACAAAGCAATGGAATGCATGTTTTTCAGACAGGGAGGTGGCTTGCAGCAATGCTCTCCATTGGTCAGTTTTGTTTTTGCTGCTCTTTTACAATTTTTATGATTATTCTGGAGTCAGGTGCAGGGAGCAGCATTATAAAATATGCAGATAGCAAACTTGGCAAGGGTAGATCATGATAGGGATAGTTATGCGCTTCAGGATAACAGGCAGGTTAATGAAATGGGTAGATGGAGTTCAGTACAGAGAAGGGCTACATAAGGAAAGACATATTATAAATGGCATGATTTTGAAAAGTTTAGATAAACAGAGAGGCCTTGCTGTCTACATACACAAATCTTTAAAAGGTGTCAGCGCAAGCTGATAACAAAGCAGAAAAAGAATGGGCTTCCATAATTTATAAACAGGAATAGAATATAAATGCTGGGTAGCATACTTTATGTCAACTTTAGAAATCACTGGTTAGGCCTTAGGTGAAATACTCTGGACAATTTTGAGTACCACAATTGAGGAAAGATGCAAAGGCCTTACAGACAGAAACAAAAGAGTTTTATCATGATGTTACCAGGGATGAGGGACATCAGAGAGGTTGATAATGCCACAACGTAGGAAGGACTCATGATCATCGCTCCTGCCCCGTCAAAAGGCAAATTATGTGGGGATACATGCAGGGGCAAGTTATAAATACACTCAACAGGGAAAAGTGGAACATTAACACTAATCGGCTTATTATCCCAATAGTTCTTCCTCATCCTATATGCTCCACTGCTCCCATTTGCTAAACATTCAGGATCTGCCAATCCCACACATAATAGTAGCAAGCTCGAGGTGCAGAATCTCTCTCAAAGATTCAACATCCTAGCTAGTATCCCTTCCACAATCAACACCATCAGAAAAAGAGATTTAAAATGTTGAAGTATGAAATATAAAAATATTATGACTAAGTGCTTCAGTTAACAGAAAATCTCCAATTGCTACCTGCACAAGCACAGCACTGCATAAAGCATTCTATTAACAAAAAACTGCTATGCATGTTTAAGCTGCTTACAGATTCAGGCATCTTGCAAATGATCTCTGCGAGCTGTACAGTGTGGCAGGTTAATAGGCAGCACACTGGGTCTAAACATATGTTCACCCAATATGCACATTTGTATCTTTCCCTGCAGGGTAAATTCATAGTAATGAGGAAGGTACTGATTTTCCTGCTCAAATTATTGTGGATTAACTAATCCCACTTCAGGGACAGGGACAAGGGCTTGACTACTACAAACCTGTTAAATTTCTAAATAACGTAGTAGTATGTTCCACCTACCACCACCACCCCATACAGCCTTCTTGGAAATATAAGTTTCTATGAAGGCCTTGCACAAGTTGGTCCACTTAAGTCACGCACTTAAATTAATCATCTGTCTGCTACAAAAACATTAGTGCGTATGTTGCCTGTCACCCTTTGTGTTCCAACTATGGCTTATAAACAAAAATGACAACATGATAAAGTTTGTAACTTAATTCCTAACAAAAGAAAGTACATTTTTGAACTAAGAGAAGTGCTGAATCATTCTTAAAAATCACATTAAAGCAACTTATTTGGATAAATGTTATTGTGTACAACAATGAAAAGTCACCAAAATATGACTATATGTAGACCCAGCATGAATAACCTGAGCATTGGTATTAACTACATTACAATATATAAAGGAGCACTGCCTTATACAGCATACTTAATTTCCTCCTCCTTCACTACATGAAGTAATACAGCACAATAACATCCTCTTCTTGCAGGCCACTGCCTTGTGCTAGAGAGCAATACAGCAATGTACATTATTATAGATACTGTTGGGGGTGGTGGGGGCAAACCCAGGGCAAGAACTTTAATAAAATCAACCTACTTGTAGCAAGGAGGCCGTCAGTGGGCCAGGATACTTAGTAGAGTGAGCATTGCTGCGGCTGTTTAACTTGTTATGGCATTAATTTCCCTTCTCTGGGTTTCCTGACCAGAGTGCGTCAGGAACTCTCTGGTTTGTTGAGTTTCAAAGCCAGCAATAGATCGATCAGTGCAGTGAATATCAACACTCCCGATTTGAGTAGTTGCAAAGGGAAGTTCAGACAACGCTCCCAACCATAAATCCTAAAGGGATCCTGCTATGGATCAGAATGGTCTAGGTCTTTTGCCCCTCAAATCAAGCTAGGTCTTTTCTCCTTGGAGGGGCAAAGGATGTGAGGTGACCTGATAGAGGTGTATACGATGTTGAGGGGTATTGATAGAGTAGATTCTCAGAGGCTGGAATGGTTGCCACAAGAGGTCACAGGTTTAGAGTGCTGGGGAGTAGGTACAGAGGAAATCTTAGGGGTAAGTTTTTCAATTCGAGGGTGGTGGGTGTGTGGAATCGGCTGCCAGTAGTGGTGGGGGAGGTGGATTTGATAGGGTCTTTTAAGAGACTTTTGGATAAGTTCATGGAAGTTAGTAAGATAGAGTTATAGGTAAGCCTTGTAGGTAGGGACATGTTCGGCGTAACTTGTGGGCCGAAGAGCCTGTTTGTGCTGTAGCTTTTCTATGTTCTAATGGCTTTGTTGCTGATCTGAAGAATCAATGCAGGAAATCTGCCTCCTAGTCCTTGGATGCATCTCGATTAAGTCACACTGTAGGTTGTGAAGACTAGAACTACTGTTCTCTGCAGATTGGAAGAGGTCAACTGTACAAATCAAACAGATGTGACTGGAAGCGGCTGGTTGTCACATGGGGCGGTGCAAATCACAGGCAAGCAGGAGCAAGTGTTGGAGACAATGACAGGAGCGGAGAGTCCCCAGAGGCTACAAGGCTCTGCTCAGCTGAACACAGATGCTGAGCTTTGGATGTCATCCACCAGGAGGATTATCCTGGAACAGCAACGAGAAGTGTGAGGACATTTCTAGAGGAACTGCGTACCTCTGGAGAAGTCCGTCCCTAGCATAAGTTCCATGATGTCTCAGACGTTTGTGTTGATGTCCATGATGAAAAGAGTGGCCACCTGCAAGAACAGTCAGGTGCAGTAGGTAACTAAGTACATGCCTGCACTCACCAATGGTCTTTCACTTTAAAAAGAATTGAGAAAAGCTTCACCTTGACCATCAGCAAAGTGCAGCTGAGTCACGAGAGGAAAGATCCGAGAAAAGGCACAAGGAAATAGGGCTTTTGCTTAAGGTATTCCCACTCTTCATCCCTTGCCCCCATCACAATATGCCCCTAGTTCCCCAAGCCCACACCAGTAAGAGTCTCACATGCTGCTTCCTGACGGAATTTATCCCCACACAGATGTAAATAGGCAGTCTGTGACTGGCCCTCAGAATCCACAGGACATTGCCCCAACAAGCCTGTCTTTAGTTCTACTAAAGCCACAGAGGTAACATTACATAGAAATAAAAGGAAGTAGAAAAGGAAGACTTAATAGTTTGTATAAAGGATATTTGGATACTTATAACATGGTCACTATCTGAATGCATTTGAAAATGTTAAAGAATCAAATAAGTCTCAGTTGTCCAGCCATCTCTAATGATGCCTCGAAACCTCAAAATTAGCCTCAAGGAGCATGGTATGACAAGATTAGAAGATGAGAAAGGAGTGCAAATGAGATGGAGTGAGTACTAATTGTGGGAATGATTTGTACTGGGGAGGGAGGGGCAATGAGTTCAGTATTGGTGTGCCAGTAGGGTTCACACTCAGTATTTCTGAATCATGCCTGTATGAGTTTGTCACGGGCTTCTCTGGCAGGAAGGCAAGCATCTGCAGCCATCCTGGACACATCAGGTGCCTGCTCCTCCTGAGGATGCAGAGTCATCACTTTCCTCCTCCAGCAGCTCCAGTCCCTTTTGTAGTGCAATACTTTGTACACCAGACCCCTACCATTCAGAACACCTTGCAGGTATATGCTAAAGGGTGTCCCCAGATCCAGGCAGCTAAATCACTCTGGAGCAACTCAAAGACTTGCTCTATTAGTGTTGTGCTCATATGGCTCAGGTTACGTTTCCTCTGCATCAGTGGTAGGGCTCCTCACAAACATCATCAGCCGCGTCCCTTGTCTCAAAGCAGCCGTCCACTGACTCTGTTCGGAGGCGCCAAGACCTGTGGGAGATGTGACTGGTGCAAACTGAAGTCACCCCGACAGCTTCCAGAATATCTTGTACGGATACATGCTCGAAAACCCAGAATAATCTTTCAACATTAAATGTTCTATAACAAATTGTTGTCGCTGAATGGAAAGCGCTCCTATCATTGGTCCTATCAGAGGATTTAAGCCCAACAACAGCTCAGAGTTGCATGACAGATTTAGCATGAAACACATCATAGTATCTATTCAATGATAAAAGTACAAATCTATTTTCACACACACCTTTTGTGAGGGTACTGAGACACACCATCTCTACTCTTCTGCCCCCAAATTAAATCTGATAATTAACAGCAAAAAAGGTGACAGTTCATATCACTCATAAAATTCTCACCTTTCCATTTTTACTGGAGAGGTTCTTTACGCAAGTTTCTTCTTTTGTAGAAAACAGGCCGCCCACCAACAGGTTATTGCCCGTGGCATCTGAAGTACTATGGTTGCTGGACAGCCCTAAATAACAGGTATGCTCATTAATCAGTAATATAAAAATACAATTTTTGACTTACATTAGCTCAGAAAACAGCAGAGCAAACTCTGGGGACAATGGACTGAGCTTTTTCATTATTTCTGAAATAAACCTTTCCATTATTTCTGTTTCAGTATTGCTTGATCTAACAGTTTTAAATATGGCACAGCAAACATAATTTGAGTTACTCTCATTTACCACCCCATTACTCCTAATAACTTCATTTTGGTTTATATCTAATTTCAATGTTTTGCACATCCAACCTCAATATTGACTGTAAGGGACACAGTTGTCAGCCACCTGTGGTAACTCCTAGCATTAGGAGGTCAGGTACCTTGCAGACTGATCGAGAACATAAGAAAGAAGAGGAACCATTCAGCCCCTCAGGCCTACTCTGCCATTCAATGAGACCACGGCTGATGAAGAACCAAGTACAAGAAGAATCAATGTAACCCTCATAGGAGCACCGTGCACAATGTGGAAGGCAGCAAAAACCAGAGTCAAATTCAGAACTCAGTAGAGACAAGTCAACAAGTGCAAACTTTCATCCCATATCTTCGCAAAAAAGTACTCCTGTTCAGATGTAACCTAGTTTTTACACTTCAAGCAGCTCTCCAGAACATTATACTTCAATAATGATGCAATTTTTAAAAAAAGAGTTAAAATACATCTGAGCAGCCCAGGTACCTCATAAATGATGACAAGACACATTATAGTTTTTGGTAGGAATACCAATATTGTTTAAAACTCAAAGTCTGGAAGCAACAAAATTTCTCCAACTGGCAACCAGACTTCACTTAAAGTTCAACTCCTCTCTATTTTTCCCCTCCCAACCACCTTGCTAAAATGCGACTAGTAAATATCAAATTTCCATTTAAACCAATAAATACTGAATAATCCCAGGCCTGACCCATCAGGCTTCACTTAGTATCGATAACATCTCACAGATAAGCATCATGAAAGAAGATGATCAAATATTTGCAGATTTTCAGAAAAACACAAAATAATTTATTTGCCATTCAATAACTTTTCACCCACTTTTTTTAAACACACCTCCACCGCTGGATTCCAGTTTTGTGCTGTCCCTTGATTCATTCAGTACGGTCAGCGACTGCTGACTGCTTTGCAGATAGGGTTAATTTATACAAGCCAACAGGACACATAATTTAATGAGTGAACTGTTCTTTTCCAAACTTTTTAATCCACTTGAAACACATCTATCCACACATGAGAAAAGAGCTCCAGTCTCGTGAAGATCAGAACAAATGTGCTAAGCTCTGTAGTCTCCTTCAATCAACCAAGATCAACACCCATGATCAAAGAAGCCGACAGGTTACAATCCTAAGTATACTAACAGGAAGAAACACCAGCTTACATGTATACTATACACACCAGGAAACAAACTTAAATATAGAACTTTTACACATATCAACAAAATGCTAACTAATGAACTTCAAAACATAATTTAAAAAAAAACTTACTTCTCCTATGGTTTAGCTGCTAGCAACCCTCAATCCCTGTATAAATGCAAGTTACTGTCCTCTGTCTTTCAGAATGTGTTTCTGCTGTAACACCTTCACAATTAAACTAGCGCAGTTCGAGGACTGCAGTAAGTTCAGTTTTTATGTTTATGGTGTTGTGAATTTTATTTATATATATTTATATAAATATTTGCTTCAAACTTCAGATTATTTTTGTACTGTTTGAAATCTATAGCATACCTTTAACTGGATTTGCTTCACTATTAGTACTTTTGCCATCCTCAATTGAGCTGAAATTACAAAATTGGATTAGAGTAATGAGAAAGTCTTACAAATAGCTTCCAGAAATATCACACTTAAGCATCTATCCAGTTTTTAAAGCAAATTCTTCCTCACCTACCAAAGTACAAAGTCACAATCAACCGGGATCACACTATCTGTAATCCCACGACTTGCCTAGGCTTGCAAAATCTCACTAACTATCCTGGCTGGAGACAATACGCACCTCTTTAACCTGTGCTTTAACCTGGTGTTGTGAGACTTCTCACTGTGCTTACCCCATTCCAACGCCAGCATCTCCACATACTGAATTTTCTGCCAGTATATATCACTGTCAATTAAGTACTTTTAGATGTCTCAATGACATCTCCTACCTCTGCTGCATACAGAATCATAGAATCATTTACCACAGGAGGAGGCCATTCGGTCCACTGTGCCTGGGCAAGCTCTTCATAAATCCTATTCAAATAGTTCCACCCCCCGAAGTTTACCCCAGTAGCCTGTCACACCTTTCCTTTTCAAATATTCATCCAAACCCTTTTTGATCATTACTATTGAATCTGTTTCCACAAACGCTTTTCAGGACGTTCACTCCATACAAAAACTCAAATCTAGGTTTTTGGCCAATTTAATTAAATCTGTGCCCCCTGGTTACTGAATTTTCATCAGCAGTCTCACAACACCAGGTTAAAGTCCAACAGGTTTATTTGGGAGCACAAGCTTTCTGAGTCTCAGGCTCCTTCTTCAGGTGATGAGGAGTTGTGTTCACAAACAGGGCACATACTGGCACAAACTCAATTTATAAGATAATGGTTGGAATGTGAGTCTTTACAGGTAATCAAGTCTTAAAGGTATAGACAATGTGAGTGGAGAGAGCGTTAAGCACAGGTTAAAGAGATGTGTATTGTCTTCAGCCAACGTTGTCTACCTGATACGCTGCAGGAAAGGATGTCCCGAGGCATGGTACATTGGGGAGACCATGCATACACTACGACAACGGATGAATGAACACTGCTTGACAATCACCAGGCAGGAGTGTTCCTTTCCAGTCGGGGAACACTTCAGCGGTCACGGGCATTCAGCTTCTGATCTTCGGGTAAGCGTTCTCCAAGGCGGCCTTCACGATACACGACAACGCAGAATCGCTGAGCAGAAACTGATAGCCAAGTTCCACACATGAGGACGGCCTCAACCGGGATCTTGGGTTCATGTCACACTATCTGTAATCCCACGACTTGCCTGGGCTTGCAAACTCTCACTAACTATCCTCGCTGGAGACAATATGCACCTCTTTAATCTATGCTTTAACCTGGTGTTGTGAGACTTCTTACTGTGCTTACCCCAGTCCAATGCCAGCATCTCCACATACTGAATTTTCTGCCAGTAAAAAGTTTCTCTATTTATTCTATCAAAACCTCTCAATTTTGAACACCTTTCTGAAAGCTCATACAATCCCTAAGTGCAGAAGGAAGCCATTCGGCCCATGGAGTCTGTACCGACCACAACCCCACCCAGGCCCTATTCCCGTAACCCCACATATTTACCTTGCTAATCCTCCTGACACTAGGTTAATTTAGCATGGCCAATCAATCTAACCCGCACATCTTTGGACTGTGGGAGGAAACCGGAGCACCCAGAAGAAACCCATGCAGACACGGGGAGAATGTGCAAACTCCACCCGGACAGTGACTTGAGGCCGGAAATGAACCGAGGTCCCTGGCACTGTGAGGCAGCAGTGCTAACACTGTGCCACCGTGCTGCCCTAGCTCCCTTAATCTTCTCTGCCCGAAGTACAATCTCAGTTGCTCTATTCTTGCTACATAATGGGAAATCCCTCATTCGTGGTACGCTTCTAGTAAATCATATCTGTACTCTCTCTAAAGCATTGAAATCCTTCTAAAATCTAATGCCCAGAATTGAACACTATATTTGAGATGAGGCCTTACCATTGACTTATAAAGATATGGTGTAACTTTCTTGCTTTTGTACTATATGTCTTTATTTATAAAGTCAAGGATCCCATATTTGGGAGTTCCAAAGAAGAGTTATATTGGACTGGAAACAGTTAACTTTGTTTCATGCTCCACAGGTGCTGCCAGAGTGGTGAGCTTTTCCAGCATTTTCTGGTTTTATTTCAGATCTTCAGCATCTGCAATTTCATTTTTAATATCCTGTATGCTGTTTATTAATTTGTCCTATCACCGTCAAAGACTTGGATATGTAAACTCTCCCATCTTTCTCTGTTACACTACCTTCAAAATTGTATCATTTAGTTTATTTTGCCTCTCCTCATTCTCTCGCACACAAAATGTTTTGGTGCATTAAATTCCACCTGCCAAGTGTCTTGCCATTTTATCAGTATCTGTCCTATGGAAGCTTGCCTTGTGTTTGCCCATTTTACCAATCTATGTTTTATGAAGTCTTTAATTATCCTCACTGTACAAAAATAATTTCAATTTATTTTGGTGCCATCAGTGAACAGTACATAGAGGCAAAGTATTCCAATACGTAACTAATCCGTTGGGTTAGAGGAGAGTAAAAAAAGTGAAAAATTATGTAGCTTCAAACAGAAAGAAAATAAACTTGTAAGAGCTTTTAGCCAACATAACAAGGGCACAATTAATAGTGTTATGTCGGCCCATTTCAGATATGTTTATCAGAATCACCTTAGTATGAACAGAAATTAGGTTGAGAACTAAGAAACACACCTCTTAATTGGGTCATGGTCCACTACAATTGAAGAATCATTCTTATTTGCGTTGCCAGTTCCTTCAGCTGTCATGTTTTCGCCATTGATCTGCTCAGTTCCTGGATGCTGTACTTTCTTTGTACTCTCAATGCTTTCCTCTTGCATTTCACATTCCTGCTGGCAATTTTCCATCTCACTTGAATTTCCAGTCATAAACACCTTTTCCATGCCCATCTTTTCCTTGGCATTTTGTGTAGAATCTGCCTTGGGTTCATCCAGCTGCATGTCATTGTCCACATCCAGTGCAAATGTGTCCTCCACTTGTTGCTCGACGAAGGAATGATCCTCATCCTGATAGGTGTCTGTGACGATCATATATTGTGCCAATAGCTGCAAGTCTTCAGAGGGAGTCTCTGTAAGGACTGAGCTATGAGCTTTCCTCGAATCTTTAGCTATAGTCTCCTTTTCTATGGTGGGGCGGTGGAGGGGGGAAGAATAGAACAGAACATGTTTAAATTACTGCAGTTACAGCAAACATAAATATGAAGCTAGTATTTCACTGTACTCAAATCAGGGATCGGAAAAGTGACAGAATTTTAAAAACTGCCAGAAAACAAATTCACCAGCAAACCAGAAGAATTGCTCATTCTCCCTACAGCACTGTAATTTTTTCCCATGCTAGCACCTATCTTGCAAGAAATATGATTGAGGGGACTTGACACAGTACTTGCTGAGAGGATGTTTTCCCTCAGGGGGAATCCAGAACTAGAGGGCACAGTTTAAAAATAAGGGGAGTCCTATTTAAGACAGAGATGAGGAGGAATTTATTCTCTGAGCATCATTAGTGTTTAGAATTCTCTTCCCTAGGGGTCATCGAATATGTTCAAGGTGGAGTTAGACAGATTTTTTGATCGACAACTGGTCAAGGCTTATGGGAAATGGACAGGAACGTGGAGGTGACGCTATAATCAGATTAGCCACGATCTTATAGAATTGCAGAGTTGGCTCAATCGGCCGAATGGCCTATGATTGCTCCTATTTCTTATGATCAAGGTGTTATGATCAGTTGAGGAGGGGCCGAATGGCTCCCCTCTTTTCACACACCTTGTCTGATCATATCAGGTTTGAAGGGATATATTTACGCACCGTGATCATAAACAATCCCCCAATCGGATAGGTTCCCTTGCCTTTAACAAAGTAAGAGGTTAGTTTTATTGTACTTGCATCGATCTGGGTAAACTACGCTCCAACTTTCACACGCCCATCCACACAAAAATACAGATTACAGAATGAGGAAAGTTAGGTCAATCAAATCAAGTCCATTAATAGAAGGAATATTACAGTCAGTGGCTTGGTAACTATATTGGTCAGACCCTCCTTCGGTGGTTCTATGTTTCTATTTAAAGTTCATAGAATCATAGAAACCCTACAGTGCAGAAGGAGGCCATTCGGCCCATCGAGTCTGCACCGACCACAATCTCACCCAGGCCCTACCCCCATATCCCTACATATTTTACCCGTTAATCCCTCTAACCTACACATCTCAGGACACTAAGGGGCAATTTTAGCATGGCCAATCGACCTAACCCGCACATCTTTGGACTGTGGGAGGAAACCGGAGCACCCGGAAGAAACCCACGCAGACACGAGGAGAATGTGCAAACTCCAGACAGTGACCCAAGCCGGGAATCGAACCCAGGTCCCTGGAGCTGTGAAGCAACAGTGCTAACCAGTTACTTTGGCTGTGCCTCTGGAGGCATTGATTCTCCACTCACATTGTCTGTACCTTTAAGACTTGATTACCTGTAAAGATTCGCATTCCAACCATTATTTTGTAAATTGACTTTGTGTCTTTATATGCCCTGTTTGTGAACAGAACTCCCACTTACCTGACGAAGGAGCAGCACTCCGAAAGCTAGTGGATTTTGCTACCAAATAAGCCTGTTGGACTTTAACCTGGTGTTGTGAGACTTCTTACGATATTGATGTTGGACAGAACTTCTGTTTTAAGAGGTCTCTGTTTGCAGTAATTTGCTTCTGGTTAGTCTCAATCAGCAGTGTTCAAAGCTTGCTAGGAAGGGTGGAGAGAAAGGTTCAACAGCTTCTGCTGTTTGTCCTCAGTTCAAGAACATCGACTCTACAAGATATGTCTTGTTTTAAACACAAAGTGGTTTTCTGATCATATGACTTGCTCTCTCCACTGCCAGAGGCTGTTATTTGTGTATTTCAAAAGGTAGCTTGATTAGCTCATGTCTGTAAGCTACCTTACCCGTTGTCTCATATGATTAGATTTAATGCCCCATCTCCAGCAGTTGAATCTCAAAGTTCCTGTCTTAAAGCCTGGTTAATGGCACAGGACAGTAAGAAGTCTCACAACACCAGGTTAAAGACCAACAGGTTTATTTGCTAGCACCTGAAGGAGGAGTGACACTCCAAAAGCTTGTGCTAGCAAATAAACCTGTTGGACTTTAACCTGGTGTTGTGAGACTTCTTACTGTGCTTACCCCAGTCAAACACTGGCATCTCCACATAATGGCACTGGAGCAGGGCCAGGAAGAGAAATCATATATTCTGGTGCTAGTCCTATTTCTGGGACCTTATCTCCCTCTGCTTACATACTTCATTTTAAATCGAAACTAACCACATTTACGAATGCTCAGCATGGAACATCTAACAGGAGGGCAAAGTGCTGCAGATGCTGGATATCTGAAATACAAACAGAATATACTAGAAATACTCAGTAGGCCAGGCAGCATCTGTAGAGAGCGAAACATATGGACAAGGAGCAGGATTCAGCCCTCGAGCCTGCTCCAGTATTTAATGAGATCATGTCTGATCTGATAGTAACCACAAATCTGCATCCCTCCTCCCCCTGATGACCTATCACCCCCTTGCTTACTAAGAATTTATCCACCTCTGTCTTAAAAATATTTTAAAACTCTACTTCCACAACCTTTTCTGGATGAGTTCCAAAGGTTCACAGTGCTCAGAGAAAATGTTTTGCTTCACCTCCATTTTAAATAGGTGACCCCTTATTTTTAAACAGTGACTCCTAGTTCTACATTCCCTGACAAGAGGAAACATCCTCTCCACATCAACCTGTTAGGACTCCTCAGAATCTTATGTTTCAATCAAATTGCCTCTTACTCTCCCAAACTCCAGCGGATACAAGCCTACCCTGACCAGCCTTTCCTCATAAGACAACCCACCCATTCCACGTATTAGTCTGGTAAACTTCCTCTGAACTGCTGCTAACGCATTTACATCTTTCCTTAAATAAGGTGACCAATACTGCACACACTACTTCAAATGTAATCTCACTAGTGCCCTGTACAACCGAAGCACAGCCTCTCTTCTTTTGTATTCAATTCCATTTGTAATAAATGATAACATTCTACTGGCTTTCCCAATTACTTCTGTACCTGCAGACTAGCCTTTTGTAATTCATGAACTAGGACAGCCAGATCCCTCTGCACCTCAGCGCTGCAATCTTTCACTAAATATGATTATTTTTTATTCTTCCTGCTAAAATGGACAATTTCACATTTTCGCATATTATACTCCATTTACCAATCTATATTTTTTGTAGCCTCTTTATTTTCCTACCTATCTTTATATCAGCAAATTTGGTAACCATCCCTACAATCCCTTCATCCAAGTCATTTATATAAATTGTAAACAGTTGAGGTCCCAATACTCATTCCTCTGGCACGCCTCACATCTTGCCAACCTGAAAAAGGTTGGCACTCTTTGCTTCCTGTTAGCAACCAATCTTCTATCCATGCTATCTTCTATAACACGAGCTTTTATTTTCCACAATAACCTTTGACGTGGCACTTTATCAATTGCTTTCTGGAAATCTAAGTATAGTCCATCCACTGTTTCCCCTTCATCCATAACAGAAGTTACTTTCTCAAAGAATTCTAATAATTTGGTTAAACATGACTTGACTCTCACAAAACTGTACTGATTCTGCCCAATTAATTTAGGCTTATCTGAATATCCTGCTATAACTTCTAAATAGTTTCTAACATTTTCCCTATGGCAGATGTTAAGCTAACTGGCCTATAGGGCGGCACGGTAGCACAGTGGTTAGCACTACTGCTTCACATCTCCAGGGTCCTGGGTTCGATTCCCGGCTCGGGTCACTGTCTGTGTGGAGTTTGCACATTCTCCTCGTGTCTGCGTGGGTTTCCTCCGGGTGCTCCGGTTTCCTCCCACAGTCCAAAGATGTGCGGGTTAGGTTGATTGGCCAGGTTAAAAATTGCCCCTTAGAGTCCTGAGATGCATAGGTTAGAGGGATTAGCAGGTAAATATGTGGGGGTAGGGCCTGGGTGGGATTGTGGTCGGTGCAGACTCGATGGGCCGAATGGGCTCCTCCTGCACTGTAGGGTTTCTATGATAGTTTCCCGCACTCTGTTTCCCTCCCTTTTTGAAAAATGGAGTTACATTTGCTATCTTCCAATCTAATGGAACCCTCTCAGAATCTATGGATTTCTAGAAAATTAAAACCAATGCATCAACTATCTCACTGGACACTTCTCTCAAGACCCCAGGATGAAGTCTATCAGGATATGGGCTCATATCAGCCCGCAGCTCCAAGAGTTTACTCAGTCCCACTTCTCTGGCGACTGTAGTTTTGATGTGGAGACTAGTTTTCCCAGGGTTCCTCCCTCTGTTCCATTTCCTGGTTTATAGCTGCTTCTGGGATGTTACTGATATCCTCTGTAGTGAAGACTGATGCAAAATACCTGTTCAAATCATCCGCCATCTCGTTTTCAATTATCAATTCTCCAGACTCACTTTCTATAGGACTGATGCTCATTTCGCTAACTCTTTTCTTTTTAAAATATTTATAAAAATGATCAGTTTTTATATTTCTGGTTACTTTCTCTCAATCTAATTTATCATTCCCTATTATTTTATTCATCCTTTGCTGTTCCTTATATTCTGTTCAATCGCCTGACCTGCCATCTGTCTTTGCACAATTGTATGTTTTTTCTTTAACTTTGATGCCACCTTTAACCTTTCTCGTTCACCATGGTGGGTCCGTTGCTTGGACCTTTTCCTTACTCATTGGAATATAACTTTTCTGTGCATTTTGAAATATCCCTTCAAATGTTTGCCACTGTATTTCTATTGACCTATCCTTTAACCTAATTTACCAATTCATTTTAGCCAGTTCAGCTTTCTTGGCCTCAAAATTGCCCATATTTAAGTTTAAAAACAGTGTCTCAGACCCATTCCTCTCTCCTTCAAACTGAACGTAAAATTCAATTATATTATGGGCACTGCTACCGAGGGATGCCTTCACTGAGATCATAAAATATTCCCATCCAGTTGCACAATATCAGGTCTAGTCTAGCCTGTTCTCTGGTTGGCTCCAGAACATGCTGTTGTAAGGAACTATCCCAAAAACATTCAGTGAACTCCTATCTGGATTCCATTTGCCTTCCTTTATGCTCCACTCTACCAATTGGTTAGGGGACTTGGATATGACTCCCACAAGTGACTTCTTGCCTTTTGCATTTCTCATCTCTTGCCAAACCGTTCTCACATCCTGATTTCTTGAACTTAGATCCTCCCTCTGAAGTAGTCAATGCTTAGGTCCACGATCTTCACTGGTTCTGATGAAGGGTTATTGCCCTCTGTTTCTCTATGTACAGATGCTGCCAAACCTGCTGAGCATTCCCGAAACTTCCAGTTTTTAATCGGAGCAAAAACAACTCCTTTTGCCAGTCCTTCACAAAGCAATCAGATTCTTTTTGAGCCTCTTATCCCCTTTCAGCAAGAAAGCCAGCAGCAGCTGCTTGAATCTGGTTTGGCACAACATTGAACATGAATTTCAAGAAAGTATGAGGAAAACATAAGCAACTTGCAAATCAAAAAAAAAATCAATGTCAAGGCAGTAAATTGATCATTTTAAAAATGAGTAGTTAATAAATTGACCATTAAAAAGTGCCAAGCAGCAGAGCTAATAAAACCTTTGTTGCTTTTTTGCTTAAGAAACACAATAAGAAGTCTCACAACACCAGGTTAAAGTCCAACAAGTTTATTTGGAACCACGAGCTTTCGGAGTGCTGCTCCTTCATCAGGTGAGTAGAGGTTAGTTAGGCAAAGACACAATTGCAAGATAATTACAGATTGGAATGTGAAAAATGGTTGGAATGCGAGTCTTTATAGGTAATCAAGTCTTTACAGGTACAAACAGCATGCATGGAGAGAGGGATAATCACAGGTTAAAGAGGTGTAAATTGTCTCAAGCCAGGACAGTTCATAGGATTTTGCAAACCCAGGCACACTAGGCAGTCAACAACAAGATCCCTCTAAATCGACTGAAAAACTGCAAGAAAATGTGTGTCTATGATGCCATTGAAATTCACAGTCTGGGTCCTTGAAACTTGAGTACCACTGGAAGGATCAACTTTCTGCTCGACAAGACTAAACTGAAAAGAGCAAGGTCAGAAGGGAGACAGTCGAAAAGAGAACGATCTAGTGGATCTGGCTATAAACTGAACTTTAAATATTCAAATTTAGAATGACAATGTGGTAATAAATTTATCCATTGTTTAATTTAGATTCAACAGTCCACCTCTCTCACCTCTACTCTGAATCATGTGGATAGAAAACAAGCTGGCTCCATATGTAGGTTTTATCTTACTGCACTTTTGGCTTTCTAAATAACTCAAATATTCTACCTAACAATGAAAGCAGAAAATGCAGGAAATTCAGCTGATCTGGCAGCATGTGTGCAGAGAGAGACAAATGTAACGTTACAAGTCAATGACCTCTCATCTACTGAGTATTACCAGCATTTCTCTTTTTATTTCAAACTTCCAGCATCCACATTATTTTGTTTTATGCTCTACTTAGCAGTTTGGTCAGTTGCACATTAGTACCCCTACCTGTCAGGTAAAGAAAGAATTCAACATTAAGTTGACTTAAAACACACACAAGAATCAGGTGTACCCTAAGGGTTTAGTAGTGCTATAATTAAATTTGAAAGGTATGGGACACCTCTCAATTTTCCATTTTTTCTCTACGAGGGTTATTCTCTAACTGATCACTAAATACGTACGCTTGCAAGTGAGTAGGTTTGAGGGAGGGAAAAGTGAGAAGTAAAGCAGTGAGCCACAAGGATACAAAATGGATCACCTTCAACAACATCTGCTTCTCTTGATAGAGCATTAGTTACCTAAAGGGAACAGAAATACAAATACATTAGAGACAGTCACATCTGATAAATAAATGTTGTTTCTATCATCATATGGAGTAATTGACAGTCATTAGGAATCAAATTGAGGATAATAGTAGGTATTAGTTGATTGCAGGTGTGTCAATGTCGGTGATTGTACACAAGTAATCTCAGCTGGCAAGATAGTGCACTTTTAAAACTTGGTTTGAAGGTGTGTCTTAAGGGACAGGAGAAGCTAAGAGGCAGAGAAGTTTAGGAAGGGAATCCCAAAGCTTTGACATAGGCAGCTGAAGGCATTGCTTTCAATGGTGAAGTAATTAAAATTGGTGTTGCTCATGAGGCAGGAATTAGAAGAGTGCATATATTGGGAGGGTTGTTGGGCTGGAGGAGCTTACAGAGATAGGGAAGGGCTGAGCGATGGAATGATTTGAAAATTGAGGTGTTACATATGAACTTGGAGCAGGAGTAGGCCGTTCGGCCCCTTCAACTTGCTCTGCCATTCAATAAAACTTTGGTTGATCTGATTGTGGTCACAACTCCACATTCCACCTACCTTAGATAACCTTTAACACCTTTGTTAATCAAGAATCTTATCTACCTCTGCCTGAAAAATATTCAATGACTCAACCTTTACTATTCTCTGCAAAAGAGTTTTCCAAAAATTCACAACCCTCAGAAAAAAATTATTCTAATATGTCTTAAATGGGAGACCCTTTTGTTTTTAAACGGTGTCTCCTACCTCTAGTCTCTCCCAAGTGATGAAATATCCTCTCAGCATCCAGCATGTCAAGTCTCCTCAGGGTCTTAAATGTTTCAATAAGATAACCTCTCAATCTTCTGAGCACCAACAGAAACAGGTCCAGCCTGTCCAATCATTTTTTATAAAATATCCTAGGTCAAGTGAACCTTCTTGGAACTGCTCCGAATGCATCTTTCCTTAAGTAAGGACACCAAAATTAGGCATCAAAACAATGAACAACAACATTCCATTTGCCCTACTAATCACTTGCATACTAACATTTTGGGATTCATATACCAGGTCACCCAGATCCCTCTGTAGCATTGGATTCTGCAATCTCTCTCCATTTAGATAGTATACTGCTTTTTTTATTCTTCCTGCCAAAGTGGATAAGTTAACATTATCCCACATTATACTCCATCTGTCAAATCTTTGCCCATTCACTTATCCTATGCCCCTTTGCACAGGATAAGTGTCCGCTTCATCAACTTGCTTTCTCACTATCTTTCTGTCGTCAGCAAATTTAGAATTAAATTCCCTTCATCTGAGTCATTGATAAAAATTGCAAACAGTTGAGGCAGCACTGATCTCTGTGGCACTCTATTCGTCGCATCTTGCCAACACGAAAGTGACCTATTTATTTCTACTGTTTCCTGACCAATCCTCTATCCATGTTAATATGTACCGCTTATACCACGAGGTCTTACTTTACCTTGGTAATAACTTTTGAGGTGACGCAGTACAGCATGTCTACAGGTTCCTCTCTATCCATGTTATTTATTACTTTCTCAAAGAACTCCAATAAATGAGACAAATATGGTTTCCCTTGTTTAACTAATCTATTGGGAGTTCTTTGAGGAAGTAACAAACCACATAGATAAAGAGGAACCTGTGGATGTACTGTACTTAGATTTCTAGAAGGCATTTGTTGCTTAACTGGGAGCCAAGGTAGATCAGTGATGACAGGATGTGATGGGTGAATGGGACTAGCTGCAAGTTAGGACATGGGTAACAGGGTTTTGGACAGTCTTAGGGTAGAATATGGGAGGTTGGATAATATAAAGTCAATTTGGTAAAGTTTAGTGGTTAACAAAGCATGGATGATGGTTCTAGAAGCAGATGTGCAGAATCGGGGCTGGAATCAGGCAATTAAGGACATGACAGTTAACAGTTTCAGTGATGAAATGGATATATGGTCAGAAGCTCAACTCAGGGTTAAGTATGACAATAAGGTTGTGAACAGTATGGTTTAGTCGCAGACAGTTGCCAGGGAGAGGGATGGAGTCAGTGGCTAGGGAACAAAATTCATAGGGGTTATTGAAGATAATATTTAAATGGAAGAACTTTCAGCTCATCCATTACTGGATGTCACATAGCAGTGTGACAATTTAGAGGAAATGAAGATTTGAGGGAGGTCATGGTGGTGTGCAGCAGAGCTGAGGTATAGCAGAACACTGAAAACATACAGGCATTAATACACTAAATAAGTCGTGACATTCTTATAACATCAAATACCACAGGCAAGGTTTTATCTTAGAGCAGGTGGAAAGCAGAAGCGATCACACAGACAGCCAAACAAATGGTAAGAACTTTGGCTTCAATAAAGAATTTGGCTCGGTGAGCGCAAGCATTTGAAACATAAATACATGTTTCCATCACAAAATGTTGGAGTTGAATAGTTAAATTTTGCAGAAGCAGGACATGCCCATTATCTTTTCCTGCTGACACACTATGCTTTAAATGACCACTACTGTTAAGTATAATCACATTTGCAAATAAACAGGCTTAAAAGTTCCACACTATCATTTGGTTTATTTAATGTATTTATTTACTGCATCATACATCTTTTGAGACTGAAAGAGCACACTTATAGTCATTTCACCAGTCCACAACCTGCTCGTCCCAAGAAACCTTTTGAAAAATGACAAAGCATAGCCATAACCTATTTTTTCCTATCTTCATTCATTTCTATATTAAAAAAGTATAGGTTTAAAAGGTATTCAATTAGTCTCCTGATCAGGACCCCAGCTTTGAGTTTCCTCCCACAGTCCAAAGATGTGCAGGCTAGGTTGATTGGTCATTCTAAATTGCCACTTAGTGTCCCGGGATGCATAGGTTAGAGGGGTTAGTGGGTAAATATGTAGGGATATGTGGATAGGGCCTGGGTGGGATTGTGGTTGGTGCAGACTCGATGGGCCGAATGGCCTCTTTCTGCACTGTAGGATTCTATGAACGTCTTCTTGGTGAGTGTTTGTGCTCATTAAAGTGAAAGGGAAAACGAATACCTTTGTAACACAAGGAAAGACAAGTATAGTCTACATTTCTTAATTCATCCCTGAGAAAGCAACTTACATGCTGTTCACTAAAATTCCCAAGTCTACATTCTTCTGTCTGCTCATCCTTCATGGTGTTCCCTGAAGAATAAAACAAATGTAACAATGAAGCCACTTAATTTTTTTTGTCTTTGCAGGACGTTTGAAACCAATGTTTGATCACAGAATCATACAGCAAATAAGTTATTTAGCCCATGTCTGTGCAGGCTCTTCAAAAAATTTACCCAATCATTTCCACTCCCCTGCTTTTCCCCCTTAGAGACCAAAAACTTTTTAAAAAAGATGAATTTTCCAACAATCAATGGAAACAACTGAAGGACAAGGACAACTGAAGGGGGGGAGACAGAGGTGGGGGCAGGTGTCAATCTTTTTAATATAAAATCACTCCGTGTGTTGACATTTCCCTGGGATGCAGATTAGCCATTCAGGTTTATATAGGGATATATTGTGTGTAACATTAGGCTCAAAGAAGAGCTAGGTATTTATTTCCTTTCATTTCTGTTTATTGAGTATCTGAAGGGACCTTTAAATAAACATTTATTGTTATTTTGCATTTGGACAACTGTGTGAATTGTTGAACTGAGAGGACTCCACCTCTGCTATCACAATCCTCTGTCCTTTGTGACATGACAATAGATCAAACATTAGTTTACATCAGTTGCTTGTTAATTAAAGGAAAGGTACTTCCACATGAACTAACACAACTGATGTCTTACTGTCTTTCACTGTGCGCTGCAGATATAATATGCAGCATGATAGTGTTACGACCCCAGCTGACACTACTGGACAAGTCAGATACCAGGGTGGGACTTGGTTTGATAAATCCTAACTTGCATTTTTTGTTTAGAAACATGGAGGGTAGCTATTGCAAAGAGACTGATGTACTTTTAACAAAAGAATAAAACATTTATTAAGATGAACTATGATACATCATTCCTTCACCCACAACTATATCTTTACAGATGTACAAGATTTGAAAGAATAACATGTTACAAAATCTATCTTATATTCTAATGTTCTCAGTAAGTATACAGTTCATACAATCGAATAGGTGAACTGTGGTCAGACACCCATACTCTGAAACCAAGTGAGATACCACCCAAAGCTGATGCTATGGATCTCTCATCAAGTTCCCCAGATGCTCGTCACAGCGGGAGCCAACCAGTCTCACTCGAACTCTGCTTTTAACACGAGACTGTCCAGTTGTCATTCTCTTAAAAATTCACTTTGAACTCCTCTCCCAAACAATGTTTTCCCTCAGATCCTCCAAGGATCGACCTCCAGGGTTGCGACCTCTCCTTCTGGGGTTCCTTGCCTCTGAATCACCACGTGCATTCAAGCATTACCTTCTATGCAATCTCATCTATCCAACTGTGCCGATAGAGCACCACTACTTCACAGGAGTTATCAACCTTTGGTTGTCTTCAATAATCTCTTGGTTTCTCACAGGCCTATTTTGCTTTAAGTCTGCTTCCAGCAGATTTCTCATTTTAAACTTGGAGCCTTCCTCTGCTCCTTACTCAACTTCACTGAACAGGATTTGTTCAAGATTCCTATCCTTGTTTCTTGACTTAGCTGCCATCTTGGGACCTTTTCCAGGCCTTCCCTGGTTTGTGGGGACTTCCTTCTGTTCTGGGTAATCTGCCCTTTGTAGCTCCCTTCCTGCTTTTTCTGTATCTCTGTGCACTGCCGTTTTGCTTCTGGGTCATCTGATCTTCTTTGTCCTGTTTCACTTTTGTTTTTATTTCCTCCTTTGCACAGCTGCAGTGGTCCCTTTCAACTTAAAAAAATGGAAAAGAATGAACTGTATGTGCGCAGGGCCATTTATTGACTTTTCAGTGAGGATCCCAACCAACTGTGCATGTTGTGGCCATTCTCCGGCTGGTATCTATGCAGACCCAAAGACTGCAAAAGGGAACAATGTGAACATGTGACCTTTCCAGGGCCAGCACATATGCAGAGGCCTACTGGAACTTGTAGTTCCCAGTCTCTGCGGTCCAATCTCCATTTTTAAAGGTAAGCATTTTTTATTCTGGGGTCTGTCACAACAGGAACAGTCCCAGTCTCCAGTGGAGGTTCACTTTCACTGTTCTCTCTGTCATGCAAGGTCGAAACTTCCAGTGTCCTTTGACAATCATTCCACTCCCTGTTTTCCAAATCCAGTCATCACCAGCACTTTGGTGACTCCCCCTGTTCCTTAAATTTTCAAAAGACCATTCAGTTCTGTTCCCTTTCTTTTAAACAAAAACTGAGCTCTTACAAACACCCAGCTTGGTTAACACAAAAACAATCCACCTGTTTCCCCACAGTAGTAGCTCCTTTGTTTCTGCGTCTCGAACAGGAACTGCCCTTTTTTCTGAGACTGTAGAAAGGTGTGAAAACTGATACAATAGAAAGATACTGAGGTGTTAAAACATCCACTGATCCTCTTCAATAGTTTCTGTTCTTTCTCCACTAAATTCAAATCAAGACCTGTCTCAAAGCTGAGGTGTTTATCCAGCATTTTCTGATTTACTTTGAGTTAAAAATAAACCTCAAAACATAATCATCTTCTGAAGTTCAGCATTCACAACAACCTATATCAATCTCCTTTTGAAAGTTACCACTGAATTTCCTTCCACCATCTTTTCAGGCTCTGCATAACTTGCTGACATTCCCTGTTTGTCACCCAGAAATTTAGCCAAATAAATCTGTGTCCTTTGGTCAGCTACACTTATCAAAATCCCTCATCAAATTGTTGGCTAATAACACCATGGGTTAGACCAATGCCCTTAAACTTTGGAGAGTAGGGCTTACTGTTCAGCAGGAAGCTTCTTGTTCACTGACACAACAATCTCCAGCAAAATAATTTTGGGTCAGTACCCCGGTTAGTGTGGATCAGAACACAATGCAACCACTTAGCCAACCTCACTTAGTATTATCAGGAGTCTGACTGAAAAAAGGAATGGACTTGGTTGAAATAATATCCATGATGTGGAGATGCCGGGGTTGGACTGGGGTAAACACAGTAAGAAGTCTAACAACACCAGGTTAAAGTCCAACAGGAAACCTGTTGGACTTTAACCTGGTGTTGTTAGACTTCTTACTGTGAAATAATATCGCCAGAGTGTTGCTCTACATCTAACCCAAATTAAACATGAATCGAGCACTCAATTTCCACTTTAATTTCAACATTGCAATTGCCAGCAATGAGAAGTCTGACCTTTACCAACACCCAGAAAAATATATTAAAATGGAAAGTTTACTAACTTCTTATTTTTGGAAAATTAATTAATTTCCTACCTTTTCCCATGCTCTCTGGTCTTTTATCGCCAGGAATCTCTGGAGCGTCTGACATTTCATTAGGATTTCCTCTTGCCTCTTCTTTTGACTGTTGACAGTAATGAACATTTTGTGAGTCAAATTACTAGAAACAAGAAGGAGCTTCTCCACCTGGCCCATCAGTTAACTGCTCATTACTAATTCAACAAACTAGGAATGCCCAGTATAACTCTGGTGAGATCACTGCACAAGTCTCAAGAATCTTGGACTCCCAAAATGTTGTACTTTTCAATATTCTTCCATTGCACAGTCCACTACATAGAAACAGATGATCGACTAAGTTGATTTTTGGAATGAAGGGGTTGTTTTATGAGGAAAGGTTGAGTAGGTTAGGCTCATATTCATTGGAATTTAAAAGAATGAGACGATATCTTATTGAAACACAAGACTGTAAGGGGGAGTTGACAGATAGAGAGATTGTTTACCCCATAGGGGAATCTAGCACTAAGGCAGAGTTGCAAAATAAGGGGTCTCCCATATAAGATGGAGATGATGAAGAATATCATTACTGAAGATCACTAACCTTTGGCATTCCCTACCCCAGAGAGAATGGAGGCTGTCTCATTGAACATATTCGAGTTAAGCTGAATTATTATTTGGTTATTAAGCTGAGTTAAAGCGAACTTTAATTTACAAGGGAGTCGTGGGTTACAACGGGGGAAGCAGTGAAGTGGAGTTACAGTCGCAATCAGATTGCCATAATTTTATGGAATGTCTCCTCCTTCTGATGTTCACTTATTCTCTAATCTAGTCCATGGCTTTTGCATTAACCATTCCAGACACAATAATATCAAACCAAATATTAGAACATAGAACATTACAGCGCAGTACAGGCCCTTCGGCCCTCAATGTTGCGCCGACCAGTGGTACCAATCTAAAGCCCCTCTAATCTACACTATTCCAATATCATCCATATGTTTATCCAATAACCACTTGAACGCTCTCAACGTTGACGAGTCCACCACTGCTGCAGGCAGGGCATTCCACACCCTTACTACTCTCTGAGTAAAGAACCTACCTCTAACATCTGTCCTATATCTCTCACCCCTCAATTTAAAGCTATGTCCCCTCGTGCTAGCCAACACCATCCGAGGAAAAAGGCTCTCACTATCCACCCTATCTAATCCTCTGATCATCTTGTATGCCTCTATTAAGTCACCTCTTAACCTTCTTCTCTCTAACGAAAACAACCTCAAGTCCCTCAGCCTTTCCTCATATGATTTTCCCACCATACCAGGCAACATCCTGGTAAATCTCCTCTGCACCCTTTCCAACACTTCCACATCTTTCCTATAATACGGCGACCAGAACTGTACGCAATACTCCAAATGCGGCCGCACCAGAGTTTTGTACAGTTGCAGCATGACCTCCTGGCTCCGAAACTCAATCCCTCTACCAATAAAAGCTAACACACCGTACGCCTTCTTAACCACCCTATCAACCTGGGTGCCAACTTTCAGGGATCTATGCACATGGACACCCAGATCCCTCTGTTCATCCACACTACCAAGTATCTTACCATTAGCCCAGTACTCTGTATTCCTGTTACTCCTTCCAAAGTGAATCACCTCACACTTTTCCGCATTAAACTCCATTTGCCACCTCTCAGCCCAGCTCTGCAGCTTATCTATGTCCCTCTGTAACCTGCCACTTTCCTCTGCACTGTCTACAACTCCACCGACTTTAGTGTCATCCGCAAATTTACTAATCCATCCTTCCACGCCCGCATCCAGGTCATTAATAAAAATGACAAACAGCAGTGGCCCCAAAACAGATCCTTGCGGTACACCACTAGTAACTGAATTCCAGGATGAATATTTCCCATCAACCATCACCCTTTGTTATCTTACAGCTAGCCAATTCCTGATCCAAACCACTAAATCACCCTCAATCTCATGTGTCCGTATTTTCTGTAAAAGCTTACCATGGGGAACCTTATCAAACGCTTTGCTGAAATCCATATACACCACATCAACCGCTTTACCCTCATCCACCTCTTTGGTCACCTTCTCAAAGAACTCAATAAGGTTTGTGAGGCACGACCTACCCTTCACAAAACCGTGCTGACTATCCTTAATCAAATTATTCCTTTCTAGGTGATTATAAATCCTATCTCTTATAATCCTTTCCAATACTTTGCCCACAACAGAAGTAAGGCTCACATATTTGAATTATAAAAGATAAAATAATTGAAGATTGCAACATAACATTCTCAGTTTGTATATTGCAGGTTAAACAATGCTCCATGAGCAACTATACCGCTCGGTGCAGTCTATAGACCACTAACTAGTGAGAGGGATGTGGAAGAACAAATCTACAAGGAAACTGGAGAAAGAATTATATAGACTGGTTATAATGGGGGACTTTAATTGCCCGAATGCAGACATAGACTGCGAAGAGGGGCAAACGTTTCTTGATTGTGTTTAGGATAATTTTCTACAGCAGTCTGTGTCCAGTCCAACAAGAAAGGATGCACTGTTGGACGTCGTTCTTGGAATTGAGATGGGCCAACAGAACAAATGTCAATAGGAGAACATTTAAGAGATAGCCATCATTGTATTATAAGGGTAAGGACGATGATAGAAAAGGATAATAGGCAATCCAGGGTAAAAATGATTAACTGGGGGGAAGAGCCGACTCCAAAAGAGGCAAAAATGGAGCTGGGCCGGTTAGACTGGAATGAAAGGTTGGCAGGAAAGATTGCAGCTGAACAATGGGCGACCTTCAAAATAGACATGGTCCAGACACAGTCAAGGTATATTCCTTTAAAAGGGAAAGTCGAGCAAACAACTGAGCTCACTGGATGAAAAATGAGATTGAAATTAAGGTAAGAAAAAGTGTACTTATGACAGATGTCAAGGAGAAAATACGATTGAGAACCAAAAGGAATACAGAAGGTTCAGAGGAGATTGAAAAAGCACATTGGAGAAGTGAATAGGGATTATGAGAAAAGACTGGTAGCCAACAAAGCAGAATCCCAACGTCTTCTATAAATAGTAAAAGGCTGGTAAAAGGAGTAGGACCGATTAGGGACCTAAAAGGAAATTTACACAGGGAGGCAGGGGGCATGGCTGAGGTATTAAATGAATACATTGCATCCGTTTTTACCAAAGAGGCAGATACTGCCCAGGCCATGGCGACAGATGAGGAAAGGAGGAAGTGTTGAATTGACGGAAAGTTGACAAGGCACCAGGATGAGATGCATTAAGGATATTGAAGGAAGTGAGGATGGAAATTGTAGGGGTGGTGGCCATAATCTTCCATTCTTCTCTAGACGCGGGGAGGTGCCAGAGAACTACAAATGTTGTTTTTGTTCAAAGAAGGTTGTAAAGATAGCCCCAGCATTTGCAGACCAGTCAGTTCCCCAGTGGTGGGGAAGCTTCTATAAACAATTATTCGGGATAGAATTAGTCACATGGAAAAATATAGGTTGACTCAGAAGAGCCAGCATGGATTTCTAAATGGGAAATTGTGGTTAACTAACTTGTTAGAGTTTGTTGAGGACATAGCAGAAAGAGCCAATGAGGGTAATGCAGTTGATATGGTGTACATGGACTTTCAGAAGGTGTACGATATAGTGCACACAAGACTTGTGAGAGAAGTCACAAGTCATGGAATAAAAGGGACAGCAGCAAGGTGGATACAAAATTGTCTAAAAAATAAGAAAGTAACCTTCAATAGATACAATTTGGGCTGGAGGAAGGTTTGTAGTGGTGTTCCCCAGTGGTCGGTATTGGGATCCTTGCTTTTCTTGATATATATTAATGATCTAGATCTTGGTGTGAAGGGTACAATTTTAAAGTTTGTGGATGATACAAATCTTGGAAGTATTTAAATTGTGAAGAGGACAACATAGAACTTCAAAAGGAAATAGACGACTGAGCAGATAGGTGGCAAGAAGTTCAACGGGGACAACTGTGAGGTGATGTATTTTGGTGGGAAAAACAATATAAAATAAAGGGTAAAATTCTTAAGAGGGTGCAGGAGCAGAGGGACCTGGGTGTATATGTGCATAGGTCACTGAAAGAGGCAGGGCAGGTGCAGAGAGCCGTTAATAAAACATATAGAATTCTGGGCTTTATTAATAAAGGCATAGAATACAAGAACAAAGAAGTTTTGCTGAACTTATACAATATACTAGTTTAGACCTCAGCTGGAATATTGTGCACAGTTCTGGGTGCCACACTATAAGAAAGTGAATGACCTGGAGAGTGCAGAAGAATGGTTCAAGGTATGAGAAACGTCAGCAATGAGGAGAGGTTGGGGCTGTTCTCCTTGGAAAGGCGGCGGCTAATAGATTTGATAAGAGTAGTTCAAAATCATGAGGGGGCTGGACAGAGTAGATAGGAGAAACTGTTTTCACTTGTAAAAAGATCAAGAACGAGAGGGTACAGATTTAAAGTGATTTGCAAAATAAGCAAATGTCATGCAAGAAAAAACATTTTCACACAGCAGGTGATTGGAGTCTGGAATGCACTGCATGGAAGTATGGTGGAGGCAGGTTCAATCAAGGCATCCAAGAGGGCATTAGACAATTATTTGAATAGAAACATTGTGCAGGGGTATGGGGAAAAACCAGTGGCACTCGCCTGATGAAGGAGCGGTGCTCCGAAAGCTCATGCTACCAAATAAACCTGTTGGACTTTAACCTGGTGTTGTGAGACTACTGTGCCTAGTCCAACGCCAGCAGCTCCACACCATAACAACTGTGATATTTACCTTTCCTTAATAGAGTTAGCAATGACAAATATGTCAATTCAATGTTGACTTGTAGTAACTCCCTCATTGAGAGAATGAAAATTCATTAAGTGCTTTTCATGTTCTCTAGGCTTCCTCAAGATTTTTCACCATTAATTACTTTGGAGTGAGGTCATTCTTTTTTATACATAGGCAAAAGTGGCAGCCAATCTGTGCACAGCAAGGTGTAGGAATGAGATGAATGATAAGGTAATTTGTCTTTTGATGGTGCTGCTTGAGGGATAAAAGTTGGTTTGTGACCTGGGTAAATATCCCCAGTTCAATTCCAATCAGGCCATAGGATCTTTTATGTCAACTGTGGAACATTTCTGTTACATTATAAATGTAAGCTTTGTCTTTTGCTTGCTGACTGTCAAAATTCATGTTCAAAATAGTTTGACATTAAAACACTAAAATTATCCACAATTGCTCTAATGGATCAATCCAGCTGTGTTTAGCAGTTTCACATCTGGAGGGTCATCCTGAAATATATTTCCTTCAATGTGAAATATTGAGTTTAACAAATCCCCTCTTCCAACATTGCAAACCTTTACAGCTAATGTAATATATTAATCATTTTTATTAATTATAAATTCTCATCTACAAAAAGAAATCCTATTTACATTAATCAATCCGTTTAAGGATTGCTTTGGACAGTATCACCTAATTTTCTTAGGTATCAAAGCATTAGGCTCGCATCCCAAACTAACACTGAAGTCAGCCATTGCAATCCACCCGAGGGACATTCTCGAGCCCTGTCCTCTCCTCTCACTGTACCACAACAGACCCGCCCCCACCATTCGGCGCGCTGTTAAACGCCCCGCCCCCCTCAGCCTGCCGCGCGCGCTTCATGCCCCGCCCCCTTCAGCCCGCCGCGCGCTTCATGCCCCGCCCCCTCAGTCCACCGCGCGCTTCACGCCCCGCCCCCTCAGTCCACCGCGCGCTTCACGCCTCGCTCCCTCAGTCCACCGCGCGCTTCACGCCCCGCCCCCTCAGTCCACCGCGCGCTTCACGCCCCGCCCCCAGTCCACAGCGCGCTTCACGCCCCGCCCCCTCAGTCCACTGTGCGCTTCATTCCCCGCCCCATCACACTGCCACGCGCACCTTGCTCCGCCCCTAGGCCACTGAGCCCACCACGCTCTCGCTCTCATACCACACAGGCAATAGTTCCGCCCACCGTCCCAGCCCCTCCCCCAACTTCTGGCCCTTTTTCCTCCTGCGCCTCCTTCCTTCCCCAGTCCTCCACCTGATGTCGCCGCTCTATCAGATCGCTATTGTTGCCTTCCGCATTGACATTAGTTGTATTCGGACCGCCTTTCAAGTCCACCGCGCTCAACTGGGTGATATTTAGCACAGCGGCCTCATTCTCAGCAGCCATTGCAACCGCTCGGCCTCACGAAACCGGAATGGGACACTTAACAAAATGGCACCCGCACTCTTCCGGAGATGCGCATGCGCTCGGCTGAGGAACTCCTTATTGCGCATGTGCCTGTTGGAGCGGCGATGCGGACCTCCTGCCGAGCGCTGGCGCTGTGTCTGGTCCCCGGCGCTGTCATTAACCCGCCAGTATTCCCGCCAATAATAACTGACTCTCTTTTGAGGCTGTCAGCTTTCTGACATCACAGCAGTGAGTACATGTTAAGAAAAATGCACACTCGTGATGCCGTGAAAGATGCTACATAAATGTCTGGTGTTAAAAGGCCAGGCAACAGAAACTTAACTCCTTTAAACCGGTTGGCCTGGTCACTTCACACTTCCAGCATTCGCTGTTCTTTAACAAGTCAGGTACAGTTATGGACTCTGGGTAAATATATTCATCATATATAACCTCCAGCTATCCTGTCCCCACACTCCTGCCATTGGCCTGTCCAGTACATGGCACCAGTTGGAAAGACCTTTCATTAAGTTTATTTATTAGTGTCACAATTAGGCTTACATAAACACTGCAACGAAGCTACTGTGAAAATCCCCTAGTCGCCACTCTCCGACGCCTGTTCAGGTACATTGAGAGAGAATTTAGCATGACCAGTGGACCTAAACAGCACGTCTTTCAAACTGTGGGAAGAAACCAGAACACCCGGAGGAAACCCACGCAGGCACAGGGAGAGTGTGCAGACTCTATACACAGTTACCCAAGCTGGGAATCGAACCCAAGCTGGGAATCGAGGCAACAGTGCTAACCACTGTGCCACCATGCTGCCCATTATCAGAATCACAGAATTGTTATGGTGCAGAATAAGGTAATAATGCACTGCTACCTCACTGTGACAGGGACTCAGGTTCAATTCCTGGCTTGGGTCACTGGAGTTTGCATGTTTTCCCTGTGTCTGTGTAGGTTTCCTCCGTAAGAAGTCTCACGACACCAGGTTAAAGTGCAACAGGTTTATTTGGTAGCACAAGCCACAAGCTTTCAGAGCGCTGCTCCTTCATCAGTGCTCCGAAAGCTTGTGGCTTGTGCTACCAAATAAACCTGTTGGACTTTAACCTGTGAGACTTCTTACTGTGCTTACCCCAGTCCAACGCCAGCATCTCCACATCATAGGTTTCCTCCCTCAGTCCGAAAGACATTCATTGGCCATGCTAAATTCTCCAGTGTGGCAACTAGGGGATTTTCACAGTAACCTCATTGCTGTTTTAATGTTAGCCTACTTGTGACACTAATAAATAAACTTAAATTTTTGAGTCATCATGTCTGCATCAGCTCTCCAAATGGCCGTTATAACTTCCCTTGTACATATTTTTTCTGTTCAAAAAATCAATTAACGCCCTCTTGATACCTTGATTGAACCTGTCTCCAACCACACTTCCAGGCAGAGCATTCCTGATCCCAACTGTTCGTGATGTGAAAACATTTTTTCTCACATTGCATTTGCTTCTTTTGCAAATCACTTAAATCTGTGCTCTCTTGTTCTCAATCTTTTTACCAGCAGGAATAGTTCCTCCCTATCCACCCTGTCCAGCCCCCTCATGATTTTGAACGCCTGATTATAATTGGACAGTGACGGTCAGTTAAACAGCCTTTCTCCATCCCCAATATTTTTCAGTAAAACACAATGGCAAAAGAAAATGGGAAAGAAAACATTTTTTATGACCCTCTTATGACCCAGGTTTTTGTTTATATTCATTCATGGGCTGTGAACTTCACTGTCTAGGCAAGTATTTATTGCTCATCCCAAATTGCCCCTGAGAAGGTGGGGAGGAACTGCTGTAATTCATGTGGTATAGGTACAGTATGTTCTCACTTAAAGCTGTCATGGTGTTCCTGAATATCATTACTTTAAATGAAATTACTTAAAATGAAACATTGATTCCTACAGAGACCAATGTTAAAACTACTGTTAGGTTCTGTAGGATCTTTTTCATCAGAAAAAAATCATTAATTCCTACATTGATAAGTGAGAACTTTTGTATTTTTCAACTTTTATTAAAGAAAAATGTAACTTTCTACTTGCAGTACCTCCTGCTGCCCGAACCTCCTGATTGTGCAGACCCTCCCCCGCCCTAACATTCTAAGTTGTGGCCTTTCCCACTCCTCCACCTTCCAGTTGTGTGGTTTCCCCATTTCCATTCCCAACCCTCGAGGTTGTGGCCTCTCCCTGATGCACCCTCTCCGCTGCTTCCCTCTACTGGACTTGCGTTCTGGTTCAAGATCCAGACCCGACCTGAATTTGTATGTTGTAGAAGTGTGAATCCCAATGGTGCAAAATGCTGAGTTGGAGCTGCTACAATCCATTTTTTAAAAAATGTTCCCGCTTGCCACTTTCCTCTCCTTAACCCTTGCTGTGAGCTGGGGAAGAGCAGTACGGCAGCAACAGTTTAAACAGTAATTTCAACAAAAACACCAATTGTAGTGGCCCCAGGTCAGCACCTGCGTACCATTGGGATGTGCAGTTCCACAATATCTGAGCTCCAGCTTCCAATCGGATCTGAATCTTGAACGGGAACGCAGGTATTGGAGAGGGAAGTGGGAGTCAGGGAAGGAGTCTGCAATCTGGAGGTTGGGCAGAGGAGGAGGCTGCACCTCGGAATTTGAGGGGGGGGTGAGGATACAACTCAGAGGTTGGGGAGAGTGAAAGGTTGGGGAGGCTGGTGCAAAAAGGTGACAATTGGGTCATGAAGGAAATGACATTAAAACAATTGTTGCGATGATCAACAAAGTTAGAGGTGGCATTACATTTCTGGCATTAAAGCAAAAAATATTAAACGGGCAATGTGACAGCTCAAAAAAGATTATTGACGGAGCCCAACCTGGATCTAAATAAGGCCATTGAGATAGTTCTATCACTGGAGAATGCAGAGGAGCTCAGGAACTACAGGGGATGTCAAACAGCAGTGTGCTCCGATTAGGTGGAGGGACCTCGGGCAACATTCATTCCTCAACTGAGAGCATTTGTGTAAGTAAAGAGTCACAGAATCCATTATAACATTGGAGTCTGATGTATGGGGCCAATTAGGCTAATAAAAACACAACCATAGGTTTACGAACACTAACACAATACTGACTTGAGAGTGAATGATCTTAGGCTATGGAGAGCACTGACAAGGGCTGGTGCAATAGAAGACAGTTCTTTATGAATAACAAATATTTTTCATTTAAAACATTTATTTTGAATTTATAAAATGGATGCGGTTTGCTTTTAATGACATTTTGTAAAGCTTCAGCCAACAGCAAAACACATCAGGGCTTGATGGATGAGGCCGGAGATGGGGCCTGCATTCCAGAGAACAGTAGTTCCACTGAAAGCAGTTACATTACCAGCAGTGGTCGGGAACAAGATGGCTACCAATGCCAATTTGATGAATAGAGTTATACAGTTCCAGCTGATAATGGAGATGGTAAGTAGACAGAAGGGATTTCTCAGGGTTGGATGAGAGTCACGTGGGTTCAGTTTGCTGGGAATCATTCTCAATGTCCAGTGTCTCATGTTACAAGGCAACAGGAGGAGGGTACATCTGTAATTTATAACAAATGAAATCCCATGAGGTCAAGATGTGTATTGTCATTGGCTGGAATTAATGACAGGATGGTTATTGACTGATTTGTATTAATGTTTATTGGATATTGCCCACTGGAAAGGTGGGCAATATGATTTAGTAAATGTATAATTACCTTCCCGGGGGCATTGTTCTTCAGAGTGACATTGGGCTGCCCGCATTCCTTGAGTACTGTGCTTCCTTACAACGTTCTTTCATTCGATTGGTTAAATAAATTCATGTATAAATCAGTACACTGCGTTTCATGTGCCTTTGTATAGCTTAAGTTTGAGCAATACATAGTCTCGAGAGGAAAACCCCTGTCTACAGAGACCAAGTCACAACACCAGGCATTCAAGGAAAAGCAGTGACAGCCTTAAGGCGACAAGGGAACATGTTCCAGAAGGTTGTAGATGCCAAACAATGGACTGTTGCAAATGCTGCAAATGACCACAACCGAGGCAAAGTTATAGGGACAGGCAAAACGCTTGCTGTTTAGGAAAGAAACTTGAAGCCAGCCATATGCCTGTCCCTCAAAGTGATGAAGACATGGATTCTGAGATGGAAGCAGAAGAAGCTGGTGCCCCAACTGAAGCAGAGCCCCAGGAAGAATCTACATTTGTAGCTTTATGATGTTCCATCCAAAAACAAAGGTCTCCAATTTGGTTCATACAACTGGACCTGGATCCATCTTCGACTGAACCCCAGGCCAATCGCCAAGCAATGGAAAGAACCTTCCCATGGCAGGGGGGTTGCTAGGGGAGAAACGGACTTAAGGGGTGGGATGTTATGACAGCTACGGAGGATATGGGGGATTGTCAGTAGATCTCCCTGTGGGCCTTGTGGAGTATAAATTTCCCTATTGAGCGAGTGGAGACTCACCCAATAGGAAAGGAGCAGCGGGAGTTTAAAACCAGCTGCCTCCACCCAGACCAAATGCTGTAGGTCTCGGGCTTTGACGAGTGTACCATAAAGGTGCTTTATTCACGATGAATAAAGGATGATGGTAATGGTGATGGAAGACTGGTCTCGATGAAATTATTATGTGATTTGGAGGAGACCTTGCAGGTGGTGGTGTTCCCATGCATCTAATGCACTTGTCCTTCTAGATGGCAGGAGGTCATGGATTTGGAAGGCATTGTCGAAAGACCCTTCACAAGTTGCTACATTACTGCAACAATGACCTGGACATTTATCTTCAATACCTGAGGACTTCTGACCAATCCTTCAGGTTTGGTGACCTGTAAGATCAGGATAGCAAGATCTCTTCCTTGTTGGTCATCCCAATGGGTGTCTGACACTTGTGGAATCCCACTTTTATTTATTCAAGGGATGTAGACGTTGCTGGCTAGGCCAGCATTTATTGCGCATCTCTAATTGCTGTTGAGAAGGTGGTGGTGAGCTGCTTTCTTGAACTGCTGCAGTCCATATGGTGTAGGTACACCCACAATGCTGTTAAGGAGGGTGTTACAGGATTTTGACACAGCGACATTGAAGGAACGGTGATAAATTTCCAAGTCAAGATGTTGAGTGGCTTGGAGGGGTACTCCCAGGTGGTGGTGTTCCTATGTGCCTGCTGCTTTTGTGCTAGACAGTCAAAGTCGTGCGTTTGGAAGATGCTGTTGAAGAAGCCTTGGTGAGTTGCTGCAGTGCATCCTGTAGATGGTATAGATTGCTACTACTATGCGTTGATGGTGAATGAGGTACCAATCAGTGGGATGTTTTGTCCTGATTGGTTTTAAGCTGCTTGATTGTTGTTGGAGCTGCACTCATCCAGGCAAGTGGAGAGTATTCCACCACTTTTTTAATTTGATTTGATTTATTATTGTCACATGTATTAGCATACAGTGAAAAGTATTGTTTCTTGCGCGCTATACAGACAAAACATACCGTTCATAGAGAAGGAAACGAGAGAGTGCAGAGTGTAGTGTTACAGTCATAGGTAGGGTGTAGAGAAAGATCAAAATGCAAGGTAGATCCATTGAAAAGTCCAATGGCAACAGGGAAGAAGCTATCTTTGAGATAGTTGGTCCATGACCTCAGACTTTTGCATCTTTTTCCTGACGGAAGAAGGTGGAAGAGAGAATGTCTGGGGTGCATTGAGTCTTTAATTATGCTGGCTGCTTTGTCAAGGCAGTGCGAAGTGTAGACAGAGTCAATGGATGGGAGGCTGGTTTGCGTGATGGATTGCGCTGTATTCACAACCTTTTGTAGTTTCTTGCAGTCTTGGGCAGAACAGGAGCCATACTGAGCTGTAATATAACCAGAAATAATGCTTTCTATGGTGTATCTGTAAAAGTTGGTGAGAGTTGAAGTTGACATGCCAAATTTCCTTAGTCTTCTGAGAAAGTAGAGGCATTGGTGGGCTTTCTTAACTGTAGTGTCAATATGGGGGGACCAGGACAGGTTGTTGATGATCTGGACACCTAAAAACCTGAAGCTCTCGACCCTTTCTACTTCGTCCCCGTTGATGTAGACAGGGGCATGTTCTCCTCTAAGCTTCCTGCAGTCAAAGACAATCTCCTTCGTTTTGTTGACATTGAAGGAGAGATTATTGTCGCTGCACCAGTTCACCAGATTCTCTATCTCATTCCTGTACTCTGTCTCGTCGTTGTTCGAGATCCGGCCCACTACAGTGGTATCGTCAGCAAACTTGAAAATCGAGTTGGAGTGTAATTTGGCCACACAGTCATAGGTGTATAGGGAGTATAGTAGGGAGCTGAGAATACAGCCTTGTGGGGCACCGGTGTTGAGGATGATCGTGGAGGAGGTGTTGTTGCCTATTCTTACTGATTGTGGTCTGTGGGTTAAGAAATTCAGGGTCCAGTCACAGAGGGAGAACCGAGGCCCAGGCCACAGAGTTTGGAGATGAATTTCGTAGGAATAATGGTGTTGAAGGCTGAGTTGTAGTCAATAAATAGGAGTCTGACATAGGTGTCTTTGTTATCTAGGTGTTCCAGGGTTGCGTACAGGGCCAGGGAAATGGCGTCTGCTGTGGAACTGTTGCGGCGATAGGCAAACTGTAGTGGATCCAGATAGTCCAGGAGGCTGAAATTGATTTGTGCCATGACTAGCCTTTCAAAGCACTTCATAATGATGGATGTCAGAGCCACTGGACGATAGTCATTAAGGCACGCTGCTTGGCTTTTCTTTGGTACTGGTGATGGTTGTCTTCTTGAAGCAGGTAGGGACCTCAGATTGTTGTAAAGAGTGGTTTAAGATGTATGTGAATACCCCCGCCAGCTGATCTGCGCAGGATCTGAGTGCTCGTCCAGGTACCCCAGCCGGGCCAGTTGCTTTCCGTGGGTTGATCTTTGAGAAAGCTGCTCTGACATCTGCAATGGCGACCTCAGATACTGGTTCATCTGAGGCTTCCAGGGTGGAGAGCGTGCTCTTGCTGACCTCTTGCTCAAAACGAGCATTGAATGCATTGAGCTCATCATGGAGGGATGCGTTGGAGTCGGCGATTTTACATGCCTTCATCTTGTAGACTGTTATGTCTTGCAGACCTTGCCATAGTCGGCGGGGGTCTGTGTGGCTAGCCTGGGACTTTAACTTGATCCGGTACTCTGTCTTTTGGCATCTTTGATGGATCTCCTTAGATTGTATCTGGCTTTCTCGTATAAGTCAGGGTCACCTGACTTGAACGCCTCAGACCTAGACTTCAGCAAGCAGTGGATATCCTTGTTCATCCATGGTTTCCGGTTGGGAAACACACAGATTTGCTTCTTTGGCGCACAGTCTTCTACACATTTACTAATGAAGTCAGTTACTGTAATGGCGTACACGCTCAGGCTGGTGGCAGAGTTTTCAAATACTGATCAGTCCACTGACTCCAAGCAGTCCTGTAGGAGATCATTCGATTCCTCAGACCAACATTGCACAACTTTCTTTAATGGATTCTCCTGCTTCAGTTTTTGCTTATAACTTGAAGGTGGTGGACAGGTTTTAGGGAGTTAGAGTTACTCTCCACAGAAATCCCAGCCTCTGACCTGCACTTGTAGCCACAGTATTTATATGGCTGGTCCAGTTCAGTTTTTGACTAATGTTAACCCAATGATTGTTATATTTAAAGGTCTCCAGATTTCTGAGTGATAAGGATCCTATACCTGGGGTACCCATGACAGCTTGTAGCTGGCCCCAAATGTGGCCTTTTCACCTGCTTCACTCACTTTCCTGTACTCATAACTGAGGTGGTGGAAGATGAAATTTAGTTCTTATGAACTGCCAGCTATTTGTCCTGAAGTGGGATGATGCAGGCTCATTAACAGTCTGACAGGTTGTGACATTTGAGTCTCCTTCCAGCAGCTGATTAGTCTTATGCACTGGAAGGGCTTTCCAGTCTCCAGTTATAAAATCATAGAATCCTTTCAGTGCAGAAGGAGGCCATTTGGTCCATCAAGCCGGCACTGACTCTGATCTTACCCAGGCCCTGTCCCCTATTCCTGTAACCCCACACATTTACCATGGCTAATTCACCTAACCTACATATCTTGGGACACTAAGGGGCAAATTTTTTACCATGGTGAATGCACCTAACTCTTGGACTGTGGGAGGAAATCGGAGCACCTGGAGGAAACCCACACAGACACCCAAAGCTGGAATTGAACCCGGGTCCCTGACGCTGTGAGGCAGCAGTGCTAACCACTGTGCACCGTGCTGCCCATACTTACTGGAACTCTCTGGAGTGCGTTTGGAATCTGATTCAGGCAATAATGCTTCTACTGAGACAAAAATATCACTGATGAACTGTAAGTACCACTCAGCGACAAGATATCACTACACCAAAGCACGAAAAACTAGTTTCTGGGTTGTACATTTTATATACTGGAATAATATTGGTGTTTCAAGACATTTATAATCATTCAATGCCTTTGTCTTCATTTATCATTCATCAACCATTTTTACATTACCTATTGCAAACATGCCTTTTTGTGATTGTACTTGTGAGGATTTAATACCAGATTAAATAAACAGGATTTAGTATTGCTGACCAGCAAAATATAGCACATTCCCTGACAGGAAGACCAACACCGGATTCATCCTGTCCTGTTAATGCATTGTGCATAACAAAGTGTGACACGAATTGCTATAAAACAGCATATCCTCCTACTCGCCACAATGAATTCCACAGGAGAGCTACTGGTATATTATATAAGCGATGGCCCCAAAATGTCTTTGGTGCCTGGGGTGGAGTTCTGAATAAAAGAGGTCACAGAATGCAGATTAGGTAAAGTCTGGTGGGAGAGAAATGTTCAGTTCAGCCCCCCCTCAAAAGTGACACACTCAGCATTCTCATTGATGGCAGGCATGGGGTTGCCAGAAATTCCATCCACCCAATTGCTAACCTGCCGTCAAGAAGGTTGGGAAAGTATCACATACTGGCATTCCAACTGCTTTGATCTCCTTTACATCAACTGGACAGATGATATTCACCAAGTTATGGAGCAGAGGAAATGGAGCTCACAGGAGTGTCCAATATACAAACTTCCAGCTTGTATCTAATTCATCATCGTACTAATTTAAGATAACAGTCGTTCAATTTCTACCACCTATTCTATTTTATGGCTGATCATCAAGTTCAATACCCTGATCCCTCCCTTCCCCCCCTTATCCTTTGATCCCTTTAGCCCCAAGAACTATGGGCAGGATTTTCCAGCCGCGCTAGCCGGGAAAATTTCCCCCAAAATCTAATTTCTTCTTTAAATCACACAATATTTTGGCCTCAACTACATTCTATGGTAGTGAATTCCACACATTCACCACTCTGGGTGAAGAAATTTCTCCTCACCTCAGTTCTAAAATTTTACCCCTTATCCTCAAACCATGACCCCTAGTTCTGGACTCCCCCACCATTGGGAACATTCTTTCTGAATCTACCCTGTCTAGAACATAGAACATAGAAAAAATACAGCACAAACAGGCCCTTTGGCCCACAAGTTGCGCCGGTCATGTCCCTACCTACCTAGGCTTATATATAGGCTTACCTATAACCATCAATCTTGTTAAGTCCCATGTACTCATTCAGAAGTCTCTTAAAAGACCCTATCGAGTTTGCCTCCACCACCATTGACGGCAGCCGATTCCACTCACCCACCACCCTCTGAGTGAAAAACTTACCCCTGACATCTCCTCTGTACCTACTCCCCAGCACCTTAAACCTGTGTCCTCTTGTAGCAACCATTTCAGCCCTCGGAAAAAGCCTCCGAGAATCCACCCGATCTATACCTCAACATCTTGTATGCTTCTATCAGGTCACCTCTCATCCTTCGTCTCTCCAAGGAGAAAAGACCGAGCTCCCTCAGCCTATCCTCATAAGGCATGCCAACCAATCCAGGCAACATCCTTGTAAATCTTCTCTGCACCCTTTCAATAATTTCCACATCCCTCCTGTAATGAGGCGACCAGAACTGAGCATAGTATTCCAAGTGGGGTCTGACGAGGGTCTTATAAAGCTGCATCATTATCTCCTGACTCCTAAACTCAATCCCTTGATTAATGAAGGCCAGCACACCATACGCCTTCTTAACCACCTCCTCTACCTGCGAGGCCGATTTAAGAGTCCTATGGACCCAGACCCCAAGGTCCTTCTGATCCTCTACACTGCTAAGAGTCTTACCCTTGATATTATACCCCTTCATCCCATTTGACCTGCCAAAATGGACCACTACACATTTATCCGCGTTGAAGTCCATCTGCCACTTCTCCGCCCAGTCTTGCATCCTATCTATGTCACGCTGCAGTTTCTGACATCCCTTCAACCTATCCACAACACCACCAACCTTCATGTCATCGGCAAACTTACTAACCCATCCCTCCACTTCCTCATCCAGGTCATTTATGAAAATGACAAACAGCAAGGGTCCCAGAACAGATCCCTGGGGCACTCCACTGGTGACCGACCTCCATTCAGAAAAAGACCCGTCTACAACCACTCTGCCTTCTGCAGGCAAGCCAGTTCTGAATCCACAAGGCAACAGCCCCTTGGATCCCTTGCCCTCTCACTTTCTCGAGAAGTCTTGCATGGGGGACCTTATCGAACACCTTGCTGAAGTCCACGTAAACCACATCTACCGCTTTTCCTTCGTCAATGTGTTTAGTGACATTTTCAAAGAACTCCACCCGGCTCATAAGGCACGATTTGCCTTTGACAAAGCCGTGCTGACTACTTTTGAGCATACTAAACTTCTCTAAATGTTCATAAATCCTGTCCCTCAGGATCTTCTCCATCAACTTACCAACCACTGAGGTAAGACTCACCGGTCGGTAATTTCCTGGGCTATTCCTATTCCCTTTCTTCAATATAGGAACCACATCTGCAATCCTCCAATCCTCCGGAACCTCTCCCGTCTCCATCGACGACGCAAAGATCATCGCCAGAGGCTCTGAAATCTCTTCCTTCGCCTCCCACAGTACCCTGGGGTACATCCCATCTGGTCCCGGCGACTTATCTATCTTGTTAACTCTAACTCTGTTAGAGTTTTATAAGTTTCTATGAGATCCCTCTCACTCTTCTAAACTCCAATGAATATAATCCTAACTGAATTAGTCTTTCTCCTCATTGGACAGGCTTGCCATCCCAGGAATCAGTCTGGTAAATCTTCGCTGTACTCTCTATAGCAAGGACATCCTTCCTCAGATTAGGACGTCAAAACTGCACACAATGCTCCAGCTGTGGCCTCACCAACACGCTACACAATTTGCAGTAAAATATCCCTATCCCTATACTCAAATCATCTCGCTATGAAGGCCAACATACCATTTGCCGCCTTTACTGCCTGCTGTACCTGTGCGCTTACTTTCAGCGACTGATGCATGAGGACTCCAAGGTCTCGTTGAGTAGCCACCTCTCTCAATTTACACCCATTCGAGTAATAATCTGTCTTCCTATCTTTTATTACAGCATGCACTCCTCATCAAATATATCAGTTTCCTATAGAGATTGTACTTTTCAAGCCTTAATAAGTGCAGGATTGCATTTCTCTTAAATCTTGCATATCCCTGTTGTAATGTATAATATTCTATGTGTTAGCTGATGAGTACATAGACTGATCATATCTATGTTTAAATCCCGTTGTTCCAGCTACATATTGAATCGTTCAGCCCATTTTATCAGTGCCAGATCTTTGAAAGAGCTATCCAATTAATCGCATTCCCTTGCTGTTTCCCCATAGCATCGCAAATTTTTCTTTTGCAAGTATATGTTGAATTCCCTTTTGAAAGCTTTATTGAATCTGGTCAGTGTTTTCTTCAGAATTTTTAATGCCTCTCCACATGGTCTGAACAATAGGAGAACTGATCGACACCCAGGCTCTGTTCTGTGTCACCATGCTAATTTTATTCAATTCATTTTTGTATATATGTTATTTAATGTGCAACAAATTGTCAGGACCATATTTCATCTGTCTTTTCATCCTCACAGATCAATTGTTCTAGTTCCTGTGTTTATCCTGCCAAGCAACGTTGATAAGCTAGCTCTTCCCGTGGTACAGGGATAGATATAAATGGGGTTTCTTTGAGATTGAAGCGGCTCCAAGATGCCATGTTAATCAGGGTCTTGCAAAATTGGCCTTTGCTTCGTGCCAGACATGTATCCAATTGCTGAACCGGGAGGTTACAGAACTCTGGGGCAAAGTTAACCAGTCAGTCTGCTCCATTGCTGAAATACAAAGAGGTAGACTTTTCACTGAAGACTAGAATCCTTTCACTTAATATCTTAAGTTGAAAATTTTAGCTAGACATACAACCAAAAGCTTATCATCAAAACTCCATTGTCTTAGGTGGTTACATTCCTGGAGTGATCTCAAAACTCGGCAGTTGCCAAGCATCAGTTCTTTTCACCTAAGTTCACTAGGCCGCCATAAGTAAACCATAGCAGCATTTCACCCTGTCCAGAACATTAGAAGAAGAAAAGCACATGGCTTGTGCTGAAGAAAGTCAATTCAATTCAAAACAAATCCTCAGAGACAATATTTTGGTGAGCCTCAGTCAATCTATGGAACAGGATTTCAGCGAAGATGTTGAAAAAAGTAACTTGTGATCTCTTCAAATTAAAGTTTGGTAGAGCTTTGTTTGATAAAACTTTGGGATACAATATATGAGAAATGCGGTATATGAGTAATATAGTGTAAGAGTAATGCAGTCTGAGTAATGCAGTATGTGAATAATGCAGTATATGAATACAATCCTTTGGGATACAGTATGTGAATAATTTGAAAGATGTTTTCCATCTATAATTCCCAAAGCTCTCTGCTACTAGGAGATTTCCTCATCTGGATCTGTTGTTAACTAACTGATGGAGGCTGTGATTACTCAACAGTTCCATTATCACGAAATCATGTGAATAATAAGATGGGGGAAGCAAAAATAATTGGAAGCAAAATACCACCAGTGCAGGAGATCTGAAATAAAAACAAAAAGTGCTTGAAAAACTCAGCAGGTCTGGCAGCACCTGTGGAGAGAGATAACAGAATTATCATTTTGTGTCTGAGGAAGTGTCATATTGACTGAAACGTGTGACTCCAGATCCACAGCATTGTGGTTGGCTCTTAAATGCTCTCTTAGTTGAATCGCCACTCAGTTAAAGGGTAATTAGGGATGGGCAATAAATCCTGGCCCAATCAGTGATGCCCACATCCCTTAAATGAATATTTAAAAATTGGAAATACAAAATAATTTAGCTTGGAGCAGTGTAAACACAGCGATCGGTTTCTTCATGTACAGGCAACTTGACTAGTCAAGGAAAATCATTGAACACAAACAAGGGGATTCAGAATATGAGAATATATCTGAAATTTTAACTGCTTTAGAGCTTTGTATGGAATCTTGTTGATAGTGCAAGATTTCTTACAAGCACAGGCCATGAACATAACATGCCTATTACTGAGCATGACAAGTGAATTAAGGAGGTCCCCAGGACGATATCTATGTGGACTTCCTAAACGTTATTTGCATTCTTTAATGAGATGGGGCATCACTGTCTAGGCCAGCATTTATTGGCCAGCATTGGAGCTCATCCATGTAAGTAGTCAGGAGAGTATTCCATCACATTTCTGACTTGTGCCTTGTAGGTGTTTAAAGGTTTTTCAGAATAATCAATCTGTTGCCAATTATCAGCCCAAACTTCAATGTTATCCAGATCCCGCTACATAAAAGCATAGAAAGTAGAATCAGGAATAGGCCATTTGGCCCTTCGAGTTTGCTCCGCCATTCATTATGATCGTGGCTGATCATCAAATTCAATATCCTGATTCCCCCATGGACTGCTTCATCATCTGAGGAGTTATGATTGGAAATAAACACATCATCAGCAAACATCCCAATTTCTGAGCATTTAACACCATATATAGGAGCAGAAGTAGGACATTTGGCCCATCAAGTCTGCTCTGCCATCAGTGAGATCATGGCTGATCTGATGGATAATCCTCAACTCCACTTTCCCACCTTATCCCCATAACCATTGATTCCCTTACTGATTAAAATCTGTCTATCTCAGCCTTGAACATACTTAACATCTCAACCTCTGCAACCCTTTGTGGTAAGGGATTCCACATATTTACTACCCTCTGAAAGAAGAAATTTATTCTTACTTCTGTCTTAAATGGGCGACCCCTTACTCTGAGATTATGCCTCTTGTCCTAGACTCTCCCACAAGGGGAAACAACTCCTTAGCATCTTCCCTGTTAAGCCCCATGAGAATCCTATATGTCTGAATAAGGTCGCCTCTCATTCTTCTACACTGCAATGAGTGCAGGCCCAAACTACTCAACCTTTCCTCATAAGAAAATCCCTCCATACCCAACCTAGTGAACCTTGTCTAGACTGCCTCCAATGCCAGCATATCTTTTCTTAGGTAAGGGGACCAAAACTGTTCACAGTATTCCAGTTGAGCTCTAACTAGTGCCTTGTATAGTTTTAGCAAGACTGCCCTATTTTTATACTTCACTCTCTTTGAAATAAAGACCAACATTCCATTTGCCTTCCCTTTTACCTGTTGAACTTGCATGTAGCTTTTTGTAATTTATGCACAAAGACCCTAAAATCACTTTGTGCTGTAGTCTTTCTCCATTTAAATAATATTCAACTCCGTTATTCTTCCTACAGAAATGGAGACAGAGAATTTGAGGAAAGGAAGAGGCAGAGATTGACCAGGTGAAGGTGAGAGAAGGTTGAAGTTGATTTGATTTATTGTTGTCACATGCATTGGGATACAGTGAAAAGTATTGTTTCTTGTGCACTATATAGACAAAACATACCATTCATAGAGTACATAAGGGAGAAGGAAAGGAGAGGGTGCAGAGTATAGTGTAACATTCAGAGAGATAGGGTGTAGAGAAAGAACAGCTTAATATAAGGTAGGTCCATCCAAAAGTCTGACAGCAGCAGGGAAGAAGCTGCTCTTGAGTCAGTTGGTACGTGATCTCAGACTTTTGTATCTTTTTCCCAACGGAAGAACGTGGAAGAGAGAATGTCCGCGGTGCATGGGGACCTTGATTATGCTGGCTGCTATTCCGAGGCAGCGGGAAGTGTAGACAGAGTCTATGGATGGGAGGTTGGTTTGTGTGATAGTCTGGGCTACATTCACAACACTTTTAGTTTCTTGCGGTCTTGGACAGAGCAGGAGCCATATCAAGCTGTGATACATCCAGAAAGGATGCTTTCTATGGTGCATCTGTAAAAATTGGTGAGAGCCATTGTGGACATGCCGAATTTCCGCAGCTTCTAAAGAAAGTAGAGGCGTTGATGGGCTTTCTTAAGTATAGCGTCAGCATGGAGGGATCAGGATAGGTTGTTGGTGATCTGGACACCTAGAAGCTTGAAGCTCTCGACCATTTCTACTTCCCCTCCGTTGATGTAGACAGGGGCATGTCCTCCACTACACTTCCTGAAGTCAATGACTATCTTCTTCGTTTTACTGACATTGAGGGAGAGATTATTGTCATCGGACCATTTCACCAGATTCTTTAACACTTTCCTGTACTCCGTCTCGTCATTGTTTGAGATCCGACCCACGACGGTGCTGACATCAGCAAACGTGAAAATGGAGTTGGAGCAGAATTTGGCCACACAGTCATAGGTATATAAGGAGTATAGTAAGGGGCTGAGGACACAGCCTTGCGGGGCACCGGTGTTGAGGATATGACTAAGGAACAGAATAGAGGTGATTTCCCATTGACTTCCTCATTTGTGCATAAAGGAAACACGAGCCCTCTTCCCAAAGGATCTTCTACCTATAAGCAGCTGTTATTCCTCAAGCTTCTAGCTCTTCCGCCATCACCACCAAAAATCTGCCAGTTCTGCCGTTGGCCATGGTTCGTAACTCTGAACATGGAACCCTTACCTTGGCCATGAGTAACCCACAAAAAGGCAACCACCCCTTGAGGTTTCAATTGACCCTGCTACCCTCACCTTCTCTTCATGATCCCTTAACCAGGTTGTCACCTATCTTGTTATCTCATTCTTCACACCATGAATCCTGACTTTGGGACACCGTTCCTCTTGAGGAATTAACATTTCAAACTTGTTCTAAAATAGACAACAGAACCAAATTCCAGAGTTGAAGTGGGAGTGATTAATCTCTATAAAAAGGCAGACTGAACATGGCATTAAGGAGCCTTGCAAAATGAAGTCAATGAGAGCTGGGGAGGAGAATGGTGGAATCATCATTGTTTAAGGTCATACTGAATACAATGGAATGCAATTGTTGCAGGTTTAATCCTCTCAGCTTTAGAAGATTGCTGCAGAAGTTCATCACCACGATATTCTAGTCCCAACTACCTTTAGGTGCTTCATCAATGGCTTTTCACCAATCAAAACTTGACATCTATCACTGGGAAAATGTTAGAGTCTGCTATAAAGGATGTAATAGCAGATCATTTAGAAATACATAATATAATCACAATCAGCATGGTAAATTTATTAAAGGTGGTAATGAGCAGGATAGATCCAGTGGAACCAGTAGATGTAATATACTTGGATTTCCAAAAAGCGAAGGCTCACCCAATGGGAAGCAGCCAGCGGGGATTCTTAAGCATGGAACTTTACCCAGATCAAGGATAGGCCCCGAGATGAAGACTACCTGACTGTAAACCGCGGGAGTGGTCTTTTCTTTTGGTGCACAATAAAGGGTATTGGTGATGAGAAATGGCGTGTGGCTGAATTACTACATTGGTGACGAGCAAAAAAATCTATTTTTCCTCCATCTTTCCTTCCCGACAATCTCTGAACATCAGGAATTTCTCCATTAAGGAAATGCCATTATGCCTCTTTTAGGAAAACTTGAGCCCTGTGAAACCGGTGAGGAAGACTGGACCAATACACTCAGCACATGCATTACATTTTCCACACTAACAACATTGAAGGAAACAAAAAGCAAAAAGTAATATTGCAGGTGGGACCCCGACTTTCAGCGTAGTAAGAAGCCTGACCTATCCGGATGGCCTTGACTCAAAAACTTGTAATGAACTGGCAGACCTGGTCAAAAAACCAATATGACCCAAAGCCCCCGGTAATTCCCCAGCAAAATCGTTTCACAATATTTCAGGAACGGGCAAATCACATGCTGCCTAGGAAGAAAGCCGAGGCTGGTACCTGAGTGTATTATGCAGGTATCCCCTCTTCCAGAGACAGAACATTACAACTGAATCGTATTGTAACAACGAAAGTAGCCCCACTGATGGTGGAATTACTGGTGAATTGCCATCCCTTGAAGATCGAGGTGGACATAGGAGCTGCAGTCTCCATTACTGGAGAACAGACATATAAGCACCTCCAATCAGACACCCAACTCCTGAGGTTGGAAGATACAAGGCCAGGCCAGCTACCCACATGGGAGAACCTTTACAAGTAAAAGGCATCACAGTGGCCCCAGTGACATTTAGACATCAATCAGCTCGTCTCCCACTTGTAGTACGGGGTACAGACCAAGACTTATGGGGAGAGATTGGCTCCTGCAGATTCGGCTCAACTGGCTGGAGATCTTCACTCACTTGATGAAGGAGCCTGAGACTCCGAAAGCTAGTGCTGCCAAATAAACCTGTTGGACTTTAACCTGGTGTTGTGAGACTTCTTACTGATTTTTAGTCTCGGCATGGGGGGACTATATGGGGTTATCAGTAGATATATTGGAGGTTTTCTGGAAAGTCTGGGGAAAATAGAAGGGGCCAAGGCCAAGATCTATGTTGACCCCAGCACTACACCTCGGTACTTCAGAGCTAGACCAGTCCCTTACTTCATGCTGGAGAAGGTGGAAACTGAACTAGTGTGCCGTGAAAGCTTGGGTATAATAAGGCCTATGCAAGTTGCAGAATTGGCTGTGCTTAAGCCTGACAAGTCAGTTCATCTTTGTGGGTCTCTCAACTTGATAGGTACCCTATGCCCCAGATTGAAGATCTGTACGTCAGGCGAACAGGTGGCAAGGTGTTCTCCAAGTTGGACATGAGCCACACTTAACTCCAGCTTGAATTGGACGAGTCCTCCTGGAAATATGTGACAATCAACACACATAAGGAACTCTACGAATATACCTGTTTGCCTTTCGGGGTCTCATCAACATGTGCTGTCTTCCAAAGGTATTATGGAGAATATCCTTCAAGGATTATCCATGGTAGCAGTATACTCAGATGACATCTTGGTCATGGGGCCTTTAGAACAGGAACACCTGGCCAACGTGGAAGAAATCCTGCAACAATTTTCTTGGGCAGAACTTCGCTTGAAGAGGGAGAAGTGTGTTTTCCAAGCTGCTGAAGTAACTTATTTAGGCTATCGAGCGGATCACAAGGAGTTACATCCAGTAGAGGATAAAGTAAAGACCATCAAAGAGGGACTGATCTCAAGGAACACCACGGAGCTAAAATCCTTCCTGGAGTTAGTCAATTGTTACAGAAAATTTATCCCAAATTTGGCTTCCATGCTGTCCCCTTGCATGCCTATTATGAAAATACCACAGATGGACTTCGCAAGCTCACATCAGATACTATCGTCCAACTTACTGGCCCATTCTGGCCCTAAAATATAACTTATTCTAACCCTGTGACGCTTCCCCGTACGGGGCTGGCGCGGTGCTGTCACATCGCTGGAAAGATGGGACGGAAAAGCCCATCGCGTATGCCTCCAGGACCCTTTCGGATGCAGAGCAACGATATTCTCAAATTGAAATGGAAGAGTTGGTGGTTATATTTGTTTTGAGGAAATTCCATCAATACATCTACAGTCGATTTTTCAGTTACCGACCATAAACTCTTAATTAACCTCTTCAAAGAGGACCAAGCAATTCCCCCCATCACCTCCACTTGGATACAATTCTGGGCCTTGTTACTGGTGACCTATGAATATATTCTGGAAGCACCCTGGTACCCACTGAGGCATCTCCCGTTGCCCACGAGCCTCGCTCCTTCACCAACAGTAGAAGAGGTTGTGAAGACCCTGAACTTCTTGGAGACCTTGCCAGGCAGATTAAAGCCTGGACCCAAAATGAGCCAACCTTATCCAAAATTAGGCACATGATTTTATTCGGGGGATTTCAAGGATGACCCTCCGTAGAAATAAAACCCTACCTCATCAAAAAGCCTGAACTCAGTGTTGAGGATGGGATCATTCTTTGGGGGTCCCAAGTAATTATTCTGCCCCCAGGACAACATCCAATATTAACGGAACTACATAAAGGCCATGTGGGAGTATCAAAAATGAAGGTGCTGGCCAGGAATTACATCTGGTGGCCCGGTCTTGATTCCAAATTGACCTGTGCCATGAAAATCAAAATCTTCCACCCTCAGTCTTCCTATCCCCTTCGGAGTTGCCTGGCAGACCATGAGTGCGTGTACATGTGGATTTTGCAGCTCCCTTTAGGGGTTCTATTTTATAGTCACGGTGAATACACACTGCAAATGGTTGGAGGTGCACCACATGGGTGCCATGACTATTCAGGCTACAATCGAGAAGTTATGACAAAGCTTCAGCACATATGGATTACTGGAAGTCCTGGTTTCTGATACGGGCACACCCATCACCAGTGGTGATTTCCAGAACTTTGTGCTCTGCAATGGTATCTGGCACATCTGGTCTGCACCTTATCACCCGTCGTCAAATGGTCTGGCAGAACGGACTGTTCAAACCTTCACAAATGGTATGAAGAAACGGCGGCATCCATGGAGAATAAACTGGCATGATATCTGTTTGATTAGACGACACACCACACACAACAGCAGGTGTACAGGAGCACGGCACACACAACAGCAGGTGTACAGGAGCACGGCACACACAACAGGTGTACAGGAGCATGGCACACAACAGCAGGTGTACAGGAGCATGGCACACACAACAGGTGCACAAGAGCACGCCACACACAACAGCAGGTGTACAGGAGCATGGCACACACAACAGGTGTACAGGAGCATGGCACACAACAGCAGGTGTACAGGAGCACGGCACACACAACAGGTGTACAGGAGCACGGCACACACAACAGCAGGTGTACAGGAGCACGACACGCACAACAGCAGGTGTACAGGAGCATGGCACACACAACAGGTGTACAGGAGCATGGCACACACAACAGGTGTACAGGAGCATGGCACACACAACAGCAGGTGTACAGGAGCATGCCACACCCACAGCAGCAGGTGTACAAGAGCACAGCACACACAACAGCAGGTGTATAGGAGCACGGCACACACAACAGCAGGTGTACAGGAGCACGTCACGCACAACAGCAGGTGTATAGGAGCATGGCACACACAACAGCAGGTGTACAGGAGCATGCCACACCCACAGCAGCAGGTGTACAAGAGCACAGCACACACAACAGCAGGTGTATAGGAGCACGGCACACACAACAGCAGGTGTACAGGAGCACGTCACGCACAACAGCAGGTGTACAGGAGCACGACACACACAACAGCAGGTGTACAGGAGCATGCCACACACGCAATAGCAGGTGTTGCTCCAGTGGAGTTGTTGATGGGACAATGAGTTGAGCCTTTTATTCCCAAACCTGGCGGGGAAGATGGAGTCGCAACAGGAAAATCAAAGAAGAAGCTTTGATTCCATGAGGACAGAAAGAATTTTTGCAACGGGTGATCTGGTTCATGGAAGGAATTTTGGGGATGGTCGCAGATGGGTCTCTGGGATCATTATGGAGAGAACAGGACCAGTATCTTACAAGGTCAAAGTTCAGGGTGAAACCCGAAGGAAGCACGTAGATCACCATAGAACCAGGAAGTTCTTGTTTGAACTACCCCAACCACCAGCCATGGAGATAGCTGCTGCCAGTGCCAGCCCTCAGCTCGAAGCCTACTCCATGTTAGCCCCTCCGGATGGCAAAGGTATGGATTCCAAGATGGAGGCTGAGGAAGTGGGCCTCTGGGCCAAAGCAAAACCTGAGGAGGAAACAGGTTTTCTGTGATGAGCCCTCTGAAAAACCCAGCCCCTCCTTCAACAGACCTCCGCTCAAGCGCCGCAAAGGACATCCTTGCAGTGGGGGTGTTGGGAGAAACTTGGACTTAAGGGGGGGAGGAATGTACAAAGAACAAAGCACAGGAACAGGCCCTTCGGCCCTCCAAGCCTGCGCTGCTCATGTGCCCCACTAGACCATTCGTTTGTATCCCTCTATTCCCAGTCTGTTCATGTGACTATCTAGATAAGTCTTAAATGATCCCAGTGTGTCCATCTCAATCACCTTGCTTGGCAGTGCATTCCAGGCCCCCACCACCCTCTGTGTAAAATACGTCCCCCTGACATCTGTGTTGAACCTTGCCCCCCTCACCTTGAACCTGTGACCCCTTGTGTTCGTCACCTCCGACCTGGGAAAAAGCTTCCCACTGTTCACCCTATCTATGCCCTTCATAATTTTATATACCTCTATTAGGTCGCCCCTCATCCTCCGTCTTTCCAGGGAGAACATCCCCAGTTTACCCAATCTCTCCTCATAGCTAAGACCCTCCATACCAGGCAAAATCCTGGTAAACCTTTTCTGTACTCTCTCCAAAGCCTCCACGCCCTTCTGGTAGTGTGGCGACCAGAACTGGACGCAGTATTCCAAATGTGGCCTAACCAACGTTCTATACAGCCGTAACATCATATGCCAACTTTTATATTCTATGCCCTGTCCAATAAAGGCAAGCATGCCATATGCCTTGTGACCACCCTCTCCACCTGTGCTGCCACCTTTAAGGATCTGTGGACTTGTACACCCAGGTCCCTCTGTGTGTCTATACTCCTGATGGTTCTGCCACTTATTGTATAGCTCCCCCTTACATTAGATCTACCGAAATGCATCACTTCGCATTTATTTGGATTAAATTCCATCTGCCATTTCTCCGCCCAATGTTCCAGCCTATCTATATCCTGCTGTATTCTCTGACAATGTTCATCACTATCCGCAACTCCAGCAATCTTCGTGTCGTCCCCAAACTTACTGATGACACCAGCTACATCTTCCTCCAAATCATTTATATATATCACAAACAGCAGAGGTCCCAGTACAGAGCCCTGCGGAACTCCATTAGTCACGGACCTCCAACCGGAAAAAGACCCCTCCACTGCTACACCTCTGTCTTCTATGGCTAAGCCAGTTCTCCACCCACCTAGCTAGCTCACCTTTTATCCCATGAGATTTAACCTTTTGCACTAGCCTGCCATGAGGGACCTTGTCAAATGCTTTACTAAAATCCATATAGACGACATCCACGGCCCTTCCTTCGTCAATCGTTTTTGTCACCTCCTCAAAAAACTCAACCAAATTTGTGAGGCATGACCTCCCTCATACAAAACCATGCTGTCTATCGCTAATGAGATTATTCAGTTCTAAATGCGCATATATCCTATCTCTAAGAATCTTCTCCAACAATTTCCCTACCACGGACGTCAAGCTCACCGGCCTATAATTACCCGGGTTATCCTTGCTACCCTTCTTAAATAACGGGACCACATTTTCTATCCTCCAATCCTCTGGGACCTCACCTGTGTCCAGTGAAGAGACAAAGATTTCTGTTAGAGGCCCAGCAATTTCATCTCTTGCCTCCCTGAGAAGTCGAGGATAGATGCCATCCGGCCTCACTAGCACGTGGCACTGGGAGTAGTCCAGAGATCGCTACCCTCGAGGCCCTGCTTTTCAGCCTACTACCCAACTCCCTGAATTGCTCTCTCAGGACCTCCCTGCTCTTTCTTGCTACGTCATTTGCACCAATGTGGACAATGATGTCTGTCTGGTTACCCGCCCCTTTTAGGATGCTTCCTACCTGTTCAGAGACATCCAGGACCCCGACATCCAGGACCCCAAATGTAATGAAGACTAGTAAAGCCATGAGGGATCATCAGTAGATCTACCCATGGGCTTCATGGAGTATGAGCTGCCTTATTGAGCGAGTGGAGGCTCGCCCAATGGGAAGCAGCCAGCAGGGGTTTCGGCCTGCAACTTTACCCACACTGGAGTTGTCGGTCCCAATCACCTTGGGACTACCTAACTGTATGCCACGGGAGCAGACTTTTTTTTTGGTGCACAATAAAGAGTGTTGGTGATGGGAAACTGGCATGTGACTGAATTATTAGAGGCCTTGCCTGCTGCGTGGGCGGGGTGAGTGGGAACCCGGAGGGAATTCTGTCCCTTCAGTTTCACACTCTTCCCCACCCCCCCCTTCCCCCCCGGGCACAACCTTAAAAAGCTGCCGGACCCCTACCCCAGCCTAAAACCCTGCTGGTGGGGGAGCGTAAAATTCTGGCCCAGGAGAATGATCTACATTAGTATGTTTCTAGTCTAGTGAAGAAGGAAGCACTGTTGGATCTGATTCTGGGAATGAGGTGAGCCAAATGAATCAAGTGTCAGTTGGGAAACGATGGAATAATGATCATAGCACAATAATATACACACAGCCCCTTGAGCCTGTTCCGCCATTTAAGTAGACCATGCCTTATCTGATAATAACCTCAAATCTGCATCCCTTCAATCCCTAATACCCTATCACCCTCTTGCTTAGCAAGAATCTATCCACCTCTGCCTTAAAAATATTCAAAGGCTCTGTTACCTTATCAGAAAGAGAGTTCCAAAGACTCACAACTAACTGTCTGAGAGAAAACAATTGCCTTATCTACGTTTTAAATGAGCGATTCCTTATTTTTAAACAGTTCTAGATTCTCCCACAGAGGAACCATTCTCTCCACATCCATCCTGTCAATACACCTCAGGATCTTATATGTTTCAATCTTACTCTTCTAAACTCCAGTGGATACAGCCTAGCCTGTTCAGCCTTTCCTCATATGACATCCCAGCCATTGCTGGTATTAGTCTGGTAAACCCTCTCTGCACTGCATTCAACACATTTACATCCTTCCTTAAATAAGGTGCCCAGTGCTGTGCATAGTATTCCAAATGTGGTCTGACCAATGCCCTGTATAACTGTAACATAACCTCCGTACTCTAATAATGAATTCCCAGCACAATAAATTATAACATTCTATTAGTTTTCCTAATTACTTGTTGTACCTACATACTAGCCTTTTGTGATGCTAATGAAATGCAGTAGATCCATTGATTGCGTAGCTCTGTGTGTCACATGTTGCTTCTGTTCAATATGTGTGTGATTTCATCAGGTTCACACCTTGGCTTGCCAATCCTCTGGGTTTGGCCTGGACTCTCCAGGAACTGAAGACCAATCTCCAGGGCACAGCTGTGCACCCTGGAGAAGAATCATTGGAACATTAATAAAGATTATTTTTTTGTTATTTTCTTTGAACTTTTTTTTCATAGAATTCATAGAAACCCTACAGTGCAGAAAGAGGCCACTGGGCCCATCGAGTCTGCACCGACCACAATCCCACCCAGGCCCTACCTCCATATTCCTCCATATTAACCTGCTAATCCCTCTAACCTACGCATCTCAGGACACTAAGGGGCAATTTTTAGCATGGTCAATCGACCTAACCCGCACATCTTTGGACTGTGGGAGGAAACTGGAGCACCCGGAAGCAACCCACGCAGACACAAGGAGAATGTGCAAACTCCACACAGACAGTGACCCAAGCCGGGAATCGAACTCAGGTCTCTGGAGCTGTGAAGCAGCAGTGCTAACCACTGTGCTACCGTGCCGCCCTTTTTACCAGATATAAAAATATTGAATATTTTTAAGTTCTGTGGAAGGGTGATATGGAATTGAACCATTTCTCTGTTTTACTCTCTCCACATATGCTGCCAGACCTGCTGAGTTTACCCAGTGTTCTCTGCTTTATTTCAGATTTCCAGCATTTGCAGTATTTTGCTATTATAAAAATATTGAAAATGGGGGAAGGGCTATTTGTCTGACAGTCACGCATCATCCAGTTGATTATGAGTCTTTGTGTTTTATGTCACACTCCTGTCAGGCAGTGCCACACAAGGATCGATGTGTTGGCTGACTAATGGCTGGAGTTTGGGAGAAAATTATGCAAAGAAACCTCCAGGAATATATTCAGCTATGTTGGCAATATTACTTAGAAACATAGAAACTAGAAGCAGCAGTAGGCCATTCGGCCCTTCTAGTCTGCTCCGCCATTTATTTTGATCATGGCTGATCATCGAATTCAATATCCAGATCCCCCCCCCCCCGCGCTTCCTCCCATATCCTTTGATCCCTTTAGCCCCAAGAGCTATATCTAATTTCTTCTTGAAATTTGACATTTTGGCCTCAACTACTTTCTATGGTAGTGAATTTCACACATTCACCACCCTCTGGATGAAGAAATTTCTCCTCACCTCAGTTCTAAAGCTTTACCCCTTATCCTCAAACTATGACCCCTAATTCTGGACTCCCCCACCATTGGGAACATTCTTTCTGAATTTACCCTATCTAACCCTGTTAGGATTTTATAAGTTTCTATGAGATCCCCTCTCACACTTTTAAACTCTAGTGAATTTAATCCTAACTGACTCCATCTCTCCTCATATGACATCTGCCATCCCAGGAATCAGCCTGGTAAACATTCAGTTCCCTCTTCCAAATCATTAATATACATTGTGAACAGTTGGGGTCCTTGCACAGATCCCTGCGGACCCCCACTAGTTCACTGATTGCCAATCAGAAAAAGACCCATTTATGCCAAGTCTTTGCTCCCTATCTGCTGATCAGTTTTCTGTCCATCTCAAGACATTACCTGCAATCCCATGTGCTTTAATTTTACATAGTAATCTGTTATGAGACCTTGTCGAAAGTCTTCTGAAAGTTTAAGTAAACCACATCCACTGGTTCTGCTTGCATCTCATTTTTATGTATGTCTGCTGGTGCTGCTGACACGCATGTTCTTCCTACGCTGCATGATCCCCTCTGGAATGTGAAGAAGAATGCTGCCTGAAGAATTCCACTCACCACATCAAGAACCACTATTGGTGAAGTCCAAAGTTTTCACTCTGTTGCGGGAATTAGCTTGTCCAGTAGGGGTCACCATTGTTCAGGGAAACACTGGGCTGCATGTTTATGATCTGGTTTAGTTGGGATATTGAGGTTATGCCCAGGCCATCAGCCTGGACGCCAGCCTGGCGGTTCTTCCAGTCCAATCTCCCGGGAGGCAGGCTCCGGGACAACTGTCCAAGTTGGGATGGCATTGGGAATGAGTGGGTGGCAGGCTGGCTGCTCAATGAGAGAGGTTTCTATCAGCAGCTGATGTCAGGTGAGGGATACCAACCCTCCCGGAATGACTGAGAGTCCACCAGGATCAGCAGCAATCTCCCGCCGGCCAATGAAAACAATCCAGGAGATTTTACAACAAAATTTTAAACAAATCAGTGACATAATTCATACGGAAGTTCAGTCGTTGCTTGAAGCAGATCCAAACTTGGCAGCCTGATGATATAAAATGATGTGAACTAGCACTGCACCAATGGACGTTGTTGCCTGTTTTCCCATTGAGTCTAGAGGAGGTTAAAGCTGCACTCACAGAGCTCAGGCAGCTATAACACTTTCCTGCTGTCAGAGTCTCCAGACTCCAGGAGAAAGGAGCACTGCTGAGCTAGAGAAACATTATAAAAACACCGAGAAAACTTTTCCCACCGAGAAGACTCACTCAAAGTAAATTTTAAAAACATTGTGTAAGGGATCATCATAGTCTGGGGATGGTTTATACTGATCCATTTCAGACCATGTTTATATTGGATGTTTGGCACTGCTTCATGCTGGAAGATGGACATGGGCATTGCACTGTGTGTAATTGTGTTACACAAATATCTACACACTGAGTACCAGGCAAATACCGACCACACACAACATGGACAGTATTGGTTAGACACTGATGCTCCTTACACAGCTCCTGGCTGCTCTTCTGTCCAGTAAGAAGTTATCTGTACAGATAACCACTCCATCTGACGAAGGGGCAGCGCTCCGAAAGCTTATGGTATTTGCTACCAAATAAACCTGTTGGACTTTAACCTGGTGTTGTGAGACTTCTTACTGTGTTCACCCCAGTCCAACGCCGGCATCTCCACATCATGCTCTTATGTCCACAGAGCTGCTATGTATTTTTGTTATAAAGCCTGCGATGCAGTGCAGGTGGGACAGCACTGTTGCTCTAAAGCAGAGTGCTTCTGAAGCACCAGTTAAACTGATAGTCATCATTTTCAAAAGAAAATCTCCTGGAATGGCTTCAGTCAGAGTTGGCAATCCTACCATGCATGGGCAGCACAATGATTCAGGAAGACCTTATCTGGAGGTCATGATGAGGGTGCTGAGGAAGGGAGAAGGAGGAGACCAGACCTGGCTAGCGGACAGCAGCTGGAGTGGCCACAGCCTGGATACCCTGGCAGGAAGTGTAGCAGGGATCTCTTGAGGGCTGACAAGGCGAGTGTCCTGCAATTATTCAATCGCTTCTATGATTCTCACCTCATTATCAGCCCTCTGCACAAAAAGACAACAATGTAAAGGACCAGCTTCCGAATTATTCATACACTCAGACAGCATTCACATGTGGGCCCAAAGTGCTGACCACCCTGTAGTGAAGCCAAATGACCCTCACACTGAACCTGTCATATTGTTAACACCCCTATTTCACTCACTGCAGGAGACAGCACATAGCACACAGGAGAGGAGTAAATTAGGAGTGGTGGTGTCCTAACTGGAGTTCCTGGACATTAACCGGGGGTAGTGGGGGAGGGGGGGGGTATGATGGAGCAGAGCGAGAGACAGTGAATGCTTCAAATGTTAATCATGACATTACATGTGAACCACTTCAGTTACCTCCAAAAGTTTAGAACCATCTGTTGAGTTGAAACTACTGATGTTTCATGAACTGAACAAAGAACAATACAGCACAGGAACAGGCCCTTCGGCCCTCCAAGCCCGCGCCGCTCCCCGGTCCGGGATTGAATCCTGAATCCAGGATCCCCGCCCAATTTTCCAGCCTATCTACATCCTAATATCCTATCCACCGAGCTGTCCCTCACAGCTACGATGCTTTGTTCATCACAACCTATTAACTCACCCCACCCCCCCATTCCAGACCATGTGATCTCCAGAGAGAGGCGAAAACCCAGAGTGAAAACCCCAGGGCCAATATGGGGAAAAAAAAATCTGGGAAATTCCTCTCCGACCCCCTGAGGCGATTGAAACGAGTCCAGGAGATCACACTGGCCCTGATCAGAAAATGCTTCCCAACCCTATTCATTTCCACTTCTGCTTTACGAACACCATCTGAATTCCCTGCCCCCGAGACAGGTTCCCAACTATCCGCAGTCTCGCTCTGTACTGGCACCAGCAAGATGATCATAGAATGAAGCCTTGAAACGAGAAACAAAGAACAATTAGCCCGCGCCGCTCCCTGGTCCAAACTAGACCACTCTTTTGTATCCCTCCATTCCCACTCCGTTCATATAGCTGTCTAGATAAGTCTTAAACGTTCCCAGTGTGTCCGCCTCCACCACCTTGCCCGGCAACACATTCCAGGCCCCCACGACCCTCTGTGTAAAATATGTCCTTCTGATATCTGTGTTAAACCTCCCCCCCCCCCCTTCACCTTGAACCTATGACCCCTCGTGAACGTCACCACCGACCCGGGGAAAAGCTTCCCACCGTTCACCCTATCTATGCCTTTCATAATTTTATACACCTCTATTAAGTCTCCCCTCATCCTCCGTCTTTCCAAGGAGAACAACCCCAGTTTCCCCAATCTCTCCTCATAACCAAGCCCCTCCATACCAGGCAACATCCTGGTAAACCTCCTCTGTACTCTCTCCAAAGCCTCCACGTCCTTCTGATAGTGTGGCGACCAGAACTGGACGCAGTATTCCAAATGCGGCCGAACCAACGTTCTATACATCTGCAACATCAGACCCCAACTTTTATACTCTATGCCCCGTCCTATAAAGGCAAGCATGCCATATGCCTTCTTCACCACCTTCTCCACCTGTGACGTCACCTTCAAAGATCTGTGGACTTGCACACCCAGGTCCCTCTGCATCTCTACACCCTTTATGGTTCTTCCATTTATCGTGTAGCTCCTCCCTACATTATTCCCACCAAAATGCATCACTTGGCATTTATCAGGATTGAACTCCATCTGCCATTTCTTTGCCCAAATTTCCAGCCTATCTATATCCTTCTGTAGCCTCTGACAATGTTCCTCACTATCTGCAAGTCCTGCCAGTTTTGTGTCGTCCGCAAACTTACTGATCACCCCAGTTACTCCTTCTTCCAGATCATTTATATAAATCACAAACAGCAGAGGTCCCAATACAGAGCCCTGCAGAACACCACTAGTCACAGGCCTCCAGCCGGAAAAAGACCCTTCCACTACCACCCTCTGTCTTCTATGACCAAGCCAGTTCTCCACCCATCTAGCCACCTCCCCCTTTATCCCATGAGATCCAACCTTTTTCACTAGCCTACCATGAGGGACTTTGTCAAACGCTTTACTAAAGTCCATATAGACAACATCCACGGCCCTTCCTTCGTCAACCATTCTGGTCACTTCTTCAAAAAACACCACCAGGTTAGTGAGGCATGACCTCCCTCTCACAAAACCATGCTGACTATCGTTAATGAGTTTATTCCTTTCTAAATGCGCATACATCCTATCTCTAAGAATCTTCTCCAACAACTTCCCCACCACGGACGTCAAGCTCACCGGCCTATAATTACCCGGGTTATCCTTCCTACCCGTCTTAAATAACGGGACCACATTAGCTATCCTCCAATCCTCTGGGACCTCACCTGCGTCCAGTGACGAGACAAAGATTTGCGTCAGAGGCCCAACGATTTCACCTCTCGTCTCCCTGAGCAGCCTTGGATAGATTCCATCAGGCCCTGGGGATTTGTCAGTCTTTATATTCTCTAACAAACCTAACACTTCCTCTGAAGTCATTCTCCCACAGAGGGCAATGCTGGACAAGCATTGCAGTGTGGCATGAAGAAGCACTGCAGGCCTCAGGGGATTAACTGCATTCTGAGGATGCCCCATCCCATCAGCTGAGCGTACACTCCCTCAGCGCAGATACACTCAGACCGATGGGGCCTCAGTCATACACACAACAGGTGAGACAAGTTGAGCAGTGAGAGCTGGGGGCAGTTCCCATCAGGAAGAGACTGTTCAAGGGCAGACATAGTGAGTGAGTCCAAGGCCAAATAGTAATATAGTCAGCAGTAAATCCACTAGAGATTTCAGGAGTAACCCCCGTCCCGTAGCCTAGGTGTAGTTAAAATGTGAAACTTACAACCTGTCACAGTGCCTGCATGATCCGGCACAGCGACCCGGAAGATAGTGCATGAAGCTTTGGCGATGGGTGTGAACCGGCCTCGTGCCGGAAGGCCAGCTTTCCACCCCAGAAAGGGCACAAAGCCGATTTAAATATTAATGACGTGCTTTACCCGGCAAGGCGGTTTCTAGCCTCTCAAAAGTCTCACCGACAAGAATTACTCATGGTCGGGGGCAGGGCCAGGCACTGCCAACCTAGCACTGCCCACTGAGCACCATAACAGTGCCAGGAGGGTGGGGTTATGGCGGGGGGGGGGGGGGGGGGTGGGTAAGGAGGGGAGCTCTGCAGTGGGGGTGGGGCGAGGCACAGCGGCGAGCATAGATTCCACTCCCCCTCCTGGTGTGAATCATACTGCTATCCAAAAAGGTCATGATGTGGAAATGCCGGCGTTGGACTGGGGTAAACACAGTAAGGAGTCTAACAACACCAGGTTAAAGTCCAACAGGTTTATTTGGTAGCAAACGCCACTAGCTTTTGGAGCGCTGCTCCTTCGTCAGATGGAGTGGAAATCTGTGGATTTCCACTCCATCTGACGAAGGAGCAGCGCTCCGAAAGCTAGTGGCGTTTGCTACCAAATAAACCTGTTGGACTTTAACTGGTGTTGTTAGACTCCTCACTGTATCCAAAAAAGTGACAAGAGTGTCATCAGATTGCATTTTCAAACTCGTCAGGTCTGAAATGTTTTCTTGCTCATTTGGCACTTTGAATTTTTTTGGGAAGATCTCACCCACTTTTTGTAAAGGCTGCATTTTAATAGAAATAAAGCTGGAACTTAAGATGTCTTCTCAGAGCAACCAGACAATTTTCTGGAACAAACCATCCTATCTCGCTGGAGGACAAAGATCCATTTTCCGATATTTATTCACTGCAGTTTCAACCAGGAGATAAATTAAACTCCACCAATACCTTCAATGTAAAAATGCATATTTGCCGGAAGGTTTTGACCACTGAGTAAAACCACAGATGGGAGAAGGAGAACTGACTCCTGTTTGACTTACCATAATATTTGATATGAGGACACCACATTCCTGTGAGGTCTCATTGTTGTGAAATTGAGTAGAATGTTAGAATTTGGTGTTTGTAAAATTATAAAAAATTGTAAAATGTTAAGAGGTGAAAATATTGCATGGTCCTTTTTTACAAAAAAAGATCGTGTTTTTTTTCTGTACTTAGAGTTTAAAAAAGATGCAGGTGCAAATGCAAGTACACAGAGAGCATGGAGTGAAACATTGTACCGAGAGGCTGGGCACTAGTGTTGTCAAGACAACAGGCTGTTTTTGAAGTTTACCCAATCAGTTTAGACTAGGCATTTGAATAACAGCAGCCTATCAGATTTGAATTTGATGCTTTGGTAACCTGTAAACCAATCCTATTGTGGGGATGTTGCTCTGTCATCAGGGGTATAACAGCCACAGCCCCCAGCTCCAGAGAGCCAGCCAGCAACTGCCTCTGCCAAGCTAATAGCTTTTAGCTCAAAGTCTCATCTGAATTGAAGATGTACCAAAACGAAGCGAGAGGTTCCAGACAGAAGAAATCAGCAAAGAAGACAGAAGATTCCAGAAGATAAAACCTGGTTGTATTTTGAGAATGACTAAAAATTCTATTTTTTTAATAAGTGGGAATTATATCTAAACAGCATCTTATTAGAATAGTGTTTGGTTCGGTTTGTTAATAGTTTAATTAACCTATTCACTGTTAGTTAGATAAAGTGTTACTTCTTGATTCTACCGAGAGAGTCTCAGGTAGTTATTTTGATTTAACCACTAAACGTTGCTGAGGTGCAGATATTATCCCTTCTCACACACACTTTAACAGATTGTGAAGGGAGGTACTTTGAGTGCCTGAGTGTTAATTCTCAAAGAGGAGATCAACCTCCCCTTCGTAACAGCATGATACAGCTGCCATCTTGGCTCCATGCAGCAAGATATCCATCTCAACCACTGAGAAATCTGCAGTTTTGAGACCTTCACTTCACCTAAAGTAACAACTTAATTACGAAACATCAACCTGAACAGAAATAGAGATTGAGTTAAATTCAGTTTTTTATAATTACTGGTTTATCTTCATCTGGGCATTTGAATAACAATTTGAATCAATTCCCGCCTCCCAGACTACCTGGATCCACTACAGTATGCTTACCGCCGCAGCAGGTCCACAGCAGATGCCATTTCCCTAGCCCTGCACTCAACCCTGGAACACCTAGATCACAAGGACACCTATGTCAGACTCCTATTTATTGACTACAGCTCAGCCTTCAACACTATTATTCCCATGAAACTCATTTCCAAACTCCATGGCCTGGGCTTCAGCACCTCCCTCTGAAACTGGATCCTGAACTTCCTAACTCACAGACCACAATCAGCAACAACACCTCCTCCACGATAATCCTCAACACCGGTGTCCCACAAGGCTGTGTTCTCAGCCCCCTACTATACTCCTTATACACCTATGACTGTGCGGCCAAATTCCCCTCCAATTCGATTTTCAAGTTTGTTGATGACGCCACCGTAGTGGGTCAGATCTCAAACAATGATGAGACAGAGTACAGGAATGAGCTAGAAAATCTGGTGAACTGGTGCGACAACAATAATCTCTCCCTCAATGTCAACAAAACGAAGGAGATTGTCATCAACTTCAGGAAGTGTAAAGGAGAACATGCCCCTGTCCACATCAACGGGGACGAAGGGTCGAGAGCTTCAAGTTTTTAGGTGTCCAGATCGTCAACAACCTGTGCTCGTCCCCCCATGCCGACGTTATAATTAAGAAAGCCGACCAATTCTTCTACTTTCTCAGAAGACTAAGGAAATTTGGCATGTCCACTATGACTCTCACCAACTTTTACAGATGCACCATAGAAAGCATTCTTTCTGGTTGTATCACAGCTTGGTATGGCTCCTGCTCTGCCCAAGACCGCAAGGATCTACAAAAGGTCGTGAATGTAACCCAGTCCATCACGCAAACCAGCCTCCCATCCATTGACTCTGTCTACACTTCCCGCTGCCTTGGCAAAGCAGCCAGCATAATTAAGGACCCCACGTACTCCGGACATTCTCCCACCTTCTTCTGTTGGGAAAAAGATACAAAAGTCTGAGGTCACGTACCAACCAACTCAAGAACAGCTTCTTCCCTGCTGCTGTCAGACTTTTGAATGGATTTACCCTGCATTAAATTGATCTTTTTCTACATCCTAGCTATGACTGTAACACTACATTTTGCACTCTCTCGTTTCCTTCTCTATGAATGGTATGTTTTGTCTGTATAGCCGCAAGAAACAATACTTTTCACTGTATGTTAATACATGTGACAATAATAAGTCAAATCAAATTCATCTGCATCTGGGGTGGCACGGTGGCACAGTGGTTAGCACTGCTGCCTCACAGTGCCAGGACCCGGATTCAATTCCAGCCTTGGATCACTGTCTGTGCAGAGTTTGCATGTCCTCCCCGTGCCTGCGTGGGTTTCCTCCCACACTCCAAAGATGTGCAGGTTAGGTTGATTGGCCATGGTAAATTGGGGTAACGCCGGCATCTCCACATCATGGTAAATTGCTCATTAGTGTCAGGAGGATTAGCAGGGTAAATGCGTGGGGTTACAGGGAAAGGGCCTGGGTGGGCTTGTTGTTGGCGCAAGCTGGATGGGCTGAATGGCCTCCTTCTGCACTGTAAGGTTCTATGATTCTATCTAGTTTTTGTGTGATAGTGTGGGTGAGACAATATGTTTTTGGTAACCTGGGCAAGTGTGTGCGAAATAAACTGACCTTCATTTTAAAATACAAAAGCTTGCTGCTGGGTTATTTAACTTCCTACAAGGGTAAGAAAATAAACACATACAAATATATTTAATCACTGGTGATAAAAGGTAACACTTTAAAACTGTCAGTGACAAATCACAAAGTGTAGCTGAGGCAAATTACATAGATGTATTTAAGAGAAAGCTAGGTAACCATTTGAAGGAGACAGGAATAGAAGGACATGTTGATGGAGTGAGATGAAGAAAGGTGGCTCATGTTGAACATTATTGACCCGATGGGTTGAATGGCCTGTTGCCATGCTGTAAATTCTATCTGATTCTATATAAGCTGAATTCCTTCCATGACGAGCCTATGATCTTAGCATGGATTTCAGGGAGGGAGCAGGCAAAGACCGAGGTGGTGTTCACACACTGTAAGGATGAAATGCGAGTCGCCTCTGGACTCACTTGTATGTCCCATTCAGCCTTCAGTCCTGGCACTTAAATGGGCTGATTGGAAATTCTTCAAATATTAAAAGAAGCACCAAATGTCTGTGGTTCTTTTTAACATAGCAGACCCATCCTTGCATCTTCTGATGCTATTAATGTTTTCCATCATTGGGTGAATTAAGGGTGGGAACCCAAAACATAGCCAGCCACACATTATCTGCTGTGGACTTGGCAAAAAGTGACAACTTGAACCAACAGGTGGCAGGAAAGAGGGTGAGAACGCCACCCCCATCCTCCACCCCCCACCATCATCTGTCAGAGAATCATTCCTGTTACCCTCAAGCAAAAGATAGAAAATAACTACAAAGAGAATGTTTATAATACAAGTTTTCCAATTAAACACAGCAACTATATTCTTAACCCCTTTCAGCAAGATCTTTCAGCACAACTTCTTGCTTCCTTGAATTTTGACCATTTCTATTACAGAGAGGGTGGGTTGCATGAGAAGCGTGTGGGTTGATTCTCCCCTTGCTCTCGGACTCCCTTCTCCCTGGCTAACTGCGATCAGCAGCTCAACATGTGAATCATTCAAAAAGGGGGAAGGGTGAATCTGTGAGCTTGCTGACTAAAATGTTCCACTGTTCTTACCTTAACTTTCAGTTCTCGCTGGCACAGCAAGCGTCTGGATGATTGTAAAGCTACTGTCAATCACTGTTATCTATTTAAACCGTTCTTAGTCAAGTAAAGACAATTGGTCAGTCAAGTCATGATTCAAAGCATTTTTTTAAGAGAATCAGAGCGTAATTCTCACTTTCTTTGCAGAGTGGCTGAATACTCTGTCACAAACAGGGTTAGGGGTCACCACATCAGTTTAAGCAAAGAAAGGAAAGGAACGCTGTCTTTGTAATGAAAATATTTACAGCTCTTTGTTGAAAGAATATTGTAGGACAGTGAGTCTTTCATTCTCTACAACACATGTTCAGGCAGGCAGTTTCCGAGACTGCGGAAGAAATTGGCCCTAACATTCTAAAAATAGCACTTTCCATAAAATAAATTTGTAAAACAGCAGAAGTGAAACATTCTTTCCTGTCCTTTTGTATCTGCTGCAAGCGATGGGACATGCAGGCTGGAATGTAGTCAATCCCTCATGTTTGCTGTGAATCACTGAGCCATGTCTAGGGTTTTTTGCTCTTGCTGTGGGACGATTGAATGAGGTGAGCTTTACACATCTTCTCGACATTGTAAGATCCACGGCCAGAATGGTAAGTTGTGAACATGAGTGTCATACTGCGGTTGCTGGAAAACCAAAATTAAAATTAGGGGCGATACGGTGGCACAGTGGTTAGCACTGCTGCCTCACAGCGCCAGGGACCCGGGTTCAATTCCGGCCTTGGGTATCTGTCTGTGTGGAGTTTGCACGTTTTTCCCGTATCTGCGTGGGTTTCCTCTGGCAGCTCCAGTTTCCTCCCACAGTCCAAGGGTGTGTTGGTTAGGTGGATTAGCCATGGTAATTGTGTGGGGTCACAAGGATAGGACGGAGGAGAGGGCCTGGGTCAGACACTCTGTCAAAGAGTCGATGAAGACTTGATGGACTGAATGGTCTCCTTCAGCATTGTAGGGATTCTATGAAGCAAAGAAAATGCTGCAAATACTCAGCGGGTTAGGCAGCAGCTGTGGAGAGAGAAACAGATTAGGGCTAGAGGTTTGTGTTTGGGCACAGGGTGTGTGATTTGTGACCTGTCAGGGTTGCCAACTGTGATTAAACCTGGAGGTTTCATCACATGACTTGCCCCAACGCTACAGCCATTAGTCATCCAACACACCCATCCTTGTGACGTGCTGCCTTCCTACACCAATGGGAGAGCAAGAAGACTCATTAGCCAATTGGATGATGCTTGCCTGTCAATCAAATAGCTTCTCCCCCCCCACCAATCCGCCAATTCAATATTTTTATATCTGGTAAAGAGTTATATTTTTAAAAAATGAGTAAAAACAGTGGGTGCGATTGTCCTGGCCTATTGCGCTGCTCGAGTAGTGTAACGGGCCGGGTAATGTCAATGGTCGCGATCTGCCCGGGTAATTCTTTTCCACATGATCAGCCTCGCACCAGGAGGAGGCTGTAATCAGCGCGAAGCTGATTACACGATGCAAAAACTGCTTTGCATCTATTTAGTGAGCCTGGGATGGTATCATCTGGGCTTGCTAAAGTTTCTGAACCCGCTGATGGAGGTCCACACCAGCGGGGATCATGGAAATATCGGGGCCAGTGATGACTGGTAGGTTCAGGGCCAGCAATGGGGCGGGGAGGGGTGTGTGTGATGCATGTCAACCGATCTTCCAGTATACCGGGAGATAGGCCCATGTGCACTGGCCCCCTCAGCAGTCCGATGCCGGCCTCTTGGGTGGGAATAGCCTCCCCCCACTACTGGCGTAAATCCCCTGATGGCCTCTGCTGCACAGAGTGCCAGAAATTCAGTATACTAAGCTCACCCAAAAAACAGGCAGGAAAACGCACCCAATCTATTTTGATGTTCTGATGATTTTTTTCTGCTTTCACACAGCAATGTCCTGGAGATTGATCTTCAATTTCTAGAGGGTTGGCAACCTTAGTGTCAGTTCTGAATGAGTGGGCAGCATGTAAATTTAGTGTGGCTATGTATCTGTATGATTGTAGCTGATCTTGTGACTTGTACTCGGCTTCTTTGCTCTTTGCAGTGCTGGTCGTGTCTGCACCGAGAAAGGGGCTGAACAATGTTGTCTAGGCAAGTGGTTCCCATCCAATGTGGCGTGGCACACTGGTATGCTGTGAAGTTCCCCCCAAATGTGCTGCCAAAAAGATTCAAAATGATTCAAAATTCATGTAATTAAACTAAAATTAACCTTTGTCTTCAGCTCTGTGGTCGGCACCTTCAAAACCCAATGAATCTTGGGCCTCCCGTCCATGTGCCGGCTGGGGAAAGAGCTCTGCACGTGCCTGGTTTAGATTTTTTATGTTGGTCAGGCCCATGCGTATGAACAATGGGACTTGGAGCTGAAGACAAAGGATCAGAATTAGGCCACTCGGCCCATCAAGTCTGCTCCGCCATTCAATCATAGCTGCTATTTATCTTATCCCCATTCTCCTGCCTTTTCCTCATAACCCCCGATCCCAAAGAACAAAGAACAATACAGCACAGGAACAGGCCCTTCGGCCCTCCAAGCCCGCGCCGCTCCCCGGTCCAGGATTGAATCCTGAATCCAGGATCCCCGCCCAATTTTCCAGCCTATCTACATACCAATATCCTATCCACCGAGCTGTCCCTCACAGCTACGATGCTTTGTTCATTACAACCTATTAACTTACCCCCACCCCCCCATTCCAGACCATGTGATCTCCAGGGAGAGGCGAAAACCCAGAGTGAAAAACCCCAGGGCCAATATGGGGAAAAAAAAATCTGGGAAATTCCTCTCCGACCCCCTGAGGCGATCGAAACGAGTCCAGGAGATCACAATGGCCCCGATCGGAAAATGCTTCCCAACCCTAGTCATTTCCACTTCCACGAACACCATATGAATCCCCTGCCCCCGAGACAGGTTCCCAACTATCCGCAGTCTCACTCTGTACTGGCACCAGCAAGATGATCGTAGAATGAAGCCTTGAAACGAGAAACCAGGAACAATTAGCCCGCGCCGCTCCCTGGTCCAAACTAGATCACTCTTTTGTATCCCTCCATTCCCACTCCGTTCATATAGCTGTCTAGATAAGTCTTAAACGTTCCCAGTGTGTCCGCCTCCACCACCTTGCCCGGCAACACATTCCAGGCCCCCACGACCCTCTGTGTGAAATATGTCCTTCTGATATCTGTGTTAAACCTCCCCCCCTTCACCTTGAACCTATGACCCCTCGTGAACGTCACCACCGACCCGGGGAAAAGCTTCCCACCGTTCACCCTATCTATGCCTTTCATAATTTTATACACCTCTATTAAGTCTCCCCTCATCCTCCGTCTTTCCAAGGAGAACAACCCCAGTTTCCCCAATCTCTCCTCATAACCAAGCCCCTCCATACCAGGCAACATCCTGGTAAACCTCCTCTGTACTCTCTCCAAAGCCTCCACGTCCTTCTGGTAGTGTGGCGACCAGAACTGGACGCAGTATTCCAAATGCGGCCGAACCAACGTTCTATACATCTGCAACATCAGACCCCAACTTTTATACTCTAATACCTATCCCTTATAATCAAGAACCTATCTATCTCTGTCTTAAAGACAGTGACCTGGAGCTGAAGACAAAGGTCCCATGCGCCCTCATAAAAAGCGAAAGGATGCAAAAACCCTGGAAGAAGTGTGAGAGAACGAGGGGTAAAATATGACATATGCTGTTCTAAAAATCACAATATTAAAACCATGCCAGTAACTTGTATCTATAGTTATGTTTAGCTAATGTCAAGGTATAAGATGAGCATTATGCTGAGACTTCTGTCCTACACTTCAGCTTCCTCCTGTTTGTTTTTTCCCAAAATATGTGCGGGTTAGGTGGATTGGCCATGCTAAATTGCCCCTTAGTGTCAGGGGGATTAGCAGGTTAAATATGTGGGGTTACAGGGATAGGACCTGGGTAGGATTGTGGTCGGTCCAGACTTGATGGGCCGATTGGCCTCCTTCTGAACTGTTGGGATTCTCTGAGTCCCATCATAGGGTCTTAAAAGAGGCGGCTCATGAGGTAGTAGGTGTGCTGGTGTTAATTTTCCGAAATGCATTAGATTCTGGAAAGATTCAAGCAGATTGGAAAGTAGCAAATATAACCCCTCTATTCAAGAAGGGAGGGAGGCAGAAAATAGGAAAAAATTAGCCAGTTAGCTTGACATCTGTCATGGGGAAGGTGTCAGAATTAATCATCAAAGAGGTTATGGCTGAATACCTAGAGAACCTCAAGGTAATTGGGAAGAGTCAACATGATTTTGTTAAGGGGAAATCATTTAACTAATTTATTTGAGTTATTTGAAGGAGTAACATGGATCAAGGGGAACCTGTAGATGTACTGTATTTGGATTTCCAGAAGGCATCTGATAAGGTGCCACATCAAAGATTATTGTGGAAAATAAAAGCTTGTGGTGTAGGGGCTAACAAATTAACCCTGGATAGAAGATTGGCTGGTTGGCAGAAAACAGAGGGTATGCATAAATGGTTCTTTTTCTGATTGGCTGGATGTGACCAGTGGAGTCCTGCAGGGATCTGTGCTGGGACCTCAACTTTTTACAATTTATATCAATGACTTAGATGAGGGGAGTGAAGTCATGGTAGCTAAATTTGCCGATGACACACAGATGGGTGGGAAAGTATTTTGTGAAGAGTACACAGGGAGGTTGCAGATGGATATAGGTAGGCTGAGTGAGTGGGTAAAAATGTGGCAGATTGAGTATAATGTGGGAAAATATGAAGTTGTTCACTTTGGCAGGAAGAATAAAAAAACAGAGTATTACTTACACGGGAACGACTGCAGAATGCCGAGGCGCAGAGGAATCTGGCTGCTCTAGTGCATGAGTCACAAAAAGTTAGTATGCAGGCACAGTATGTAATTAATGACTAATAGAAAGCTATCCTTTATTATGAGAGGAATTGAACATAAAAATAAGGATGTTATTCTTCAGTTATATTGGGTATTGGTGAGACTCCATCTCGAATATTGTGTACAGTTTTGGTTTCCTTATTTAAGAAAGAATGTAAATGCGCTTCAGGGAATTCAGAGGGTGCTTGATACCTGGAATAAGTGGGTTATCTTATGAGGAAAGGATGGACAGGCAGGGCTTTTTTCCATTGGAGTTTAGAAGAGTGAAGGTGACATGATTGAAGTTTATAACATCCTGAACGGTATTGACAAGGTGGATGTGGAAAAGATGTTTTCTCTTGTGGGTCAGTCTGGAACTAGGGTACACAGTTTTAAAATTAGGGGTCACCCTTATAGGACAGACATGAGAATTGTTTTCTGAGAATTGTGCGGCTTTCTGACTCTTTGCCTCAGAAGAAGGTGGAGGGCAAGATCATTGAATATTTTTTAAATGGAGGTGGCCAGATTCTTATTAGGCAAGGCAATCAAAGGTTATTGGGGGTCGATGGGAATGTGGAACTTGAAACCATGGGCTTTTATTTTCCTCAATAATCTTTGATGTGGCACCTTATCAGATGCCTTCTGGAAATCCAACAGGAGGGAGACATGTGAACATTAGAAACATGCCTTCAGACCAAAAGCATATGAACCATCTTGCACATGCACAGTTGCTCTCTTTGGTTCTTAACCTTCCTGAAATGCAGCATCATAACACAGGCATCAACAACACACTGCAGCACTACACTGCCTTTGGGCAACTCAGTCACTTCTGTGTCAGATTGGTCATCTTTCCCTCCCCTCTCAGGAAGAGGTGAGCTCTTTCATCCAGCTATCCAGCTAATAACGGTGAAGTTGTCTTCCTGTACTAATAATGGTGAAGTTGTCTTTCTGTACTAATAACGGTGAAGTTGTCTTCCTGTACTAATAACGGTGAAGTTGTCTTCCTGTGCTAATAACGGTGAAGTTGTCTTCCTGTGCTAATAACGGTGAAGTTGTCTTCCTGTACTAATAACGGTGAAGTTGTCTTCCTGTACTAATAACGGTGAAGTTGTCTTCCTGTACTAATAACGGTGAAGTTGTCTTCCTGCACTAATAATGGTGAAGTTGTCTTCCTGTACTAATAACGGTGAAGTTGTCTTCCTGTGCTAATAACGGTGAAGTTGTCTTCCTGTACTAATAATGGTGAAGTTGTCTTCCTGTACTAATAACGGTGAAGTTGTCTTCCTGTGCTAATAACGGTGAAGTTGTCTTCCTGTACTAATAACGGTGAAGTTGTCTTCCTGTGCTAATAACGGTGAAGTTCTCGTTCTGTACTAATAACGGTAAAGTTGTCTCCCTGTACTAATAACGGTGAAGTTGTCTTCCTGTGCTAATAATGGTGAAGTTGTCTTCCTGTACTAATAACGGTGAAGTTGTCTTCCTGTACTAATAATGGTGAAGTTGTCTTCCTGTACTAATAACGGTGAAGTTGTCTTCCTGTGCTAATAACGGTGAAGTTGTCTTCCTGTACTAATAACGGTGAAGTTGTCTACCTGTGCTAATAACGGTGAAGTTGTCTACCTGTGCTAATAACGGTGAAGTTGTCTTCCTGTACTAATAACGGTGAAGTTGTCTTCCTGTACTAATAACGGTGAAGTTGTCTTCCTGTACTAATAACGGTGAAGTTGTCTTCCTGTGCTAATAACGGTGAAGTTGTCTTCCTGTACTAATAATGGTGAAGTTGTCTTCCTGTACTAATAACGGTGAAGTTGTCTTCCTGCACTAATAACGGTGAAGTTGTCTTCCTGTGCTAATAACGGTGAAGTTGTCTTTCTGTACTAATAACGGTGAAGTTGTCTTCCTGTACTAATAACGGTGAAGTTGTCTTCCTGCACTAATAACGGTGAAGTTGTCTTCCTGTACTAATAACGGTGAAGTTGTCTACCTGTACTAATAACGGTGAAGTTGTCTTCCTGCACTAATAACGGTGAAGTTGTCTTCCTGCACTAATAACGGTGAAGTTGTCTTCCTGTACTAATAACGGTGAAGTTGTCTTTCCGTGCTAATAACGGTGAAGTTGTCTACCTGTGCTAATAACGGTGAAGTTGTCTTCCTGTACTAATAATGGTGAAGTTGTCTTCCTGTACTAATAACGGTGAAGTTGTCTTCCTGCACTAATAACGGTGAAGTTGTCTTCCTGTACTAATAACGGTGAAGTTGTCTTCCTGTACTAATAACGGTGAAGTTGTCTACCTGTGCTAATAACGGTGAAGTTGTCTACCTGTGCTAATAACGGTGAAGTTGTCTTCCTGTACTAATAACGGTGAAGTTGTCTACCTGTACTAATAACGGTGAAGTTGTCTACCTGTGCTAATAACGGTGAAGTTGTCTGCCTGTACTAATAATGGTGAAGTTGTCTTCCTGTACAAATAACGGTGAAGTTGTCTTCCTGTACTAATAATGGTAAAGTTGTCTTTCTGTACTAATAACGGTGAAGTTGTCTTCCTGTACTAATAACAGTGAAGTTGTCTTCCTGTGCTAATAATGGGTGTGCCTTAGATTCATGTCCAGAACTTTGATAATTGTCAAGTCACCCTACTTTCATTCTGATGGAAAGATGCAGAAATAACTTAGAACCCAGAGCATCCAGGTACAGAGCTGATTAACCCAGGCAATGCTCGCCTCATTCTAAAGGTAACTGAGTGAACAGCAGACTGACTAATGAACTATTACATCTGGGTGCTCAAATACAAGGTGATTGCCAACTTATTCATCACTAACAAAAGATAAGTTGAGTTTCAGGATTGTACAAACAAAACAGTAACTGAAAGTAATTTGACATGTCATAACACAGCTCCGAATTACAGTATCACAATATTAGCTGCATCAGCTCAAAACTGCACAGCAGTAATGTTCAACTTTGAAGATTACAATCTGTGCTTGGAAAAGCTAACTGTTTACATTTTGGAGTGATTGGGAATAATACTCTTGCAAAACTCCATGCCGTAGTTTAGGTGATCTTAATATTAAACCACATTACCTCTTTAAATAATTATAATCAACATAGTTTTGTCATCCTTGGTCAAGTATTGGTGCTGACCTCAACCAACTCCGGTGAACTTATTTTCAGTTCCATTCGCAAACTTTGTCTCCCAAGTTCATGGACATTACTGACCAATAAGGGAATTAAGGGTTATGGGGAGCGGGCGGGTAAGTGGAACTAAACCATTATCAGATCAGCCATGATCTTATTGAATGGCGGGGCAGGCTCGAGGGGCTAGATGGCCTACTCCTGCTCCTATTTCTTATGTTCTTATTACATACTCAGGACAATACAGGTACACTGGAGGGTACAGGCACAGAGGAGGAAACAGGCACACAGAAGGGAACGTGCACACAGGAGGGAACAGGTATGCATGAGGGTACAGGCAAGGAGGAGGGTACATTAACTCAGGAGGGTACAGGAACACAGGAGGATACAGGGACACAGGAGGGATCAGGAACACAGGAGGATTCAGGAGCACAGGAGGATACAGGAACACAGGAGGGTACAGGAACACAGGAGGGTACAAGAGCACAGTAGAATCTCCGTGGGAGATCAGCAGATTCTTCAGAGAAGCATAAACGTTTTGTCTGCAGCCCTTTTGCTGATCAGCTGCCAGAATTATAATGCATTATTGGGAGAATCAGTCTGAATTTCAGGACTATGATTGTTTAGCGTATTTCAACTTGTCAGCACACAATTGAATATCATGATGTGGAGATGCCGGCGTTGGACTGGGGTAAACACAGTAAGAAGTCTCACAACACCAGGTTAAAGCTCAACAGGTTTATTTGGAATCACGAGCTTGCAGAGCACTGCTCCTTCATCAGGTGCGTGGAGAGTTGGGTTCACAAACACGGCATATACAGGCAAAGACACAATTGCAAGATAATGGTTGGAATGCGAGTCTTTACAAGTAATCAAGTCTTTACAGGTACAGACAGTGCAAGTGGGGAGAGGGATAATCACAAGTTAAAGATGTGTGAATTGTCTCAAGCCAGGACAGTTAGTAGGATCTTGACTCCTCCTACTAACTGTCCTGTAGGGTTTTGACTGTCTATATATGCTGTGTTTGTGAACCCAACTCGCCACTCACCTGATGAAGGAGCAGCACTCCAAAAGCTCGTGATACCAAATAAACCTGTTGGACTTTAACCTGGTGTTACAAGTGAATGTGTCAGGGTTTCTTCCCGACTACACGATTACTTGGCAGAACAGAGGAAACCCTGAAGAAATTTCCCAACAGCATTTTCCCACTCTCTGCACAGCTTCAATCGATCCTTTAGTTCCATTGCCAGATCACTAACTGCACTCTGGAGCGTTTTCTAACATTTCAGCTTTTAACATTTTAAGCCTATTCATCCCTGTCCCTAAGTCTGAAACATCAAGAGCCACTTATTTTAAAACATTGCACAAGGGTAAGAACTAGCCTTTTGTTCTCCTTTCCAAAACCAACCACCTCCTTCAATCCCCCTCCTCCATCCAGCCCTTTGGCAGCAAGTACAAAGAATGCAATGCATTACTTTTGAGAATAGAGACCTTACCCAGCCCTAACTGCCAGGACGGGTCTTATGGGTGGGCAATGTAAGCAACTTTCCAGGGAAGGAGACAGGGAGAGATAACATGGAACAAAAAGAGTTGGATCAGTAACTGTTTTTGCGCAGGTTATATATGGCACTTTGAGCCCAGCGATCAGCTTGCGCAGAACATCCTTCACTCCCACCAAGCCCGCCTTCAACAGGGAGTTGCAAGAGTGCGCTGCCAAGCATGGTCGGAAGAATCAGTGTTTTGGCTGGGAATCTGGGTCTTAGGAGTAAATTAATGAGTGGTGGGTGGAGGTGGGTTTGATGTGTGGCAGGAGGGGAGTGTGGCTGGTGATTAAGCAGCCCAGAATGGATGGGCTGTTGTCCCCAGGGAGGGCCGAGAGTGGCAGGTATACCTGGAGTTACCAACTGGCGGTGCTGGTGCCAGGAGTGTTCAGAGCAGGTTTTGAAATAAACCAATCACTGTAAAATAAACAGAAGAATCTCTGTGTTTAACATTCAGAATTGTTCACGAGAGGAGAGTTTTCTTCTGTTTACTGTTGATCATCAGTGAAATTTGCTGAGAGAATTCAATCCTATTGACAAGTTAAATTTGATTTTATCTTCACCTCCACCCCCCTCCCCCGCCCCTTTCCTTCTTTCCTTCCCCAAAGTTCTTGAACTTGTTGTTGCCTCACAAACTCACCTTTCCTGGAACTCCAGGGCCTGAATTTTGGGCACATTGTGTGTGTTTGATTGGTGGGCCTGGGAGTGACTGCAATTTCCGCTTCCAGCCACAGCGGCAACTGACTCGCAATTGCACACGGACTCACCAATTAAGGGCTGGCCATTGTGAAAGACAGGCAGGCATAAGCTCAATGTTGCGGTGTGGGAGCGGGGGGGGGGGGAGGAGGGGATGTGAGAGCTTGTCAGGCACCAGGTCCAGTGCAGACTTTAAACAGAGCAGAGGCAGAGAGGCAGCTCCCTGGAAGCTGGCAGGAGTTGGTGAGGAGCCTCACGGAGCTGCCCAGGAAAGAATCTAAAATGTGGCAGCAGTTATGGCTTCAGCACCCACTGTGCATGGCAGAGGGGGAGGGCAATGGTTCTGGGCACACTGCACCCTGGGTGGAGTAACGAATGGACCTTTGGAATTATAGGGGAAGAGGTGCCATAATGTCGCTGACTGCTCACCAACTAGTGCTGGGGTGACCAACCTGCTCATCCTGAGCTAATGTGAGATGGACACCCTTGAGCTCAAGTGCGAGAATGGAGGAAGGTCCTTAGTGATGAAGAGGCAAACATCTTGGAGGAAAGTAAGAATCCCATGGACAGAGGCAGGACAGGTGGAGACTGCAAACAATGTCGGGTCATTTCATCTCTGCTGAGTGCTTCGAAACAAGTCTCCAGTTACTCAGCAATCACAAAGCCACCATGGTCATTGGACTAGGGGTCTGATTCTTGCTTTGGGGTTTTCGTGAGTTAATTTGCAAGAGATACCGGACGAGCTCTCATTTATGGGCTATAAGGATCAAGGTATATGGGGGAAGGCGGGAACAGGATATTGAATTTGATGATCAGCCATGGATGGCAGAGAAGGCTCAAAGGGCCGAATGGCCTACTCCTCCTTCTATTTTTCTATGATGCCATTGATTTCAGTCTCACTCAGCAACCAAAGAGTATCCAACCATATCGCCTTGTTCCCAGGTTGTGCCTGCCCTTGCACCGCTGCCCAGAGGATGCCCACCAAGGTAATCAGAGCTGACATGCCACCGGAGTTAGCAATGCCGCTGCTAGTGGGTAGCGGTGGGGGGGGCTCCGAGATGTAGCACCCACGAGCGTATGTTTAACACACAGTGAGAACACAATGGGGTTTTCACAGGTGACATTTGTTGATTTCATCAGTGTAATGTATTCCTGTGTATTTTGTTTTGCTCCTTGCTTATATCTCTGGTAAAAATATATGAGTGTTCATAGTGTTCAGCTTCATAGTGGAGTGCCTGCTGATCCTGCACCCCCTGTGCCTCCCTCCCACAGGTCTGTCTCTGCGATGGTGCCTGTGGACACCTGGCCTCCTCCCCCTTCAGTCCTTCCCTTCCTCCTCAGAGGAGGTGTCCCCAGTGGAGTCCACAATCCCAGGCTGCTGAACTGTAGATGGCGCTGCCCCGCGCACTGAAGGCTGCAATAGGCAGGATTGCTCCGACAGAGGGGACAAAACAAGAATCCTCAGAACAAGGTTAACAACACAAATACTTCAGAATAAAACTGAGGAAAAGGTCTGAAATCTCAACCAGTGCCCACACAGCCAGTGCCCACACAGCCAGTGCTCACACAGCCAGTGCCCACACAGCCAGTGCTCACACAGCTAGTGCCCACACAGCCAGTGCTCACACAGCCAGTGCCCACACAGCCAAGGCTGCAGCTCCCTTGCTGTACCCGCTGCAGTATATCGAGTCTCACAACTGTCTTGTTATAGATGAGTAAATCATCAGCTACACTGAGGCGTGGTATTGTATGAGAATGTGCCATGTGTGCTGCCCATTCTTTGATGCAGTTCTCCCTGACCTTAGCATTTTCTTCATCCAATATCTGTGCATCCCTGATTTTATATAGTCACTGATTTGTTGGTAGAGTTGTGGTTGTTGTTGACACAAAGATTTCTAATTCAGAAATGAAGGCTACATCACCTTGTTCAGATCTTGCCACTGGCATACAGGACAAAGCATCCATTGCTAACTGCTGCTTTCCCGGAACCTACTCTGGGCAGAATTTTCCGTTCCGGAGACTGAGTCTGATGGCGAGTGAGGAACACAGTAAGAGTTTTAACAACACCAGGTTAAAGTCCAACAGGTTTATTGGGTAGCAAATGCCATTAGCTTTCGGAGTGCTGCTCCTTCATCAGATGGAGTGGATATCTGCTGAAGGAGCAGCGCTCCGAAAGCTAATGGCATTTGCTATAAACCTGTTGGACTTTAACCTGGTGTTGTTAAAACTCTTACTGTGTTTACCCCAGTCCAACGCCGGCATCTCCACATCATGGCGAGTGAGGAAGTCAGTGACTTCCACTGGGGAGTGGGAAATGCAAGATCTTGCTCATTAATTATGCATCCACGAGGAGATTGGTGAACCTCGTGGCAGGGTGGGCCCTGTGGCAGAGTGGCCCACCCCATTGTTCCTCATAGACTTCAATGTCCAGGCACCTTATTTATCCGGCACCCAGAGAGCCAATCACTCTTTCACTCTGCTCCTTGGCTCCATCCTCTCCCAGCCCTGCCTCAGTCTTACCCCTACCCCCGTGCCCAGCTTTGGCACAATGTGTGTGCCGGGCAGCTGATATCTCTCAGTAACAGTGTGAAAAGAAGGCAAAAGCAGCATCGACTGACCAGCAAGTCCAGGAAAAAGTTGACTTCGCCAGGTACATGCCACATAAGTATAGTCATGAAAGTGAATGTTCCAAATTGCCACCAGCGGGGCCTTTCATTTGGAGAGAGAAGAAGATTGTGGCGTGTTGGCCTTTAATAAGCATTCACCAGATGTGAAATGGATTTCCCCATCACATCACGGCACAGACCAACAAGGAAGTCAGAAGAACAAGATTCCAAACTCCTTTTCCAATGGCAGGGGACTGATTCTAGGACTCCCACCAAATCTGCCACAATTCCCGCCGCTAGCAGGAGCAGAAGATTCTGCCCTCCGCCTTTAGACCTTTAACGCAATGTCTGTCCACGGTGCTGTCCAGGTAGACACTCGTGTGTCCAGGTGGACACTCGTGTCCAGGTAGACACTCGTGTCCAGGTAGACACTTCAGGTAGACACTCGTGTGTGGCACCGGGGGAGGAGGAGACCCCTGTACTCCCCAACCCCAGGGACATTACTGATCTGACTCAGTGACAGAGGAGGGTCCAGGGGTCCAGCAGCACGGACCTGTCCATGTAGATTAGCTAGGCATGGAGATGGAGACAAGAACCAGCCTGGACCCCTCCAATTTCTCAAATGCATGCTACCTCTCAGTGGCATCATCTGAAAACTGTGTTAATTTTCACATGTACACTGACAACACCCAGCTCTACTTCACCCCCACCATCTCTCTCAACTTCTTCACTAAATTAACAGGCTGCTTATTGGGCATCCAGCGATGGATAAGCAGAATTTTTCTCCAATTAAATATTGGGAAGACTGAGCCATTAGTTTGTGGTCCAATCTCCAGACTCTGTGCCCTAACTACTGACTCCATCCCTCTCCCTAGTGACAGTCTGAGATTAGGCCAGTCTGTTTATGGTCTTGGTGTCACACATTTAACCCTAACTTCATATTTATACCATCAATGCGAACATCTATTTCCACCTCTGAAACATTGCCCGATTTCACCCTGTCTCAGCTTATTTGCTGCTGATATCCTCATTCATGGCCTTTGTTAACTCTAAATTCAACTATTCCAATGCACTCCTGAGTGGTCATCCACATTCTACTCTCTATAAACTTGAGGTTATCCTAATCTCTGCTGCCTGCGATGAAGCAGCATCTTGATTTTAAAATTCTCATCTTTTTTTCATATCCCTCCGTGGCCTCATCCCTCACTATCTCTGTAATGTGCTCCAGCCCCAACCAACCCGCCAAGATATCTGCGCTTCTCTAATTCTGGCCTCTTGTGCACCACTGATTTTAATCTCTTCACCATTGGTGGCAACACCTTCAGTTCGCTAGGCACTAGACTTTGGAATTCCCTCCTTAAACCCTCTCGATCTCACTTTCTTAACCTAAAACTTAACTTAAAACTGAACTCAAGCTTTTGGTCATCTGACCTATTATCTCCTTATGTGGCTCAGTGTCAGCCCTGGTTTTATCAAGTTCCAGTGAACTGATAAATGAATATGTTGGTTTTTGTTTAGACGTTTAAAAGTGAGGTTTCTTTTCACAGATACTGTGTAAGCTGAAAGAAAGGACTCCGAAAACAAGGTCACTATTGGGTGCCATTTTCCCTAAGGCTGCTTCTGTTAGCAGCTACCCTGCCCTTAAGCTCACACATCTTATATCATTGTCTGGCTTCACAATCTTGGCTCATGAACCGCTCCACAATTGAAACCTTTAAGAGGCCGGAATTGACTAAATCTTGTGGCAGGATGCTGAGGGAGCAACAGGCTGACCGGAAAGGTGCTTGGAAAAATGAGAAGACCATCAGATTTCTATAACTGGCACATTTTGTTGAGATTTCATGGCAGTTTTGAAGAAGATCTTCCAGATGAAGAATTGCCAGAAGCCCTAAAGAAATAGGCAGCCATAGGAATGATGCTGAAGAGAAGAGTTGTAATGAGGTGACCCCATAGACTGGTTACAATGCAGCAAAGAGAAAAATCAATGCAGAGAAGGAAAGACCAAGAAAGTGTCCTGAGTGCTGTATGGAGGAAAGTGTCAGTGACGTTGAGTGCCATCTCTCTCTCGATCAGTGTCAGAACAAACTTAATGACCCAATGTGAACAAGGGAGATAATACACTCACTACTCTGTCTTTACCATTCTGTGCACAACTCAACTGCACTATGTTTAAATTCTGTATCTTATAGAGTATGTCAATGTTTCCTCCTTTGTAAGTTATTTGCATTCAGAAGCTTTAACTTCTTTCTCTCTTTTAATAGAATGAGAAAACATCAGCAGACTGATGCTAACTGCGAGATATGGCTGAGGGTTATCATGAAGTCAAAATCAGCCTGTATGAGGTGACAGAAAATTCAATACTGCCTCAGTCATGTAGTTCGCCTCGTAGCAAGAGGAAAAGACTTGATGATCTCATGAAGGTTGCGAAGGTAAGTTATATTTGACTCAATAATTTTATAGTCCTCAGAAGTGCCTGTCTGCTTTACTATGTTAAAGATGCTATATAAATGTGGGACAATGCTCTAAGAGGTGTTCATAAGCTGCCAGTAACAAGGCCCAACGCTGTATTGGGTAGAGACAATGGGGGCTATTGCCTTGTCTTCTTTAAAGAGTCCCAGCAATGATTTATGATTAGTTACTGTGATGAAGTGTCTACTGTAGACATATTGATATAATTTTTTAATGCTGAAGACAGGGGTGGCACGGTGGCACAGTGGTTAGCACTGCTGCCTCACAGCGCCAGGGAACTGGGTTCAATTCCCGACTTGTGTCACTGTCTGTGTGGAGTCTGCACATTCTCCCCATGTCTGCAGGGGCTTCCTCCAGGTGCTCCATTTCCTCCCACAGTCCAAAAGACATGCTGGTTAGGTGCATTGCCCGTGCAAAAATTCTCCCTCAGTGTACCCGAACAGGCACCGGAGTGTAGCGACTAGGGGATTTTCACAGTAACTTCATTGCAGTGTTAACGTAAGCCTACTGTGACACTAATAAATAAACTTTACTTTACTTTACCCGCCATTCCCTCATTCTCAATCTGGGAATATCTTAACTCAGCGACCAAGTGGGTCCGAGATGCGTATGCAATAAGCTTCTCTGTTCCATTGTTCCAACCCCTTAAGGGAAGGCATCACATGTCAGAATTAGATCCTTTTTGGGGCTGGAATGGGCCAATAAATTTGAAGACAAAAGTTTCTGTTTAATGCTGTTGAAAGCTCCCAGCTGTGCCCTCCCCGCCACCCTCCCCACTTCCCCAGAGCACCTGTGATGTTTTCGTAATAGGCTATGCAAGGAAGCAATAAAGAAGCAAAATTCGGAAAAAAACTTTACCTAATAATTCACTAACCCCAGGAATGATTTCAATTCCAGAGGGTTTCTTGGAGTTGCTGCCTCCTCAATGGCCTTCACTTGGACCTCCACTGGATGAAGGCCCTTGCCATCCACTCAATTGCCTAATAGGGGAGCTCATGTAGAACATAGAAAAACTACAGCACAAACAGGCCCTTCGGCCCACAAGTTGCGCCGGTCATGTCCCTACCTACCTAGGCCTATATATAGGCTTACCTATAATCCTCAATCCTATTAAGTCCCATGTACCCATCCAGAAGTCTCTTAAAAGACCCTATCGGTGCTGAGGTGACCGTCCTTAATGGAGATGCGTGTGTCCAAGAATGCAACCGATTCCGGAGAGTAGTCTATGGTGAGCCTGATGGTGGGATGGAACTTGTTGATGTCATCATAGAGTTGTTTCAGTGATTGTTCACCATGAGTCCAAAGGAAGAAAATGTCATCGATGTATCTAGTGTATAGCATCGGTTGAAGGTCCCGTGCGGTGAAGAAGTCTTGTTCGAACCTGTGCCTGAAGATGTTGGCATATTGAGGTGCGAATTTGGTCCCCATGGCTGTTCCGTGTGTCTGGATGAAGAACTGGTTGTTGAAGGTGAAGATATTGTGGTCCAGGATGAAGCGGATGAGATGTAAAATTGCATCTGGAAACTGGAAGTTGTTGGCGCTGAGCACTGAGGCCGTTGCAGCAATGCCATCGTCATGGGGGATGCTGGTGTAGAGTGCCGAGACATCCATTGTGACGAGGAGCGCTCCTGGTTGCACGGGACACAGTGGACAGAGTACCCTTCGTTGTCCAGTACTTCCCCGGAGCGGAGAAGCTACGGCATCTCCTCTGGAGCCTTCAACATGTCATTGATGAAGACGAACATCTCGCCAAGGCCATCCCCACACCCCCACTTCTTGCCTTCAAACAACCGCACAACCTCAAACAGACCATTGTCCGCAGCAAACTACCCAGCCTTCAGGAGAACAGTGACCACAACACCACACAACCCTGCCACAGCAACCTCTGCAAGACGTGCCGGATCATCGACACAGATGCCATCATCTCACGTGAGAACACCATCCACCAGGTACACGGTACATACTCTTGCAATTCGGCCAACGTTGTCTACCTGATACGCTGCAAGAAAGGATGTCCCGAGGCATGGTACATTGGGGAAACTATGCAGACGCTGCGACAACGGATGAATGAACACCGCTCGACAATCACCAGGCAAGACTGTTCTCTTCCTGTTGGGGAGCACTTCAGCGGTCACGGGCATTCGGCCTCTGATATTCGGGTAAGCGTTCTCCAAGGCGGCCTTCGCGACACACGACAGCGCAGAGTCGCTAAGCAGAAACTGATAGCCAAGTTCCGCACACACGAGGACGGCCTCAACCGGGATATTGGGTTCATGTCACACTATTTGTAACTCCCACAGTTGCGTGGACCTGCAGAGTTTCACTGGCTGTCTTGTCTGGAGACAATACACATCTTTTTAGCCTGTCTTGATGCTCTCTCCACTCACATTGTTTTGTTTCTTAAAGACTTGATTAGTTGTAAGTATTCGCATTCCAACCATTATTCATGTAAATTGAGTCTGTGTCTTTATAAGCTCTGTTTGTGAACAGAATTCCCACTCACCTGAAGAAGGGGCTTAGAGCTCCGAAAGCTTGTGTGGCTTTTGCTACCAAATAAACCTGTTGGACTTTAACCTGGTGTTGTTAAACTTCTTACTGTGTTTACCCCAGTCCAACGCCGGCATCTCCACATCATACCTGATATGCTGCAGGAAAGGATGTCCCGAGGCAGGGTACATTGGGGAAACCATGCAGACGCTACGACAATGGATGAATGAACACTGCTCGACAATCACCAGGCAAGACTGTTCTCTTCCTGTGGGGGAGCACTTCAGCGGTCACGGGCATTCAGCCTCTGATCTTCGGGTAAGCGTTCTCCAAGGCGGCCTTCATGACACACGACAGCGCAGAGTCGTTGAGCAGAAACTGATAGCCAAGTTCCACACACATGAGGACGGCCTAAACCGGGATCTTGTATTTATGTCACACTATCTGTAGCCCCCACAGCTTGCCTCCTGGACTTGCAGAATCTCACTGGCTGTCCTGTCTGGAGACAATACACATCTCTTTAACCTGTGCTTAATGCTCCCTCCATTCACATTGTCTGTATCTTTAAGACCTGGTTGGCTGTAGAGATTCGCATTCTAATCAGTATTCTGTAACTTGATTTTATGTCTCTGTGCCCTGTTTGAAAGCTGATTTCCACTCGATCTGACGAAGGAGCAGCGCTCCGAAAGCTAATGGCATTTGCTACTAAGTAAACCTGTTGGACTTTAACCTGGTGTTGTTAAAACTCTTACTGTCTTTCACCTCCCCAGGGGTTTGAGTGCTTTTCACCCAACTTGGTAGAATGAGAAATTGAGTGTATTGTAGCTGTCTGGGCAGTTTGTTATTGTCTCTTAGAGGGTTCCAGTTCTTACAAATTCAATCAGAAAATAGATTTAGAAACTGTATTTTTAAAAAGCACATTCTTGTAACACAGGACACAGTACTTATCAGGATGTGAAAATTAAACTTCTCATAGCCACTCCATTAGAATGTTTATATTGTGGTCATGCACTGTTCAAAGGAATTGATGAAATGTCTTCGTGAAATGGCCTTTTCTGAACTGAATCCAGACACATTCTGATTTCCACAAAAGATTAAAACATAGCTTAATGCCATATTTTCCTGAGCTGTCATTCAGCTGCAGTCAACATGTCTTTATAAGGTCATTGCTGAGGCAGCAAAGGATGCACACTCACCAGATTGGATTGACAGGAGCCTGTGAATTCTCACTCTCCCTGATTAAGTCATTTTATTTTGTTGGCCGTAATTTGACATCCCATGTTGCTTCAATGAAAATATAAAAGCTGCCACAGGCAGCACAGGATAGAAATTCCGAAACCAAACTTTTTAACATCTGTAGCAGCATTCATCTCTGCCATAGCTGTTGATCACACTGTAAAGTACACAGAGTTTATCTCAATGCAGCACACACACACAAATTTATACAGATAGAAACACAGACACTGACACACAAACCCATCACACACATGCACATGTGCATACACGAACACACACATGCGCAAGTGCACACACACACACATGCGTGCACACATGGACACACACACATATACTACACATACACACGTGTGTGTGTATATATATATATATACACACACACACATATATGCACACACAATATATATATGTAAATACATACACAGACATCTACACACACATATACCCCAACAATCTTTTTTATTTTTGCATAAATGTGAGGATAGGATGCTGCATTCTAGGAGTAATTTCACTGACAAATTTGGGATCTTTTAGAGTAAAACAAACTTTATTTAATAACACGGTTTAAGTATAACTTTAACATAACAAAGCAGCTTAAGCCTTAACAGTTGAACAATAGATGAAGATAGAGCAGTTGATGTCGTATATATGGATTTTAGTAAGGCGTTTGATAAAGTTTCCCATGGTAGGCTCATGAAGAAAGTAAGGAAGTGTGGGATAGAGGGAAATTTGGCCGATTGGATAAGTAACTGGATATCTCATAGAAGGAAGTCTCACAACACCAGGTTAAAGTCCAACAGGTTTATTTGGTAGCAAATACCATAAGCTTTCGGAGCACTGCTCCTTTGTCAGATGGAGTGGAAATGTGCTCTCAAACAGTGCACAGACACAGAAATCAAGTTGCAGAATACTGATTAGAATGCGCGTCGGAACTGTTGATCGACAGATGAATGTTGATCAATGGATGAATCACCAGGCAAGACTGTTCTCTTCCTGTGGGGGAGCACTTCAGCAGTCACGGGCATTCAGCCTTGGATCTTCAGGTAAGCGTTCTCCAAGGCGGCCTTCACAACACACGACAGCGCAGAGTCGCTGAGCAGAAACTGATAGCCAAGTTCCGCACACATGAGGACGGTTTAAACCGGGATGTTGGATTTATGTCACACTATCAGTAACCCCCACAGCTTGCCTCCTGGGCTTGCAGAATCTCACTAGCTGTCCTGTCTGGAGACAATACACATCTCTTTAACCTGTGCTTAATGCTCCCTCCACCACATTGTCTGTACCTTTAAGACCTGGCTGGCTTTAGGGATTCGCATTCTAATCAGTATTCTGCAACTTGATTTTGTGTCTGTGCCCTGTTTGAGAGCACATTTCCACTCCATCTGACGAAGGAGCAGTGCTCCGAAAGCTTATCGTATTTGCTACCAAATAAACCTGTTGGACTTTAACCTGGTGTTGTGAGACTTCTTACTGTGTTCACCCCAGTCCAACACGACATCTCCACATCATATCTCATAGAAGACAGAGGGTGGTGGTGGATGGAAAATTTTTAGACTGGAGACCAGTTGCCAGCAGGGATCAGTGCTGGGTCCTCTGCTATTTGTGATTTTTATCAATGACTTGGAGGAGGGGGCTGAAGGGTGGATCAGTAAATTTGCTGATGACACCAAGATTGGTGGAGTAGTGGATGAGGTGGAGGGCTGTTGTAGGCTGCAAAGAGACATTGATAAGATGCAGAGCTGGGCCGAAAAATGGCAGATGGAGTTTAACCCTGATAAGTGCGAGGTGATTCATTTCGGTAGGACAAATTTGAATGCGGATTACAGGGTCAACGGCAGGGTTCTGAGGAATGCGGAGGAACAGAGAGATCTTGGGGTTCATATCCACAGATCTCTGAAGGTTGCCACTCAAGTGGATAGAGCGGTGAAGAAGGCCTATGGTGTGTTAGCGTGTATTAACAGGGAGTTTGAGTTTAAGAGCCGTGGGGTTATGCTGCAACTATACAGGACCTTGGTGAGACCACATTTGGAATATTGTGTGCAGTTCTGGTCACCTCACTATAAGAAGGATGTGGAAGCATTGGAGAGAGTGCAGAGGAGATTTACCAGGGTGCTGCCTGGTTTGGAGGGTAGGTCTTATGAGAAAAGTTTGAGGGAGCTAGGGCTTTTTTCTTTAGAGCGGAGGAGGATGAGAGGTGACTTAATAGAGGTTTATAAGATGATGAAGGGGATAGATAGAGTGGATTTTCAGAGACTATTTCCTTAGGTGAATGTAGCTGTTACTAGGGGGCATAACTATAAGGTTCATGGTGGGAGATATAGGTCCGAGGTAGGTTCTTTACTCAGAGAGTGGTTGGGGTGTGAATGGACTGCCTGCTGTGATAGTGGAGTCGGACACTTTCGGAACTTTCAAGCGGTTATTGGATAGGCACATGGAGCACACCAGAATGATAGGGAGTGGGATAGCTTGATCTTGGTTTCGGACAAAGCTCGGCACAACATCGAGGGCCGAAGGGCCTGTACTGTGCTGTTATGTTCTATGTTTTTTAACTTTAATTTCTAACTTTTCTCTGTTTCAGCTCCAAATAAGCAACATTCTCTTATAGACTTAAAATTCCACTTTACAAGAGTTACCAACCATAAATATACTTGCTGTAAGGGGTGTAAACAGCCTTGAAGCTTTCAGAGAGATTTTGTGGAGGGCAGCTTGTAGAAAACCTCCGTCTTCAAAACAAACCCCAGCCAGAACTGAAAGATGTTTTTTCTCTGCTACAAACCTAGCTCCTCCCATTAACCACATTATCACAGGATCCTGTCAATTAACCTAATCAAAATCGCAGGGGAAATCTTCATCTATAAACACAAATCCATTAGCTCGCTCCTAAATAAACACTACATAGCTAAAATGAGTAATTATCCTGCTCTCTCAGGATCTGAGCTGTATTCGACTACTTGTAGAAAAAAGCTGAATATTACAATATTTCCCATAAATATAAAATATATCAAAAGCACACTATCATCACAACATATACATACACATACAGACACGGATACACACTCATAAATATACACATGCAAACACACAAAGTAGTGTATTGAGGTGAATAGAAAACAGGAAACAAAGAGTAGGAATAAACCAGTCTTTTTCCGAATGGCAGGCAGTGACTAGTGTGGTATCGAAGGGATCGGTGCTTGGATCCCAGCTATTGACAATATATTTTAATGATTTAGATGAAGAAATGAAATGCAATATCTCCAAATTTGCAGATAACACAAAGTTGGGTGGGAGGGTGAGCTGTGAGGAGGATGCAGAGATGCTTCACTGTGATTTGGACAAACTGAGTCAGTGATAAAATGCATAGCAGATGCAGTATAATCTAGTTCAATGTAAGGTTATGCATTTTGGTAGCCAAAACAGTAAGACAGATTATTATCTAAATGGCTATAAATTTTGAGAGGGGAATGTTCAGTTAGACCTGGGTGTCCTTGTACACCAATTGCTGAAGGTAAACATGCTGGTGCAGCAGGCAGTAAAGAAGGCAAATGACATGTTGGCCTTCAGAGCGAGAGGATTTCAATACAGGAGCAGGGATGTCTTGCTGCAATTATACAGGATATTGGTGAGGCCATATCTGGAATATTGTGTGCAGTTTTGGTCTCCTTAAGGGAGGAAGGATGTTCTTGCTATAACGGGAGTGCAGAGAAGGTTTACCAGACTGATTCCTGGAATGGTGGGACTGACGCACGAGGAGAGATTGAGTCGGTTAGAATTATATTTGTTGGAGTACAGAAGAATGGGGAAGGATCTCATCAAAAACCAATAAAATTCTTACAGGACTAGACAGGATAGATGCAGGAAGGATGTTCCCAATGGTAGGGGAGTTCAGAACCAGGGGTCATAGTCTAAAGATCCAGGGTAAACCTTTTAGGACTGAGAATGAATTTCTTCACTCAGAGTGGTGAGCCTATGGAATACACTACCACAGAAAGCAGCAGAGGCCAAAACATTGCATGTTTTCAAGAAGGATAAAAGGATATAGGAGGAAGGCAGGATCAGGCTATTGATTTGAATGATCAGCCATGATCATAATGGCAGAGCAGGCTCAAAGGGCCTCTACCTGATAGAGGCACAATTAAACTCTCCAAAACACATCTCTGATGCAGAGTTCATTTGGTCATGTTCTAGATGTTAGTTCTGATCTACTTGGAGTGCTCATACTATTGTGTCTGCTCCTGAGAAGAATGAAGGTGAGACCTCTTGGAGGTCTTTAGAGTTATCAAGGAGTTTAGTAGAGTCAGCCTAGAGAGGATGCTTCTACTTGTTGGGGAGACCAAAACTAGGTGCCTTAAATATCAGATAATCACTAATAAATCCAATGGGAAACTGAGGAAAAACCTCTTTACCCCCAAAAAAGAATCATCCTTTCCTATAAAAGCTACTGAGGCTAGGTCAATTGGAAATTTCAAACCTGGGGTTGATGGTTAATTGTTATTCAAGGACATTCAAGAACCAAGACTGGGAAATTGAGATAAGATCCAACTCTAATGAAAGGTAGAATGGACTCAAGGGGTTAAATGGACTACACCTGTTCCTTTGGATCAGGTTTTCGTGAAGGAGACAGAAAGCGGGAGTCAAGGAAGTTTCTGACTCTGCAACACTGTCTCCATGAAGGAGCCCCCACCCACTATGGTTCATGTCCATAACCAGGCCAATCCAGAAACTAGGGGGGGGACGATTCTCCCATCGTGACGCGCAACTTTTCTGGCGGGTCGGGCTGGGAGATGTGCGTGTCAGCCATTTTGCGGGATCCCTGCGAGCTTTTACGACCTGCTTGCATCTCCCAACTGGAGAAAAATGGCACCGCCGGGAACCCGCAGAAAACCAGCAGGCAGTTGATTAGCATGAGTTTACATACATTTGCATGCCGTTATCAGGATCCACATGGCAATCTCCGCACACATTTGCGTCTCCCACCTCTTTGGCACGAATCAGAGCAGGTATTTAAAAGTCTCAACCTAGCATGGCAGCCTTGAACTGGCGTGAGGAGGTGAGTGCTGCTAGCGGAGCACGGGGGATGTTGCAGGCAGGCCCTGGACATGCCTGGTGGCCTTCCTCCTGCTGTCTCCAGGCGTTGGCCCATGGACCAGTGGGGTGGGCGGTTCGGGGGGGTTTCGATTTCCTCACACAGCTCTCTGGGTGAGGTTCCATCAGGGAGTCCTGCTCACCCCCCACTCCCCCGGGGCAGCGCTGTAGTGCAGTGTGGGAGGCAGTCTCGAGGGCTCCCGCTCCCCTCCCCCCCCAGGGCACTTTGCAGTGGCACTGTGGTCAGGGACTCGACTGAGCGCTGGTGTCCCAGGGTGGGGGAGGAGTGTACCATGTGCTGACTGAGGTCTAACCAGATGAAGCAGCTGCTGCTCCAGGCCGGGGTGCAGAGGTTCAGACATGGACTGCATGGAATCTGCTGTCACTGGGCTCACGTCTGGTGCTGCTTTGCAGTCTGTCCCTGCCCGGTGACACGGACCAGCAACACATGCCTGTAAAGGATGCTGCAGTTGCACACATAGCAATGGCTCAAGGATGCACATTGTCCATGGATGCACACCGACCTGCATAATCTGTGCCAGCATTTGTCATGATGGGAATCTCACACAACCCTAATCGGGCCACGCATGGCACCAGAGATGGTATGGTGTTGCCAGCACCCACAAGTGGGGGTTTGGAGCTGGCCATGTTGGTGGCAGCAGGGGCGAAGGAGGAGGAGGAGGCGGCGGCTCAGGAGGTGGCGGGCGTGGAGAGACCACCGCAGGAGCAGCCGCTACCAGTCGCTCAGGAAGGAGGGCAGGGGGCTGCCGCTGAGGGTCAGGAGGTGGGTGAGCAGGCTCTGAGAAGGTGCACAGAAGGGTGTTGGGGGCTGAGGCTAAGGAGGTACAGGCCCCGTAATTCACTTGAGACCCTCTCAGAGGAGATGTTCCATCACCGGCTGCACCTGTTCAAGACCACGGTGTGACACCTGAGGGGAGGGGCGGCCACCCGCTCCCTGTGGACATGAAGATGACAGCAGCCCTCAATTTCTATGCCACTGGATCATTCTGGACACCCAAACCGCCCACCCCACTGGTCCACGGATCAGGCCTCCGTGCACTGATGTGTGCGACAGGTCACAGATGCCCTGTATGCCCGGGCAGGGTAGTCCATTAATTTCAATGTGGGCCGTGCACAGCAGGAGGCTTGGGCTCTCGGCTTCACATACATCGCCAGGATGCCAAATGTGCAGGGCTCAGTGGATGGCGCACACATCACCCTGCGGGGGCCTACCATGCAGGGCTGCAGTGATATTTGAACCCTGAACGTCCAAATTGTCTGTGACCATTAGCTGAAGATCATGCAGGTCGATGCACGCCACCCAGGGAGTGTCCATGACAGCTTTGTGATCCGGCAGTCGGACATCTCTGGGCTCTTTGAAGACCAGCCCAGGCTCCCGGGATGGCTACTAGGTGACAAGGGTTACTCGCAAAGGTCATGGCTGATGACGCCTATGCGGAGGCCCGAGACCGAGGCAGAGACCTGCTACAACAAGGCCCATGCAGCCACCCGGAAACATCCCCCAGAAACATCCGACCCTATTAATGTGCCTGGGCTGGAAATGGTTGCGAGTCTTGGTTGAAGGCTGGAGGATGATGACGACTTACTGTTGTGCACACTGGGATCCTGCCCCTGGTGCAACTCAAGTCTGACTCCGAATGCATGCTGCCACCCTGGCCCACATAGCTGTAAGAGTTGGAGACACATGTTTTTTGAACAAAAAAGGGGTGGGGGCACTTGCACCAAGGGTCTGGTGGATGTTGGGGAAGGTGGGGCAGGCACTCTGAAACATGTGGCTGAGTCTGCAAGGCTCAACAGACAGCACCTCTATGTTTGGGAGTTGGGAACACTGAGCTGTGGGGAGGGGGGGGGGGGGGGGGGGGGGGGGAGGGGGAGAATCAGAGACACATTAGTCACAGCATGAGTGCAGTTAGCAGTTTATTGTGTTCTTAACATAAATGATTACCAAAGCCTGATTAATGCTGACCTTCACCCTCTAGTGAACTACAACTTCCTAACTTTGTGCTGTCTACTGCTTCTTCTCAGTGCTACCCAGGATGCACATCGGAGGTGGAAGTGTCCAGCTGTGATGCCCTTGGCGGACGTCCCCTAGGTGGCTGGGACCTAGAGGGCCCCGGCTGACTTGCGGATGGCACTGTTTCGTTGCCACCCTGTTAATCTCGCTGGCCTTGAGATGCCCTAGTGTGAGGTTGCCACCCTTGCAGTGTTGGCCTGGGTCTCACGCTGTATCGGCACCACCTCCTGCAACAGCTCTCTGTTTGACTCCCCTAGTCGCAGCATGGTTGCTGATGGCCCTTCCACAACTCCCTGGGTTTCCTGATGCATCTCCATCAGCCTTTGAGGAACAAACCCAGAGGCCCAGCAGCTGGCTTGGGGACAGCTGAATCCTGGCCTCTGGCAGACCTCCGTGTGCCCGAGCCCTCAGATGTGCCTGCCTCCACCCGATGTGCATCAGTATTTGTGATGTGCTGTGAGGAAGGGGGGAATTAGAAGGTCTTGGGCCGTCCGGGATCTCCTGGGTGGAAGACCCCGGCATGGGCTCAAGCCCCTCCTCCACCCTTGGGGTGCCCAGAGGTCCCAGGGACACTCCATGGGACACCATGGTAGCTGGACTGAGCTCGAGAAGTTCCGGAGTCACTTGGCTCTGCCAGTCCTGGAGGCTTAGATGCGTCTGTCCCATGATGTGTGATCCCTCAGCCCTGGCCCTCTGAGACTGGGCCAAGTTCTGGAGTCCCTCCGCAACAGCATTCTGTAAGCGAGCCAGGCTCTGAAGCCCCTCAGCAGTAGCCCCCTGAACCTGGGCTAAGTTGTCGAGGCTCGCAGCCACGGCCTGCTGTGTCTCCAGAATGCCAGCAAGAGTCCCAGCCAAGGCCAGCAGTGTCTCCCACATGCCCACGACACCCATGGCCGTCGAACGCTGCGCCTCCTGAATGCCGGAAACACACTCGCCCATGGCCCGTAGTGTCTCCAGGATGCCCTGGACCCTGTCACCCATGAGGACAGACCCCTGAGCCAGACATTCCTCTGCGGTTGCCACCCTTGCAGTGTTGGCCTGGGTCTCACGCTGTATCGGCACCACCTCCTGCAACAGAGCTGTTTGACTCCCCTAGTCGCAGCATGGTTGCTGACAGCCCTTCCACAACTCCCTGGGTTTCCTGATGCATCTCCACCAGCCTTTGAGGAACAAACCCAGAGGCCCAGCAGCTGGCTTGGGGACAGCTGAATCCTGGCCTCTGGCAGACCTCCGTGTGCCCGAGCCCTCAGATGTGCCTGCCTCCACCCGATGTGCATCAGTGTCTGTGATGTGATCACCAGTTCGTGACCCAGAAGCCCCAAAACTAAAGGTACCCACTGTGGCGATCGTCTCTGCGTTGGTGGGTTGTGTGGTATATGACGATGACGCTTTTGTGGTGCTGCCCTTGGAGGATTCTTCAGTGCCTCCCTCCGAGGTGTCATCAGGGGGTCGTGGGCAGTTTGCTCCAGAGCAGCAGAGGCGGCAGCAACACCCAAAGGGCCGGGTTCCTCTGGGTCCAGAGCTGTAAAAAATAACACACATTAGGGGGAGGGAAGCAAGACATTCCATGCAGCATCGCACTTACTTAGAGCATGCTGGACAGCGACCTGGCTGTCGGTGACCATTCGTGGTGGCCCATCACCCCCTGCCAGCTCCATGGCACGCTCCTCCATGCTACTCAGCTGCCCCAGGTCAGGCACACCACCACCAGTCTGTGTCATTTCCCATGCATGATGGATGTTCTCTTCCTGTGGGAACATAAGGTGGTTAGCAAGCATGAACATATTGCAGTGCATGGTGCGCAATGCGTGCCTGTGTCTCGGGCGTTGTGCTGACAGTTTCGGAGAGAGCAGTCACCACTGAAGGGTGCTCATTAAGGGGTGAGGGGAAGGGGTTAGATTCTGTTCCTGGGGGAAGGGTCACTTGTTGCATTGCCCTTCAGGTGTATAAGCAGGGTTGGAGATCCGTGCCAGGCATATGCGCGGTTCCAAGTGGGATGCTCACTCACCCTTGCCGCTCGCAGAAGGTCGTATATTTTTTTGCGACACTGCCGGCCAGAGTGCGGTGTCAGGCTCCTGGCATTCACCACTTCTATCACCTCCTCCCACAATACCGTGGCAGATGCAGCCCTTGGGTTCGGGCCATGGCTGGGGAACAGACGATGACGCCTCTCCTCTACAGCATCGAGCAGGTGCTCCTGGTCGGCCTCTGAAAATCTGGGAGCAGGTTTCCACGCAGACATCTTTGTGGCGTGATTGGCTGTGTGTCCATTCCTGTAGCTTATATACAGCTCTGGCTTATTAGGGTAGTGCGGGTACAGTGTGTGTGGCCAGTCAGTGGAGTGCGGGCTCAGTGAGTGCGGCCAGTCTGGGGAGTGCGGGTGCAGTGAGTGCGGCCAGTCAGGGGAGTGCGGGTGCAGTGAGTGCGGCCAGTCAGGGGACTGCGGGTGCAGTGAGTGCGGCCAGTCTGGGGAGTGCGGGTGCAGTGAGTGCGGCCAGTCTGGGGAGTGCGGGTGCAGTGAGTGTGGCCAGTCAGGGGAGAGCGGGTGCAGTGAGTGTGGCCAGTCAGGGGAGAGCGGGTGCAGTGAGTGTGGCCAGTCAGGGGTGTGCGGGTGCAGTGAGTGTGGCCAGTCAGGAGAGTGCGGGTGCAGTGAGTGCGGCCAGTCAGGAGAGTGCGGGTGCAGTGAGTGCGGCCAGTCAGGGGAGTGCGGTGAGTGCGGCCAGTCAGGGGAGTGCGGGTGCAGTGAGTGTGGCCAGTCAGGGGTGTGCAGGTGCAGTGAGTGTGGCCAGTCAGGAGAGTGCGGGTGCAGTGAGTGTGGCCAGTCAGGGGAGTGCGGGCGCAGTGAGTGCGGCCAGTCAGGGGAGTGCAGGTGCACTGTGTGTGGTCAGTCAGGGGAGCGGGTGCAGTGAGTGTGGCCAGTCAGGGGAGAGCGGGTGCAGTGAGTGTGGCCAGTCAGGGGAGAGCGGGTGCAGTGAGTGTGGCCAGTCAGGGGAGAGCGGGTGCAGTGAGTGTGGCCAGTCAGGGGAGAGCGGGTGCAGTGAGTGTGGCCAGTCAGGGGAGAGCAGGTGCACTGTGTGTGGTCAGTCAGGGGAGCGGGTGCAGTGAGTGTGGCCAGTCAGGGGAGAGCGGGTGCAGTGAGTGCGGCCAGTCAGGGGAGTGCGGGTGCAGTGAGTGCGGCCAGTCTGGGGAGTGCGGGTGCAGTGAGTGCGGCCAGTCAGGGGAGAGTGGGTGCAGTGAGTGTGGCCAGTCAGGGGAGTGCGGGTGCAGTGAGTGTGGCCAGTCAGGGGAGTGCGGGTGCAGTGAGTGCGGCCAGTCAGGGGAGAGTGGGTGCAGTGAGTGTGGCCAGTCAGGGGACTGCGGGTGCAGTGAGTGTGGCCAGTCAGGGGAGAGCGGGTGCAGTGAGTGTGGCCAGTCAGGGGAGAGTGGGTGCAGTGAGTGCGGCCAGTCAGGGGAGAGCGGGTGCAGTGAGTGCGGCCAGTCAGGGGAGAGCGGGTGCAGTGAGTGTGGCCAGTCAGGGGAGTGCGGGTGCAGTGAGTGTGGCCATTCAGGGGAGTGCGGGTGCAGTGAGTGTGGCCAGTCAGGGGAGTGCAGGTGCAGTGAGTGTGGCCAGTCAGGGGAGTGCGGGTGCAGTGAGTGTGGCCATTCAGGGGAGAGCGGGTGCAGTGAGTGTGGCCAGTCAGGGGAGAGTGGGTGCAGTGAGTGCGGCCAGTCAGGGGAGAGCGGGTGCAGTGAGTGTGGCCAGTCAGGGGAGTGCGGGTGCAGTGAGTGTGGCCATTCAGGGGAGTGCGGGTGCAGTGAGTGTGGCCAGTCAGGGGAGTGCGGGTGCAGTGAGTGTGGCCAGTCAGGGGAGTGCGGGTGCAGTGAGTGTGGCCAGTCAGGGGAGTGCGGGTGCAGTGAGTGTGGCCATTCAGGGGAGTGCGGGTGCAGTGAGTGTGGCCAGTCAGGGGAGTGCGGGTGCAGTGAGTGTGGCCAGTCAGGGGAGTGCGGGTGCAGTGAGTGTGGCCATTCAGGGGAGTGCGGGTGCAGTGAGTGTGGCCAGTCAGGGGAGTGCGGGTGCAGTGAGTGTGGCCAGTCAGGGGAGTGCGGGTGCAGTGAGTGTGGCCAGTCAGGGGAGTGCGGGTGCAGTGAGTGTGGCCAGTCAATGGCCCGTTAGCAACAAATACTTGTGAGAGATTTTGAAGACTGCATTCAATTGAGTGTCATTCATCCCTCGGGGTGCTGATCGGCTGCCATTCAATAAGGTGCTATATCCGGGGCGGGGCTTGGGGGTGGGTGCGGGGGGAGGGGGTGGGTGCGGGGGGAGGGGGTGGTGCAATACTCATGGCTCCCATTCAAGAGTGGGAACGATCACAAGCTCGGGTTGTGCGTGTCAGCACAATGCTCGTTCTCTGCAGGGCAACAGTGAAGACTGTATGTTCAAGGGGTGGAGGGATTGGGTACCCGCGTTATCCGGATCCATGGGGGCATGAGGTGAGCGGGCAGCCATGTCTGTGTGTAGGGGGAGACGGTGCAGAGGCGAGGGGGTTGGGGTGTGCAGCGATGTCTGTGGGGGGGTTGTGGGGGCCAGCGATGTTTGTTGGGGGCTTGTGGGGACCAGCGATGAGGCCAGAGATGTCTATGGGGGTTTGAGGGCAGTGATCTGGATGCTGGGAGGTCTTTTCCGCGATCTCCCAGCGATGTGCGTATGTACAGGTTCCCGCTCATCCTGCCGATTTCAGGCTCTTTGGCGCGAATAGGCTCCACCCCCTGGGTTTTTAATGGTATTCACAATTGTGACCTCTGCAGTGCCCAGAGTGCGGAGAACAGTTTTTGTGATCTAGAACAGTTTTTGTGATCTAGAACAGTTTTCCCACCAATTCAGCACTTTTGGGAGAATCGCCCCCCAAGCTTGTGTTGGTCAGCAGTTTCAACCCAAAAGCTGATAAAACCCCTAAACTGCCCTCTGAAACAGCCTAACAAGCCACTCAGCCCTGGGGCAATTAGGGATGGACAACTAATGCTGGCCTTGTCGGTGACACCCACATCCCATGAAGGAATTTTTAAAAAATGATAACTGAAAATTAATCATGAATGTGTTTTATAACATGAGAAAACAAAGACTTGGATTGAAAGTGCTCTGGGGCCCAGGTCAGTCTGAATGCGTGTAGCAAGTAAACCAAAAATTCCATTGCTCAAATATACAAGGGCACAGTCTGTACTGGTGTATTGAAAAATTACAGAAGGGAAAATGTGAGCATTGGAGGTGTGATATTTATGATGTAGTCAGCCTAGAGGTTTATAGCCCCAGAAAAAAAACTGGTTTTAACTTTTGTGGTGTAATTTCTAGCCTGATGTATTTTATTAAATGGTTAACTCATCCATCAGAATAGCAGTCAAGAATGTCAGAGCAATGTACAAATTCCTTGCTCATTATTACCCCCCCATCTCATTCTTTATCAGAAGGCTTTATATTTGGATTGGGACTAAAAATCACTACATGCTGCCACTGAGGCCCTCAAGTGCACAAGCCTTGGACATGAGTGAACAACCTCAATCTGAACCAAATGATGAAGAAAAGGTCAGTGATGAAACAGTTGGTGAAGATGAGGATGCTTTCGTGAGGAACCGTTGAGAGATACAAACAATTGAAAACAGGAGTGGAAACAGAAGATTTACGGAACATTCAACTCATTAGGTCTATGCCAGCCAGAAAAGAGTTATCCAGTCTAGCCTCGCTTTCCAGGAGTTAGCCCATAGTCCTGTAGGTTACCACACTTCACATGCATATACAAGTACAGTAAACTTTCTCTTATCTGGCACTCTACCGACCGGAACTCTCTATTCACCAGAATTCTGGGGTTGGGTGTTTTTCTGGATTGGGCAAGCCAAACTCACCGGTAATAGTCACTACGGTTCCAGCCTCCCACCTCCCAACAGCACCATCTCCCCTCATCTCTACCCTCTCAATTGGTGTGCTCCTGCATCCTGAATGAGATCACCCCATGCGATCATTCTGGAGCTTTCTCAATTGATGAAAAGTCGAAGTCAGTTTACGGCTGGGATTCACTGGGTCCGCTAGCCCCTCGCGAGAATCTCAATGGCCAGTTGAGTGTGTTGTCAGGCCTAAAACAGGATTCACACTGGGTGGCAAACCCGTCGTGATGCTTCCAGCCCACTCTAGGATCAGGGTCCCACCCAGAGTGCATGGGATCCCAATAAATAAGCAAAACCCCTTAAATATATTTAATTAGCGGGGTGGAAGCCCGATTCAGCGACCTCCCGCGATGTGCCCACCTCCCCAACAGGTTTGGTGCAGGTCCTGACAAACGTGGACCTAAAGCCTTGTACTCCAAGGGGTGGGGTGACCAGAGCACTTCAAAGGTTTCAGAAGACAGAGACAATAATGAATATCTTATCCCTGCATGGTATCTGAATTTATCATCTTGAAACTGAGCAACACCTTTCCTAGGGTAACAAAGACAAGTGCAATGACTAGACCCCCATCCTGAGGGAGAGCCTCGAGGTCAAGCACTTTCCCCAAACCTGAGCCCACCCAACTCTCAGGTCCTTTGAGGCACCCTCCCTCTGCAGTCTCTCAGTGGCAGTGGCACTCGTGGGCACATCACTTACCTCCTTGCCCCCTAAGATTACAAAGCGCCAGGTCAGGGTGTCAATTCTAGGTTGCCAGAGAGCTGTACAAGGTTAGCACTGGGGTCTTGAGGCAGGGGCTTGAGGCGGCGGGGTGCTGAGGGAACCCCATCTGGGAGTGTCTCTCTTAGGGGGGGAAGGTCACCCTCATGTCTACGTGGTGTGGGGGGGAGGTGACCCTCTTCTTCCAGTGGTGATGGGGGGAGGATGGCTCTCTGTGCTGAGGAGTTGAGGGTGCTCCCATTGGCATCGGGGATGGCCATGTCCAATGTGGGGGGAAGGGTACTAAACAGCATAGAAACAGGCCCTTCGGCCCAACTGGCTCATGCCAATCGAAGAACAATACAGCACAGGAACAGGCCCTTCGGCCCTCCAAGCCCGTGCCGCTCCCTGGTCCAAACTAGACCATTCTTTTGTATCCCTCCATTCCCACTCCGTTCATATGGCTGTCTAGATAAGTCTTAAACGTTCCCAGTGTGTCCGCCTCCACCACCTTGCCTGGCAGCGCATTCCAGGCCCCCACCACCCTCTGTGTAAAATATGTCTGTCTGATATCTGTGTTAAACCTCCCCCCCTTCACCTTGAATCTATGACCCCTCGTGAATGTCACCACCGACCTGGGGAAAAGTTTCCCACCATTCACCCTATCTATGCCTTTCATAATTTTATACACCTCTATTAAGTCTCCCCTCATCCTCCGTCTTTCCAGGGAGAACAACCCCAGTTTACCCAATCTCTCCTCATAACTAAGCCCCTCCATACCAGGTAACATCCTGGTAAACCTCCTCTGTACTCTCTCCAAAGCCTCCACGTCGTTCTGGTAGTGTGGCGACCAGAACTGGACGCAGTATTCCAGATGCGGCCGAACCAACGTTCTATACATCTGCAACATCAGACCCCAACTTTTATACTCTATGCCCCGTCCTATAAAGGCAAGCATGCCATATGCCTTCTTCACCACCTTCTCCACCTGTGACGTCACTTTCAAGGATCTGTGGACTTGCACACCCAGGTCCCTGAACTGAACTTCAGGTTTCCTGAACTGAACTAGCCCCATTTTTCTGCGTTTGGCCCATATCCCTCTAAACCTTTCCCATCCATGTACCTGTCCAAATGTTTTTTAAATGTTGTAATTGTACCCACCTCTACCACCTCCTCTGGCAGCTCATTCCATATACGCATCACCCTCTGTGTGAAAAAGTTGCCCCTCAGCTCCCTTTTAAATCTCTCCCCTCTCACCTTAAACAAAGAACAAAGAAAATTACAGCACAGTAACAGGCCCTTCGGCCCTCCAAGCCTGCACCGACCATGCTGCCTGACTTAACATAACCCCCTACCCTTCCGGGGACCATATCCCTCTATTCCCATCCTATTCATGTACTTGTCAAGACGCTCCTTAAAAGTCACTATCGTATCCGCTTCCACTACCTCCCCTGGCAACGAGTTCCAGGCACCCACTACGCTCTGTGTAAAGAATCTGCCTCATATATCTCCTTTAAACCTTGCCCCTCGCACCTTAAACCTGTGCCCCCTAGTAATTGACTCTTCCACCCTGGGAAAAAGCTTCTGACTATCCACTCTGTCCATGCCTCTCATAATCTTGTAGACTTCTGTCAGGTGACTCAACCTCCGTCGCTCCAGTGAGAACAAACCAAGTTTCTCCAACCTCTCCTCATAGCTAATGCCCTCCATACCAGGCAACATCCTGGTAAAGCTTTCCTGTACCCTCTCCAAAGCCTCCACATCCTTCTGGTAGTGTGGTGACCAGAATTGAACACTATATTCCAAGTGCGGCCTAACTAAGGTTCTATAAAGCTGCAACATGACTTGCCAATTTTTAAATTCAGTGCCCCAGCCGATGAAGGCAAACATGCCGTATGCCTTCTTGACTACCTTCTCCACCTGTATTGCCACTTTCAGTGACCTGTGTACCTGTACGTCCAGATCCCTTTGTCTATCAATACTCTTAAGGGTTCTGCCATTTACTGTGTATTTCCTATCTGTATTAAACCTTCCAAAATGCATTACCTCACATTAGTCCGGATTAAACTCCATCTGCCATCTCTCCGCCCAAGTCTCCAACTGATCTATATCCTGCTGTATCCTCTGATGGTCCTCATCGCTATCCGCAAATCCACCAACCTTCGTGTTGTCTGCAAACTTACTAATCAATCCAGTTACATTTCTATGCCTATGCCTTCTAGTTTTGGATTCCCCTACCTTGGGAAAAAGGCCTTGGCTATTCACCTTATCTCTGCCCCTCATTATTTTATAAACCTCTATAAGGTCACCCCTCATCATCTTACACTCCATGGAAAGAAGTCCCAGCCTATCCAGCCTCTCCTTATAATCCAAACCTTCCAGTTCTTGTAAATCTTTTTTACACCCCTTCCAGTTTAATAACATCCTTCCTATAGCAGGGCGACCCGAATTGTATGCAGTACTCCAAATGTGGCCTTATCAATGACTTGTATTGTTGTAACATAACGTCCCAACTCCTGTATTCAATGCTCTGATCGATGAAGGCAAGTGTGTCAAACACCTTCTTCACCACCCTGTCTATCTTCACACCTAGGTCTCTCTGTTCGACAACACTCCCCAGGGTTCTATCATTAACTGTGCAAGTCTGATCCTGGTTTGTCTTACTGAAATGCTTCAGTACCTGAGGAATGGGAATGGTGCTGAACATTGTGCAGTCATCAGTGAACATCCTCACTCCTGACCTTATGATGGAAAGAAGGCCAGTGATGAAGCAGCTGAAGATGGTTGGGTCTAGAACGCTATTGATTCAATTTTTGCTCCTTAATTCCACACTCGGTCAAATGCGGTCTTGCTATTAAGGGCAGTCACTCTCACCTGACATCTGGAGTTCAGCTCTTTTGTCCATGTTTGAACCAAGGCTGTAATAAGTCAGGATCTGAGTGGCTCTAGAGGAACCCAAACTGAGCATCCCTGAACAGGTTATTGCTGAGCAGGTGCTGCTTGATAGCATTGTTGATGACCCCTTCCATCACTCTACTGATGATCGTGAGTATGTTGATGGGGCAGTTATTGGCTGCATTGGACTTTCCTACTTTTTGTGCACAGGATATACCTGGGCAATTTTCCACATTGCCAGCTAAATGCCAGTGTTGTAGCTGTACTGGAAGATCTTGGCTAGGTGTGCAGCAAGTTCTGAAGCACATGTCTTCAGTACTATTGATTTGATTTGATTTATTGTTGTCACATGTATTAGTATACGGGAAAAAGTATTGTTTCTTGCGTGCTATACAGACAAAGCATACCGTACATAGAGAAGGAAAGCAGAGGATTCAGAATATAGTGTTACAGTCATAGGTGGTTGTAGAGAAAGGTCAACTTAATATAAGGTAAGTCCACTCAAAAGTCTGTTGGCAGCAGAGAAAAAGCTGTTTTTGAGTCGGTTGGTATGTGAAATTGCTGGAATATTGTCAATGTCCATAGCCTTTGCAGTATCCAGTGCCTTCAGCCATTTCTTGATATCATGGGGAGTGAATCGAATTGGCTGAAGACTGACAACTGTGATGCTGGGGTCCTCCAGAAGACTTCTGGTTCAAGATTGCTTCAAATGCTTCAGCTTTATCTTTTGCACTGATGTGCTGGGCTCCTCCATCATTGAAGATGGGGATATTTGTGGAGTCTCCTTCTCCAGTGAGTTGTTTAATTGTTCATCACCATTCACAGCTGGATGTGGCAGGACTGCAGAGCTTAGATCTGATCCGTTGGATGTGGAATTGCTTAGCTCTTTCACTTGCGGCATAAGCTGTTTGGCACAGAAGTAGTCCTGTGTTGTAGCTTCACCGGATTGACACCTCATCTTTAGGTATGCCTGGTGTTCTTCCTGGCTTTCCCTCTGCACTCTTGATTGAACCAGTGTTGATCCCGTGGCTTGGTGGTAATGGGAGGGTGGGGCAATATGCCGGGCCATGAGGTTACAGATTGTAGTTGAGTACAATTCTGCAGCTGTTGATGGCCCACAGTGCCTCGTGTATGCCCAGTCTGGAGTTGCTAGATCTGTTCTGATATTTAAGGATGACATCAGGGCGGTAGTGAGAGATGATATAGATTCTATGGAAAAAAAGGTTGAATCCATTTGGGTGGAAATTAGAAATAGTAAGGAGAAAAAGTCACTGATAGGCGTAGTCTATAGGCCACCAAATAATAACATCATGGTGGGGCGAGAAATAAACAAGGAAATAACTGATGAATGTAAAACTGGTACTGCAATTATCATGGGGGATTTTAATCTACATGTCAATTGGTCAAACCAGGTTGGTCAAGGCAGCCTGAGGAGGAGTTCATAGAATGTATCCGCGATAGCTTCCTTGAACAGTATGTAATGGAACCTACGAGGGAGCAAACTATCCTAGATCTGGTCCTGTGTAATGATGATGTGGAGATGCCGGCGTTGGACTGTGTAATGAGACAGGAATAATTAATGATCTTACAGTTCGGGATCCTCTCGGAAGAAGCGATCACAGTATGGTTGAATTTAAAATACAGATGGAGCGTGAGAAGTTAAAATCCAATACCAGTGCTTAAACAAAGGAGACTACAAAGGGATGAGGGAGGCGTTGGCTAAGGTAGACTGGGAGCAAAAACTTTATGGTTGAACAATTGAGGAACAGTGGAGGACTTTCAAAGCGATCTTTCACAGTGCTCAGCAAAAGTATATACCAGTGATAAGGAAGGACTGTAGAAAAAGAGATAATCAGCCATGGATATCTAAGGAAATAAAGGAGGGTATCAAATTGAAAGAAAATGCATACAAAGTGGCAAAGATTAGTGGGAAACTAGAGGATTGGGAAATCTTTAAAGGTCAACAGAAAGCCACGAAAAAAGCAATAAAGAAAAGATGGATTATGAGAGTAAACTAGCTCAGAATATAAAAACAGATAGCAAAGGTTTCTACAAATATATAAAATGAAAAAGAGTGGCTAAAGTAAACATTGGTCCTTTAGAGGATGAGAAGGGGGAGGAGTTACTGGAAATGAGAAAATGGCTGAGGCATTGAACAGGTATTTTGTGTTGGTCTTCACAGTGGAAGACACAAACAACATGCCAAAAATTGATGACAGGAAGGTGATGGCAGGTGAGGACCTAGAAACTATCATTATCACGAAAGAGGTAGTGTTGGGCGAGTTAATGGGGCTAAAGGTAAACAGGTCTCCTGGCCCTGATGGAATGCATCCCAGGGTACTAAAAAAGATGGCGGGGGAAATAGCAAATGCACCAGTGGTAATTTAAAAAAATTCGCTGGACTCTGGGGTGGTTCCTGCAGATTGGAAAACAGCAAATGTGACGCCACTGTTTAAAAAAGGCGGTAGACAAAAGGCAGGTAACTATAGCTTAATTTCTGTAGTAGAGAAAATGCTTGAATCTATCATCAACGAAGAAATAGCGAGACATCTGGATATAAATTGTCCCATTGGTAAGACGGATTCGTAAGCAGCATGGATTCATGAAGGGCAGGTCATGTTTGACTAATTCGGTCGAATTCTTTGAGAACATTGCATGAGCAGTGGACAATGGGGAACCGGTGGATGTGGTGTATCTGGATTTCCAGAAGGCATTTGACAAGGTGCCGCACCAAAGACTGCTGCATAAGATAAAGGTGCACGGTATTACAGGTAATGTATCAGCATGGATAGAGGATTGGTTAACTAACAGAAAGCAAAGAGTGGGGGTAAATGGGTGTTTTTCTGGTTGGCGATCAGTGACTGGTGGTGTGCCTCAGGGATCAGTGTTGGGACCGCAATTTTTTACGATTTACATAGATGATTTGGAATTGGGGACCAAGTGTAGTGTGTCAAAATTTGCAGATGACACTAGTGTGCAGAGGACGCTGAAATTCTGCAAAGGGATATAGATAGTCTAAGCGAGTGAGCGAGGGTCTGGCAGATGGAGTACAATGTTGGTAAATGTGAGGTCATCCATTTTGGTAGGAATAACAGCAAAATGGACTATTATTTAAATGGTAAAAAATTGCAGCAGGCAGCTGTGCAGAGGGACCTGGGTGTCCTTGTGCAAGAATCTCAAGGAGTTGGTTTGCAGGTGCAGCAGATGACTAAGGAGGCAAGTGGAATTTTGTCCTTCATTGCTAGAGGGATGGAGTTTAAAAACAGCGAGATTATGTTGCAGCTGTATAAGGTGCTGGTGAGGCCACACCTGGAGTACTGTGTGCATTTTTGGTCTCCTTACTTGAGAAAGGATATACTGGCACTGGAGGGGGCGCAGAGGAGATTCACTAGGTTGATTCCGGAGTTAAGAGGGTTGGCTTATGAGGAGAGACTGAGTAGACTGGGGCTATACTCATTGGAATTCAGAAGAATGAGGGGAGATCTTATAGAAACATATAAGATTATGAAAGGAATAGATAAAATAGAAGCAGGGAAGTTGTTTCCACTGCGGGTGAAACTAGAATTAGGGGGCATGGCCTCAAAATAAGGGGGAGCAGATTTAGGACTGAGTTGAGGAGGAACTTCTTCACACAAAGGGTTGTGAATATGTGGAATTCCCTGCCCAGTGAAGCAGTTGAGGCTACCTCATTGAATGTTTTTAAGGCAAGGACAGATACATTTTTGAACAGTAAAGGAATTAAGGGCTATGGTGAGCGGGCGGGTAAGTGGAGCTGAGTCCACGAAAAGATCAGCCATGATCTTATTGAATGGCGGAGCAGGCCCGAGGGGCCAGATGGCCTACTCCTGCTCCTAGTTCTTATGTTTGAAGTCTATCCTAATTAGCCCAGTGGTGGTGCCACAACACCATGGAGGGTATCCTCACTGTGAAAATGGGTCTCTGCGGTGGTCACTCCTACCGATACTGTCATGGGGAGATGCATCTGCAGCAGGCAGGTTGGTGGGGATGAGATCAAGTATGTTCTTCTCTCTTGTTGGTTCTCTCACCACTTGCTGAGTCCCAATCTAGCAGCTATGTCCTTTCGGACCCGGCCAGCTCGGCCTGTGGTACCACTGAGTCACTCCTGGTGATGGACATTGAAGTGCCACCCAGAGTACATTGAGACCTTGCCACCCTCAGTTCTTCCTCCAAGTGGTGTTCAACATGGGGTAGTACTGGTTCAACAGTTGAGGGGAGATGGTAGGTAGTAATCAGCAAGTTTCCTTGCCCATGTTTGCCCTGATGTTATGATTCTTTATGAGATCTGGAGTTAATGTTGAGGACTCCCAGGCAACTCTCTTTTGACTGTGTACCACTACCTCAATATATGTCAATCGTGGAGCAACTGAAACCAATGGTGTGCTATCAATACAACAGAATTCAACGCGTGCAGATCTCTCTGTGGTTTGTAGGTCTGGAGGAGTTTAGAGGGAGAGAAACTGGTATGATTATAGAGGGATTGGGAAACATGGTGAGAATTTTAATACCAGGAATCACCGAGCCTCAGGCTGATGGATGAACTCGACTTGGTGTCATTTGACTTGCAGAGTTTTGGATGATTGGAAGTTTCCAGAGGATTTTCACCAGAGAATGATCTATTCCCTTTAATTGGGAATATTAGAATTATCCAGTAAATCAGTGGCTAGGGAACATAGACAACTGGGATCACCTCTACTTTGATAATTCTTCTAGAGAAGACACATACATAACAGTAATATGGTGCTGACTGTCCATGTTTAAATTTACAGGATGTAGGTGTCACTGGCTCGGCCAGCATTTATTGCCTAAACCTAGTTGTCCTTGAGAAGATAGTGGTGAGCTGCCTCGAACCACAGTCCATGTGGTGCAGGTACACCCACAGTGCTGTTAGGGAGTTCCAGGATTTTCACCCAGCAACAATGAAGGAAAGTCAGGATTGTGTGTGACTTGGACTGGAACTTGAAGGTGGTAGTGTTCTCATGTGCCTGCTGCCCTAGTCTTTCTAGATGGTAAGATTGCGAGTTTGCTCTGTGCTGTCTAAGGTGGCTTGGTGAGATCCTGCAGTGCATATTGTAGATGGTACACACTGCTGCTATTGTGCATCAGTGGTGTAGAGAATGAATGTTTAGCGTGATGAGTGGGGTGCCAATGAGCAAGGCTGCTTCGTCCTGCATGGCATTGAGCTTCGAGTGTTATAGGGGCTGTATTCATCCTGGTAAGTGGAGAGAATTCTATTACATTCCTGACTTGTGCCTTGTGGATGGCGGACAGACCCTTGAGTAACTCGCCACCTGACTCCCCCAAAACAGAATTCCCAGCATTTGATCTGCAGGAGTAGGTGCAGTATTTAAATGGCTGATTAAGGTACAGACCAGCCATGATCTGATTAAAAAGTAGAGCATGTTGGAGGGGTTGAAAGGTGTACGGTTTCCAGTTAACCTCAGCTAACTCCGTGCTGTAGTTCAGCATCGTTAGTGTTCAGGATATGCATCACCCAAGTGTTACAGAGATAGGCTAAGGCCAGCATACCAAGAAATATTCAGACAAAAAGCTCAGGTTTCTTCAGCAGTGAGTCATTTTATTTGCCAACATCACCAGTGCAAAGGCAGATCAAGTCATAATTCCCCAAGGCAACTGTTTTGATGTGCAAAGAAATCAAAAACATACATTCCCTTTTAATCCAGTTCCTGTGCTATTTTTGGTGCAAATAGTGTCATTTTGTGTGTTGAAGGTCCAACACTAGAGCATGCGACTTGTATCAAACAGTACAAAGCATTGGAGATCATACAGGTAGGTGTGGGCTAGAGGGGTTTGTTGGACACTTCTAGGCCTGTCGAAAAGGGGAAGTAGTTTCTGACTATTTTTGGCTACAGTTGATCACAAACATTGCAATTGATTGGAGCAGCAAAAAAAAAATCAAACAAGATGATCCAACTAAATGGAATGGAACTAGAATGGAACCACGGTACATTAAACAAGGCAATACAAAGATCACCATGGTAACTGTGATTGGCACTCAGCCAATAGGGCATTCAACATAGCTGCAGGCAATGGAGCAGCAACTCAAACACAAACTGTTTCATCCATTTAGAATGTAAAATTCACCAAGACCCTAACATTTTGAACAAATCTATTTGTGCAGTATAACTCCTGAGTGAACAGATTCAATTTGAGACTCAGTAAGCAAGACTTTGGGGTTTGGTCCAACTGGAACTTGCACTCCAGGCTGAAGTGAGACTTTCCTTTCGGGAAAGATACTTGCCCATGGAAGTAACACATTAAAATGTGCAGCAGGTTAAAGAGGCACAGCTGTCAAACTGGGTGCACAGAACAGTTCTCCACCTCATCAATTCAGCAGCCCACACATGTGGCAGGCTGTGTCTTTCTGCAGTTGAGGAGTTTAAAAATACATTTGTAAATGGGGGGAGGGATTGTAACCCAGTCCAGACCACAATAACAGCACGAGTTCTTTCAGCCAAAAATCAGAAAATAAAGAAAAGCATGTGTTTTTCTGGTCTTATGGGATTGTTAGGGGAGGTAGAATGAGGGGCCCCAATCCAAATCAACTGCCAGTCTCTCCTTTTGTAACGGGCATACCCTTCCACCCAATGAGTAAGGGCCCAGCGTGTGACAGTAACATACAGAATATAAACACTCAAAAGAGGCATCACCCAACCCACAAACAGAATGATGCATTTCAAATGATAAAGCTTCAAAATTGCCTTGGAACAGTTCTGAGCACCCCGAGTGATGGTCACACTTGATGGGAGCAAGAATGAAGCACCAAGTGAAAACAAAGGCTGTGTAAGGCACTGCTTCAATCTGCTTGTTGTCTCAAAGGAACTTGGATTTTCTCAGGAAGGAAGGAAACCTGATCCCCAAAAGCTGGGGAGTGAACACTGAAGAGACCTTAGTGCCTCGACCCACAGAAGACCCAGTGTTCTCCTTACAAAGGAACTGAAAAGATTGAAGATCTGACAAAGGGATCGGTCGGGAAACCCATCGCCATTCAGGATCTACTAAATGACATCACCCACTGAATGAGGAACAAAGCAAGCGATTACAAAGGTTAATAGCATACTAAACATACATGGAGAGCAGTAATTAAGGCCAGTAATCAAGACCACATTTCACAAGGTGCAGGCTCCACCTTGCAAATTTAATAAAAGAACCATGATGAAGCTGCTCCAGTCTCAAACACCAGGGCAGAGTTTACATACAGGGAGCTGTGCTTATTCTACTAGGAGAGAGACTGTGTGCACACGTGAGGGAGGAAAAGGAAAGAGTCCACTATCACAATAAAAATACTACAAATACAAAATAAAAACTTTGGTCGACATTCGGTATTTAATTGGGCTGAATGAGTTGACACTTGCTCGACGAGGGAGGATGACATGGAATGTTCAGTGACGAGCAGTCAGCTGGCAATGGTCGCTGGGGGTTATGTTCCTTAAGGCTCTTTTTATAAGTTGTGGAGCTCTTGTAGAGTTTGATCAAGGACCTGGTGCATACCCATGTTCTCTTCTTTTGCACGTGTAACTTGTTCTACAAGAGAAAAAAAAAACACGTCAGCAACATTGAGAAAGAAATGAAATTTGCTAATCAAGTCCCTTCAGGAAACAACAAAATCCTGACAGGACAAGTCGGAGAGCAATCTCTGTACATCCACTGTGTCAAAGACCTTCTCATCATCCTTTGTGATCTTACAAAGTTTAATGGGGTGGGGGAGGGGCTCAATCATGCCGCAGCCTCACTGGACCATAGCAGTTCATATAATGGACATCAACTGGTAAACATGACAATGAATTAAAACCGGTTTTAAAACTTCAGCATTATTGTTTAACTGGGTGAAACTTGGTATGGGATGCTGGGGGTCCAAGAGCATTTGCACAGGGATTACATGTACTGCATCGCATCAGGAATGTGGATGGGCATCATACTGAATATTTTTCTGTCCAATGGACAAGGTTTCATTCAGACCATTAAACCATTATCCTCCCATCAATCCAAGGGCCCACATTTCAATTTAGAGAATCAGAGATACACAACAGGTAATATATGCAGATTGAGATCTTATTCAGACTGCAGCCTGGAACTCCCTCCTGGTGATTATTCTACATGTAAACCACTCCCATTGCTAATGGGTCTCTGCATGTTTTATATTTTGAATTTAGGAACACAGTTTCAATAGATGTTAAATCACCCCATCCCCAGATCGAATTCCAGAACTCGTGCCATCCCAGGTGAAGTTATTGTAACAGAAGTAAATAGACCGCTAAGCCACTGATTTAAGTGTCAGCCTTGAGCTTGATGATGGATTCAGTACTTGCAGCATTGCAGAGTGCTGATCTCATCACACCCACAATGACCCTAGGAAGCAACAAATAGGGAACTAAAGCCTTTTAGTGACTGTCTTTAGACAAAAATCATACAGAGTCATAGAATCCTACACTGCAGGAGGAGGCCATTCGGCCTATCGAGTCTGCACCAACCACAATCCCACCCAGATCCTATCCTCATAACCCCATGCATTTACCCTAGCTAGTCCCCGACATTAAGGAGCCATTTAGCATGGTCAATCCACCTAACCCGCGTGTCTGGATACCTGCCCCCAGAGCCGTGATGTGGTTCTGACTATTCTGATTGCACAGGTACCTCTGGTTCAGGCTCTGACATTGAAAGGAAGGCAGTGTACTTTCAATCGGTGGGGTAAGTGGAAGAAAAGTTTGCTTTTGGAGTTTTCTGGGCTGGGAAAGCTCTCTGTTGGCCGAGGAAGAGGCGGTATCCAGCAGGAAATAGTTTGGAGTTATTAGTAAAGTTAGGTTCACTGCCAATGGTAAACATGCAGTCTTCAGCAGGAGAGAGAGAAAAAAAGCTGATGCAGAATTTGTACGCGTTTCCCCAAGGAGCACAGTGGAATAATCCACTGAAATCTGGCTTGCCAGCACAAAGGCCCCTTACATTGGAACGGCCATTCAGGAATGTTTCACATTTATTGCAGAGGGAGTTCGAATTGACAAAGATTGTCAGGAATGAAGAATTCTGTCGGATTACATGTTCCAGTGAATGCCAATCCAGCTCTTTGATTATTAACACAACAGATCGAATACTTCAGCTGGAAAATCACTCGTTATCCCCACTCTCCCACTCAGCATGTTAATTAACTCATTAAATATTTGGCATCACTTCCAACTTGCTATTGGCCAGCACCTTGAGGCAGAATGTATCATTATTATGAACGCACTAATGGTCATGTTACTTGCTCAGTAATCCCAAGAACAGTGAGCTCAGATCCCACCATGTTAAAAAAATAAAAAGCTGGCATAAGTTGTTTGATCATAAAGCTGTTTGATTGTAATAAGAACCCAACTGGCTCATTAATGTCCTTTAGGAAAGGAATCTGGCCTGATTGATATGCGACTTAAATCTTGCACCAAAATGCCTGAATCAGAAGTGTCCTGAGAAGTCCCTCACTTGCATTAAAAGCAGCATCAAGAGTTCAAGAAACTGGTGCAGCAACACTGTCCCAGGGTAACTAGGGACATGCAATAAACACGAGTCACAGCCCAAGAATTAATTTTTCAATGTCCAATATTATAGCCTGTAGGAGGAAGAGGAAATTGTGGTTTGATTGCATATTAGAATGTAGTTGGATGCGACATGTTCGATCCAATTCCATTGGATAATCATAAAATCCCTACAGTGCAGGAGGCCATTTAGCCCATCGAGTGTGCACTGATTCTCTGACATGGTAGAGTATTTTACCCGCCCTATTCCCGTAATCCCACACATTTACCATGGCTAATCCAACTAACCTACACATCTTGGGACACTTGGTCCACCTAACCTGCACATCTTTGTTGAGTTTTTAAATTCCACCATAATGCTAAGAAATGGACCAAATATCAACACACACACATTCATAAAATAGGTTAAGCATGGATCTTTTAAATGAGTAAACTTCTCCTGGCATCCGACTCCAATCCTGTAGCACCCCCACAATAAACCCCTTTCCAGCGTCAGCACCATAAACCTGTGGCCTGAGTGGTAACATTGATTATGCGGCACAGTGGTTAGCACTGCTGCCTCTCAGCACCAGGGACCCAGGTTCAATTCCAACCTTGGGTGACTGTCTGTGCGGAGTTTGCACATTCTCCCAGTGTCTGCATGGGTTTCCTCCGGGTGCTCCGGTTTCCTCCTACAGAACAAGGATGTGCGGGTTAGGTTGATTTACCCTGCTGCCCCCTCTTAGCGTCAGGGGCACCAGGAGGGTAAATATGGGAGGGGCTACGGGAACAGGGCAGTGCAGGCTCGATGGGCCAAATGGCTTCCTTCTGTACTGTAGGGATTCTATGATTTTATGTAGAGTCTATTGACAGATTCTGTGGATCCAATACCCAATAATCAACAAACCCAACTTAATTTTATATACACTTAAGCAACCAACACATAGGAAAGGCTTATTACCTTCCTTCCAAAATTATGTGGATTCAAGCTCAGCTCACAATAGGTGGTGGGTCACTGTCTACCTCACTGCTGCACAATTTCCCAGACTTTGTGTACATTACATAACACAACAGGGTTACAACTGAAGACTAGGAGTAATAGGATTTTAGTCAGTAATTGCTGAGAAAACAGCAAGTCTAATGTTGTGTACCAGCTGCTAGTGAGTTTGCTAGCAGTCCCAATTTAGTGTGTTTCTATTCAATAAGCCCAAAATATAACTTTGAAAAGTTCAGAATTATTACAGATTGCAACACTTTCTCAATATAATTACATGAGATCTGAAGAGTAAACCCGAAAGCCAAATGGTATAAATTCAATGAATGTTAACTTTCGGACATGGATTCAAAACTAATAGGCAAGTTCCAACTGATGAACATTTATTTCTTGATTATGCAGATTTTTAAATCCAATCTGGAGATTGTGTACACAAACAACTAGACTACCTGGAACATCACTTTCAACAGCTACTTCAAAAGGTCTGGTCCCTGAATCCAGAAATTCACACTTGTTTCATTCCTTTTTGTTCCATTTGTAGCGATTGACTACACTGAAGGTTGGCAGATTCTTTCCCTATAGGATGTTAGTGAACCAGATGCTTTTTAAAAAAAATGACAATTGACAATGTTTTCATGGACATCATTAGACTTGTAATTCCAGATATTTTATTGAGTTTTTAAATTCCACCATTTGCTGTGGTGGGATTCAAACCAGAGCATTACTCTGGGTCTCTGGATTAAGTGACAATACCACTATGCCTCCCATTAATGAATTGGGAATAATTATATTGAGTCAACATAAATGGATGCAAATCAACAGTTCCCAAACACTATCTCAGGGTCAAGCAAGTAAATATTGGACATGGTAAGATTTTAATAGCACTGTGACACCACGACCAAAGCCAATCTTAAACTCCCACTGTAGTTCCTTATCCAAAGATCCTTATCCAAAGTCCAAAGATGTGCGGGTAAGGTTGATTGGCCAGGTTAAAAATTGCCCCTTAGAATCCTGAGATGCGTAGGTTAGAGGGATTAGCGGGTAAATATGTGGGGGTAGGGCCTGGGTGGGATTGTGGTCGGTGCAGACTCGATGGGCCGAATGGCCTCCTTCTGCACTGTAGGGTTTCTATGATCTCAGAGATGCCCTGTGGAAAGGGGACAGTTAATAGAAAGATGCTATTGAAAATGTATCAGTCACAACCATTGAGGGAATTAGCTGAACATACAGTAAGGAAATGGGATGAGGAAGCTACAGTTCAATAGCCTGCACTAAAATTACTAACATCTAGCAAGCTACTTCGTTCAAGAGCAATTAGGAATGCACACAAATGCCGGCCTTGCCAGCGATGCCCACATCCCATGAAAGATTTGAAAACATGTATTGTGGAGGTGTCTATTAGAATGGAGGGACACCATTAAGCCTGAGGAGCAGCAGGTGAGAAATGCCATTTCTGAAAGACAGACAACTTACCCAAAAACCAAATCTAAAAGAAGAAGCTTATCCAGCAAGAGCTGACAGAGATCCGAATGCTGTACAGTTGTTCAACCAAGAAGAAAAAGGAAGGAGGTATAAAAAGACAGAAGCACGTAGAGTTGAAGAGCAGGGAGAACTCTAGATGGTGTCAGAGTAGAATTCAGCAGCAGTTCTAGAAAGCGAAGTGTGCTATGACTATTGCTCATCTGATCTGAAACCACCTTTTCGAATATCTTCATACAAAGTTCATCTAGTAGCAAAAAAGAAGGAATGTGAAAACAAGACTTCAAACATATCTCAACTTTAACTTAAAGTCTAGGAAATTGTTAAAATCATGTCAGATCTATCCTGGCAGGCTGAATGAACCTGAATTAGCTGGATCTTGATCATCACCCAGGTTAGTGCTAAAATAAAATACTACGGATGCTGGAATCTAAAACAGGAACAGAGGATGCTGGAAAAATTCAGCAGGTCCAACAGCATCTACCAGAGAGAAACAGAGCTAACGTTTGAGTCCTTAGACTTTTTTCAGAACTGAAGGGAGGGAGAATGTGTTAGAGCTGTAGAAAGTAACACCTTTTGTTCTGTTAACACTAGATCACAGTGAATGAAATCCCAATAGATATCCAATGACAATAGGTGTCACTATCTCTTCGATGACAGCATCTTTCCTCTCAAACCAGAAGGTTGTGGTCAAGTCTCACTCCTGAGACTTAAGCACTTAATCTAGGATGGCGCTGCAGTTGAGTACTCAGGGGCTGCTGAACTGGCAGAGGGTGCCAACTTTTGGATATGATGTTAAATCAAGGCACTCTCTGCCCTCTTGGGTGGTGTGAAAGATTTCTTGTCATTATTGTAAAAGTAGAGCAGGGTTCTGGCCAATATCATTAAGAACATAATGTCTAGCTGGCATCACATTATGGTTTGTGGAAATTTGTGGTACACAAACCGGCTGTGGTTCCTACACTGCAACAGTGACTACATTTCAAAACAATGTAATTGGTTGTGGAAGGTCTTTAGAAAGACATGTTCTTGGAAGGCAATTTACAAAGTCTTTTGTTTGCTTTCATTCTATTTTTGATCACCTTTACAGAAAAACTGGTCATTGCTGGAAGCTCATAACTCATTCCTTCATACCACTGAGTGCCGTCAGTGCCATGACCAATAGAACATAGAACATAGAAAGCCACAGCACAAACAGGCCCTTCGGCCCACAAATTGCGCCGATCACATCCCCACCTCTAGGCCTATCTATAGCCCTCAATCCCATTAAATCCCATGTACTCATCCAGAAGTCTCTTAAAAGACCCCAACGAGTTTGCCTCCACCACCACCGACGTCAGCCGATTCCACTCACCCACCACCCTCTGAGTGAAAAACGTACCCCTGACATCTCCTCTGTACCTACCCCCCAGCACCTTAAACCTGTGTCCTCTCGTAGCAACCATTTCAGCCCTTGGAAATAGCCTCTGAGAGTCTACCCTATCCAGACCTCTCAACATCTTGTAAACCTCTATCAGGTCACCTCTCATCCTTCGTCTCTCCAGGGAGAAGAGACCAAGCTCCCTCAACCTATCCTCATAAGGCATGCCCCCCAATCCAGGCAACATCCTTGTAAATCTCCTCTGCACCCTTTCAATGGCTTCAACATCTTTCCTGTAATGAGGTGACCAGAACTGCGCGCAGTACTCCAAGTGGGGTCTAACCAGCGTCCTATAAAGCTGCAGCATTATCTCCCGACTCCTAAACTCAATCCCTCGATTAATGAAGGCCAGTACGCCGTACGCCTTCTTGACCGCATCCTCCACCTGCGAGGCCGATTTAAGAGTCCTATGGACCCGGACCCCAAGGTCCTTCTGATCCTCTACACTGCTAAGAATGGTACCCTTCATATTATACTGCTGCTTCATCCCATTGGATCTGCCAAAATGGATCACCACACACTTATCCGGGTTGAAGTCCATCTGCCACTTCTCCGCCCAGTCTTGCATTCTATCTATGTCTCGCTGCAACTTCTGACATCCCTCCAAACTATCCACAACATCACCTACCTTGGTGTCGTCAGCAAACTTACCAACCCATCCCTCCACTTCCTCATCCAGGTCATTTATGAAAATGACAAACAGCAAGGGTCCCAGAACAGATCCCTGGGGCACTCCACTGGTCACTGACCTCCATGCAGAGAAAGACCCCTCCACAGCCACTCTCTGCCTTCTGCAGGCAAGCCAGTTCTGGATCCACAAGGCAACAGCCCCTTGGATCCCATGCCCTCTCACTTTCTCAAGAAGTCTTGCATGGGGGACCTTATCGAACGCCTTGCTGAAGTCCATATAGACCACATCCACCGCTCTTCCTTCGTCAATGTGTTTGGTCACATTTTCAAAGAACTCAACCAGGCTCGTAAGGCACGACCTGCCCTTGACAAAGCCGTGCTGACTACTTTTGATCATACTAAACTTCTCTAGATGATCATAAATCCTGTCTCTCAGGATCCTCTCCATCAACTTACCAACCACTGAGGTTAGACTCACCGGTCGGTAATTTCCCGGGCTGTCCCTGTTCCCTTTCTTGAATATAGGGACCACATCTGCAATCCTCCAATCCTCCGGAACCTCTCCCGTCTCCATCGACGATGCAAAGATCATCGCCAAAGGCTCCGCAATCTCCTCCCTCGCCTCCCACAGTAACCTGGGGTACATCCCATCCGGTCCCGGCGACTTACCAACCTTGATGCCATTCAATAGTTCCAACACATCCTCTTTCTTTATGTCCACATGCTCGATCCTTTCTGTCCACCGCAAACCAGCAGTACAACCACCCAGATCCCTTTCCACCGTGAATACCGAGGTAAAGTATTCATTAAGCAGCTCCGCCATTTCTAACGGTTCCGCACAAACTTTTCCCCCTTCACCTTTTAAGGGTCCTATGCCTTCACATCTCATCCTTTTACTCTTGACATATTTGTAGAAAGCCTTGGGATTCTCCTTAATCTTACCCGCCAAGGCCTTCTCATGACCCCTTCTGGCTCTCCTAATTTCCTTCTTAAGCTCCTTCCTACATCCCGTATACTCCTCTAAATCCTTAACACCTCCTAGCTCTCTGAACCTTCTGTACGCCTCTCTTTTCTTATTCACCAGGTTCATCACAACCTTCGTGCACCACGGTTCCCGTACCCTACCAACACCCCCCTGTCTCATCGGAACGTTGTCATGCAGAGCTCCAGACAAACATTCCTTGAAAATCCTCCACTTTCCTTCGGTACTTTTCCCCAAGAATGCCTCCTTCCAATTTACCCGTCTAATTTCCTCCCTGATGACACTGTATTTCCCTTTACTCCAGAGAAACACTTTCCTAGCCTGCCTGATCCTATCTCTTTCCAATGCTATCGTGAAGGAGATAGAATTATGATCGCTATCCCCAAGATGCTCACCCACCGAGAGATCCTCCACCTGTCCAGGTTCATTAGCCAGCACCAGATCAAGTACAGCCTCTCCTCTAGTAGGCTTATCCACATACTGTGTCAGGAAATTCTCCTGGACACACCTAACAAACTCCTCTCCATCCAAACCCCTAGCCCTAGGGATATTCCAATCTATGTTTGGGAAATTAAAATCTCCCATCACGACAACTCTGTTATTCCTACATCTCTCCAGGATCTGTTTCCCCATCTGCTCCTCAACATCTCTGTTACTATTGGGCGGCCTATAGAAAACACCCAGCAACGTTACCGACCCCTTCCTGTTCCTAACCTCCACCCACAGAGACTCCGTAGTCAATCCCTCCACGGCGTCCACCTTCTCTACAGCCGTGACACTATCCCTGATCAACAGTGCCACTCCCCCCCCCTCTCTTGCCTCCCTCCCTGTCCTTCCTGAAACATCTAAAACCCGGCACCTGAAGCACCCAGTCCTGTCCCTGAGACATCCAAGTCTCCGTAATGGCCACCACATCACAATTCGAAGCAGCAATCCACGCTCTAAGCTCATCCACTTTATTCACTACACTCCTGGCATTAAAATAGACACATCTCAGACCTTCAGCCTGAGCACTTCCCTTCTCCATCACTCGTCTAACCTCCCTCTTACCCTGTTTACATTCCTTATCTATTTGCGAGCTAACCTCCTCGCTCTCAGTCCCCTCATTTCGATTCCCTCCCCCCAACCTTTCAATACAAGCACATCTTTAGCCAATCTGTTCCACCATTGACAGCTCAGAATGATACAATTACTACATGTTACACATTTCAATGGTGGTTTTCTTCACCAGACTGATTAACCCAACAGTTTCTTTCTCTGGCCCAGTCTCCTATTAGAATCATAGAATCCCGACAGTGCAGAAAGAGGCCATTCAGCCCATCGAGTCTGCACCAACTCTTTGACAGAGCATCTTACCAAGGCCCACCCCATCCCCGTAACCTCATGCATTTACCCCACTAATCCTCCTCACTTACACATCTTAGAACACTTCGGGGCAATTTAGAATGGCCAATGCACCTAACATGCACACCTTTGGAGGAAACCGGAACCCCTGGAGGAAACCCACACAGACTCGGGGAGAACGTGCAAACTCCACACAGTCAACCAAGGCCGGAATTGACCCCGGGTCTCTGTTGCTGTGAGACAGCAGTGCTAACCACTGTGCCACCCCGAAGATCCCTCAGTCTCTCCTTAAGCTCACTCTTTATGCAGGTGTCCCTGTTTAAACAGCTCCCAATGTCATACATGCTGTTGTAACTAAGTAGATTTAATAGTCTGGAGACATCACCAATGTCTCCAACTAGCAATGCATGAGACAAGTACAAAATTAGGTTCCACTTGATGCTCCAGCTTATATTCCCAAATGGGTCCAAATTTCTACTATTGAGACTTTTCCTTCCACTCAATTAGTGTGAAAGGCTTCATGTAGTAAGAGCTTTCTGCCAGGAACTGAAACGAGCCTCATCCTAGCGATTGGGTTTTCCAAATGTTAGTCAGCAACAAATGGACAACTGGGATATCTTTGCCAGACAGAGAAGAGGCAGTTTGCTCTAAATCAAGTGTTAACTGAAACTAGCTTATTCCGGTTTGACTATATTTATATATTACACAAATAGCCGCTATTACATTCCTCTCTCAATGATGTTCAAATTTTATACAACTTATATACATTCTTGTTTTTCATTTATTTACAAATCCAATTTAACCTTTGGTTTTCTATTTAGTCAGAGTCAGAGTTTAACAGCACGGAAAGTGACCCTTCAGCCCATCATGTCCACATCAGAAACAAAGTTGCTCTGCATTGGCCAGGAAATGAACCCAGGCCTCAAGCGTGGCAGGGAAGAATTCCACCAATGCATACAGCAATATTTTTTTCAAGATACCTTCTTTCTTGACCCAAACTGTGACCCATCTGGCCCGAGTCGGAGAAGTTCTTGCCAACAGAAACAAATTTTGCCCTTGACCTTCAATTGAAATTTCCACTCAGACATGTCTGTCTGACTCTGATTTGAACTAGGTTTAGGCATGACTTGTATTGGATAACTACTGGTACTCCATTCGTATCCCAACTATGCAGTTCATCAAACTCAGTTAATTCTTTCCAACTTTCTTCTTCTTTGTGAATCTCTGAAGGTAAATATGATCTACAAGTACAAACCTAACCTTTCACAACTGTTCCTGGTAACCGCTTACGATGATGTTCTTTCACCTTAACATTTTGGTTCAATTTCAGACTTCTTTCTCTCACTGTACTCCCATTCTGACTCTCTTTCTGCCCAGACTGTTTCTTTTCTACTGACTGTGCTAAATGCAGCTTCAGCAATGAAAACCTCATCTTGGGCCAAAGCAATTCAGCTGCCATTCTGCCAGGTTTGAGGTTTGTTATGATGAATAAACAAAACATTTGCTGCTTTGTAATTCAGTAACAAGAAACATAGAAAATAGGAGCAAGAGTAGGCCATTCAGCCCTTCGATCCTGCTCTGCCATTCATTATCATCCAACTCAGTAACCTGTCCCTGCTTTTTCCCCCATATCTTTTGATCCCCTTCACCTCAAGAGCTTTATCTAACTCCTTCTTGAAAACATACAATGTTTTGGCCACAACTGCTTTCTATGATATCAAATTCCATAGATTTACCACTCTGAGGAAATTTCTCCTCATCTCAATCCTAAAAGGTTTACCCTGTATCCTCAGAGTGTGACCCCTGGTTTCTGCCAATCTGTATCTATTTGTTTAACAAAAGCATGTTGAACAGTTTATACCATGCGCTCTGTTGCTCCAGTTGAAGCAAGATAAGATGGTGGCACTGTGTTTAACCATCATTCACTCATGATGTAAACTCTTCTGAACAAAACCAAGATATGTTGTCAGACAATTCCCTCTGGGAATCCATAAGCAGCATACAAATCACGTTAAATATCTAAAGTTTTGCTAGTTGTTGTTTGATTCATAGGAAATTCCTCAACTTACTTTGAATGACTATCTACTAGTGGTTCTGAAAAATCTATGTGCAGCCTCTGCCACACTAAATCAGCCATTTCCATGGTTGCAGCTTCTTTTTGACTGCTTGCCATGCTCTATACTGTTTCACAGTAACTTCTGACCTCATTTAATCCTGGCCACCAAAGATAGCTTCTCACCAGCCTCTTTGTCAACCTCATCTTTTTAATGTTGATCATGAAGATCTCATAGCAACTGCGATCTGTACCATTCAGGAGTGACAACCCTGACTCCCCACATAACACAATAACAAGCAGCTCATTCTGAGGCAGAAAAAGTGGCCTGATTTTTAAATTCAACATCTGTACTGGCCACCCATTTGAGGTATAGTCATATGGCTGTGCCAATGTAGGGTCCCGAGTTGTTTTACCAATGTTATCTGCTGTGACTGGCAACTCATTGAAGAGTGCAAAGAAAATACATCTTCCCTCTTGGGCTCTACCTCTGAGGGGGATGGTAATCTAGACATGACATCAGCATCACAATGATCTATATTTATTATTATGCTGACAAACAGACCAAAATCAAAGTCCATCTCTGCATTAGAGCTAAAGCGGATACTGGAGACCCTGGGTTCAAGATAGCCGTCAGTGGCATATGATCAGTTTTGTGAAACTTTGACCGTGTAAGTATTTATGAAATCTTCTTACTCCAAAAATTAAAGACAATTCCTCATATTCTGAGCATAAATTCGCTCAAACACGGAGGGTGCTTAAAGCAAATATAATCTGTCTCCTTACCATTATGCAATATGAGAGATCACACCACCAACTCTATGAAGAGACATCAGATACTAGCTTAGTCTTTTTGGACAAGCACTGTACCAAACAATTTTACACAACTGGAATGCCTGGTCACACCCCTTGTCCAATCCCACAGAACTCATTTCCTCAAGGCTTTATTCACTGGGTTCAATAAAGTTACCAACTCTGGTATTAATTTACTGCAGTAACTCACTAGGCCCCCCCAAAAAATTGGAGCTCAGGGATATGCTAAGGGATTTCTTACTGCTCGGACCCTACTCTTGGTGGGATGTAACCCATCTTTCTCTACCTTGTGACCCAATTATCCTTGGGACTTTTGAAACATTTCATGTATGTGACTTTGCCTGAACTCTATGCTGTTCCAAATGTTGGAACCCCTTATTCAGCCAGTTATCATGGGCAAGCCTCGTTTGGAGCTGTATGTCATCCAAATAGCACACCACTCCCCAGATTCCACGCAAAATCTAGTTCATCACCCCTTGAAAAATTCCGGGGGCTGAAGTAACAAGAATGGCAGCCTCTGAAACTGAAATAGACCCATGTGTGTATTAATAATCAGATAGACACTTATCAGATCTAACTTTGAACAACTCCTCCATATTTAAAGTATCGGGATGGAAGAGTACTGATTTACAGTTACCTTATAATTCCCACATATTCTTACATTAGGTGGATAGGCCATGCAAAATTGCTCCTTGTCAGGGGGACTAGCAGGATAAATGCATGGAGTTATGGGGATAGGGCCTGGGTGGGATTGTTGTCGGTGCAGGCATGATGGACCGAATGGCCTCCTTCTGCACTGTAGGGATTCTATGATTACCTTCGGACAATGGTACGACCACTATAGGAGTAGCCCAATTAGTTCTAGGTTAATGTTCTCAGTTTCAAGTCTCTTCCATTCTTGCTCCAATTTCTTCCTTGGAGCACAGGGTACTGGATTAGAACCGCAGTAAAAGGTTGCTCTGAACCCGAATGCTGCTCTTGTATTAACTTGCTGGTTTGACCAAACACCTGAGAGTACTTGGCGATGTCATCTTGCACTGTAAATTTTGTTTTTACGCGATAAAGCTCATTGCAATTGAATTGAAATGCTGATAACCAGTTCCTTCCAACAGTACCAGAATGTAATCCACCTGATATTCTGCCCAATGTGGGGAATCTGTTTAAAGTTGGATCTGATAAATGCCTATCTGCAACTTGAATTAGACAATGAGTGCAAGTCCTATTTGATTTGAAGGACGGCACAGTCGTTAGCACTGCTGCATCACAGCACCAGGGCACCAGTGTTCAATTCCAGCCTTTGGTGACTGTCTGAACGGAGTCTGCACATTCTTCCAGTGTCTGCGTGGGTTTATTTGGGTGCTCCAGTTTCAACAGGTTTGGTGGATTGACGATGGGAAGAAAAAAATGCCCCCTTAGTGTCCCCCAGATGTGTAGGTTAGATGGATGAGCCATGGTAAATGAGAGAGAATACAGGGATAGGGCAGGAGAGGGGGCTTGGATAAGATCCTCTATTAGAGTTGGTGTAGACTTGAAGGGCCGAATGGTCTCCTGCATTGTAGCTTCTATATTCAATGATTATTTATACCATATGGGTCTATTTCCTAATATGACTGGTTTCTCATTCTTACCACAATGATGGGCTATTTTGCATATTTCTCCTTGCATGTGACTGGAAACACCACATTTCACATTATGGAGATTTGCTCTCCTCCATAACTGATTACTCCAGCTGCTGATGATTAGACCTCTGATAGCTTAATAGTTTAATGATTCACTGATTGGAGGGGCACCCTGATTACATTCTATCCTTTCCAAGCCTCAAGCTGAAGCTTATTGCAAGGCCCCTTAGTGTCCCATGATGTGTAGGTTAGGGGAATTAGTGAAGCAAGTACAGTGGGACAAACTCTTCCAGTACAGTTACAACACAGGCATCTACCCAACAATGTGGAAAATTGCCCAGGTATGTCCTATACACAAAAAGCAGGACAAATCCAACCCAACCAATTACCATCCAGTCTACTCTTGATCATCAGTAAAGTGATGGAAGGGGTCATCCACAGTGCTATCAAGCAGCACCTGCTCAGCAATAACCTGCTCAGTGACGCCCAGTTTGGGTTTCACCAGGGTCACTCAGCTCCTGACCGCATTACAGCCTTGGTTCAGACATGGACAAATGAGCTGAATTTCTGAGGTGAGGTGAGAGTGAGAGCCCTTGACATCAAGGCCACATTCGACCGAACGTGGCAACAAGGAGCCCTAGCCAAACTGGAATCAGTGGACATCAGGGGGCAAATACTCCGCTGGTTAGAGTCATACCTGGTACATAGGAAGATGGTTGTTGTTGTAGAGGGTCAGTCATCTCAGCTCCAGGACATCTTTGCAGGAGTCCCTCAGGGGAGTGTCCTGGGCCCAACAATCTTCAGTTGCTTCATCAATGACCTTCCCTCGGTCATAAGGTCAGAAGTGGGGATGTTCGATGATTGCACAATGTTCAGCACCATTCGCAACTCCTCAGATACTGAAGCAGTCCATGTTCAAATGCAACAAGTTTTGGACAATATCCAGGCTTGGGCTGACAAGTGGCAAGTAACATTCACGTCACACAAATGCCAGCAATGACCATCACCAATAAGAGACACTCTAACCACTGCCCCTTAACATTCAATGGTGTTACCATCACTGAATCCCCCACTGTCAACTGGACTCACCACATAAACACACAGTGGCTACAAGAGCAGGTCAGAGGCTAGGAATCCTGTGGCGAGTAACTCACCTCCCGACTCCCCAAAGCCTATCCACCATCTACAAGGCACAAGTCAGGAGTGTGATGGAATACTCCCCACTTGCCGGATGGGTGCAGTTCCAACAACACTCAAGAAGCTTGATACCATCCAGGACAAAGCAGCCCGCTTGATTGGCACCACATCTACTCCCTCCACCAACACTCAGTAGCAGCAGTGTGTACTATCTACAAGATTCACTGCAACAATTCACCAAAGATCCTTAGACAACACCTTCCAAACCCACAACCACTTCCATCTAGAAGGACAACAGCAGCAGATACATGGGAACACCACCACCACCTGCAAGTTCCCCTCCAAGCCACTTACCATCCTGACTTGGAAATATATCACCGTTCCTTCACAGTCGTTGGGTCAAAATCCTGGAATTCCTTCCATAATGGCATTGTGGGTCAACCCACAGCACATGGACTGCAGCGATTCAAGGCAGCAGCTCACCCGCACCTTCTCAAGGGTAACTAGGGATGGGCAATAAATGCTGGCCAGCCAGCAGCGCCCATGTCCCACGAAGGGAATGGACTGGGGGTCTGATCTGGGACAGATGCTCTGTTAGAGAGTCTGTGCAGGCTTGATGGGCTGAATGGCCTCCTTCTGCACTGTAGGTGTTCTATGATTCTATTCTGTGATAGGGTGCACCCAGATTTAACACAGCATATACTGACCCACCTTAAAACAGTGTAACACTTGTCTTAGCTTTTCTCCATAACCCCACTTGAATCTGCACCTGCTTAGCTCATAGGTGGCTGAAGTCCTCGTGCAGACCTTGTTACCAATCCTCTCCTGGCCTACATCTTGCCCTTCACAAACTGCAGCTCATCCAAACCCCCTCTGCCCGTGACCTCACTCAAACCATTCACCTATCACCCCACTGGCTAATCTTCATTGGCTCCTGCAATGCCTTCACTTTAAAACTCCCATCCTTGGGCAGGGTTTTCCAGATGCTCCTGCCGGTGAGATCTTCCGGTCCTGCGGATGGCAACCTTCCGCCGCAGGTTTCCCCAGAGGGTGTAAACAATGGGAAACCCCGTCGACAGTGGCAGGGCCAGAGATCCTGCTGCTGGACAGTGGCGGGCCATCTCTACCACCGCAGGACACACCATGTGGGGGAGGGGGGAATCTCACCCCGAGTGTCCAAATCCCTCCATAACCCTACCCCTCCTCTGCAATCCCCACCTAACCTGCACCCTCTAGGATCTCTGCGCTTCTCCAAAATGGCACCTTGCACCTTCCCCACCCCACCATCGGCAGGCAGCCTCTCCTTCAGCTGTTTAGGCTTAAGCTCTGCCACTCCACAACTCCCACAACCTTTCAACTAAAAAAGTAACTCTTGACCAAACTTTTAGTCACCCTTCCTTCATTGGCTCAGTTTTTGTCTGCTAACATTCTGGAACACTTTCCTGCTTTAAAGTTGCTACACAAATGTAGTGGCACAGTGGTTAGCACAGCTGCCTCACAGCGCCAGGGACCCAGGTTCAATTCCAGCCTTGGATGTGTGTGTGGAATTTGCACATTCTCCCCCGTATCTGCGTGGGTTTCCTCCGGGTGCTCCAGTTTCCTCCCACACTCCAAAGATGTGCAGGTTAGGTGGATTGGCGATGGTAAATTGCCCATTAATCTCAGGGGGGGTTACAGGGATAAGGCCTGGGTGGGATTGTTGTCAGTGCAGGCTCGATGGTTTCCTTCTGCACGGTAGGGATTCTATAATTCTATGAAATGCAAACTGTTGATATTCTGTGAAATAACTTCTGTCTCACTAACTTACTGCAGGAATGTTGAAAGGGTCTGTCAGATGTTACATGACATGTTCTTGTTAAGCGTATTCAAGTAGGATGAAACTATTTGTTATGCATTCTCTGCTGTTTTAATACAGAGCCTATGGTAGTCATGATGTGGAGATGCCGGCGTTGGACTGGGGTGAACACAGTAAGAGTTTTAAACTGAGCTTTAAACTGAGTAAGAGTTTTAAGCTGAGCAGAAACTGATAGCTAAGTTTCGCACACATGAGGACGGCCTAAACCGGGATGTTGGATTTATGTCACATTATCAGTAACCCCCACAGCTTGCCTCCTGGACTTGCAGGCTGTCCTGTCTGGAGACAATACACATCTCTTTAAACTGTGCTTAATGCTCCCTCCACCCACATTGTCTGTATCTTTAAGATCTGGCTGGCTGTAGGGATTCGCATTCTAATCAGTATTCTGTAACTTGATTTTTGTGTCTCTGTGCCCTGTTTGAGAGCACATTTCCACTCCCATCTGACGAAGGAGCAGCGCTCCGAAAGCTAATGGTATTTGCTACCAAATAAACCTGTTGGACTTTAACCTGGTGTTGTTAAAACTCTTACTTAATACAGAGCAACAGGCCTATTGAATGTAGCCGACTTTGCCACAGTCTCCTCCTCCTGTCAGCTGGGCTTCTCACTGCCCAGGGACACGAGCTTCATTAAGATGCTCCAATGACAGCTTTGGAAATTGGAGGAGGCCATTCAGCCTGAGCTGGTCCATCATTCAATTAAATCATGGCTGATCTGTGCCTACAATCCACATGCTTTTATAAACTCAACGAGTAACCTTAAAATTTCAGCTAACTCTATAGCCAGTGTTTGTTTAGTGGGGGGGAAAGAGAGAGAGAGTGAGTGCCAGGGTAGGTGGTTAGGGCTCTACATTGTTGTTGAGTTGTGTGTGGGAGAAGTGATTCATTATTTCACTCCTAAATGGGCAAAGAGGGAGCTCGAAATTAGGCTTTTGAAATGGCTGCGCTGTGTCGAACGGAGGTCAAGGAGATGTAGTGGAGCAAGAATGTAGTTCTCAATGGCTGTGTCGGAGGATGACAAATTCAGCAATGACCTTACAGGCACTGGCCATTTCACAACTACAGATCGAAAGAGCTCAAAACTTACATGGTAGTTAATTGCAAAAAAAATTCAGGAATATTTAATTTTCTTCATTTGATCATCACGGCCAATCTGTACCTCAACTCCATTCACCTCCCTTTCAACAGCTCCAATTCCCCCCTCTTTTTTTCCCCCTGTATTCTTTCATGGTGGATGTCACTGGCTAGGCCAGCATTTGTTGCCCATTCATGCTTGCCCTTGAATTGAGTGGCTTGTTAGATTATTTTAGAGGGCATTGCTGTTGATTTGGAGTGACATCTAGGCCAGACCAAGTATGGATGGCAGATTTGCTTCCCTAAAAAGGACATTAATGAACCAGGTGAGTTTTTTTTAATGACAATCAGTGGGTCACCACCACCGAGGCTAACTTTTCAATTGCAGATATTTTATTAACCGAATTTAAATTGATGGGATTGGAACCCATGTCCCCAGAGCATTAGCCTGGGCTTCTGAATTATTAGTCCAGTGAAATTCCCACTGCACTGTCTTCCCTGGCAGAGTGTTTAAGATTTCCATTACCTTGTGTGTGTAAAAAGGCTTCTCATTTCATTCCTAAATGGTCTGGCATTAGTTTTGAGATCGTGATCCCTGTTCTGGATTCCTAGCCAAGGAGGAAAAGTCTGAACTTGAAAAGACCCCACCTTAAAAAAATGAAAAAAAACCATACAAAAAGGCCTGCAGCCTTTTACCAACTTGGCAGGAACCAGCAGGAACTAGCGTTATAGGTAAAGGGTTCAACTTGTCAGTACCTTCATAGGAACAGGAATGAATCATTCAGCTCCCTGAATCTATACCGGTAATCACAGCGAGTCTGTACCTTAATGCTATTCTCCCACCTTTGTTTTATACACTTACTTGACAAAAAAATTCAATCTCAGTCTTGAAGCTTCAATTGAACCCCAGAATCTGTATCCTTTTGGAGGAAGACAGCAGCATGATCAAACCTTGAAGAATCCTGGAGACTAACTTTTTTGTTTGGATTTAATCTCAGTTGTTTGGGTTTAATCTCAGTTTAGAGTCTCCCACCCTCCCCCCTCCTCGAACCTAAAAAAAAGGACTTGGAGCGAGACCAGGTAAGCTTTTTTTTTTCCTCTCTTTCATTTCTTATTAAGGGAAGTTAGCAGGGATGTCAGTGCAGGCAGTGCAATGTTCCTCCTGTGGGATGTTTGAGGTGAGGGACACCAGTAGTGTCCCAGCTGAGTACACCTGCAGGAAGTGCATCCAATTCCAGCTCCTTGAAGACCGTGTTAGGGATCTGGAGCAACTTTGGATCATTCAGGAGGCAGAGGTAGTCATAGACAGAAGCTTCAGGGATGTAGTTACTCCGAAGAATGAAGATAGATGGGTGACGGTGAGAGGGGCTGGGAGGAAGCAGTCAGTACAGGGATCCCCCGTGGTCGTTCCCCTCGGCAACAAATATACCGCTTTGGATACTGTTGGGTGGGGGGGGGGCCTACCAGTGGTAAGCTGCAGTGACCGGATCTCCAGCAGAGTCCGTCCCTGTGGCTCAGAAGGGAAGAGCAGGAGAGCAATAGTTATTGGGGACTCGAAAGTTAGAGGGACAGATAGGAGGTTCTGTGGCAGCGAAAGAGACTCACGGATGGTATGTTGCCTCCCGGGTGCCAGGGTCCGTGACGTCTCGGACCGTGTTTTCAGGATCCTTAAGGGGGAGGGGAAACAGTCACAAGTCATGGTACACATCGGTACCAACAACATAGGTAAGAGAAGGGACGGGGATTTAAAACAGGAATTTAGGGGGCTAGGGTGGAAGCTGAGAGCCAGGATAAACCATGTTGTCATCTATGGTTTGTTGCCGGTGCCACGTGCTAGCGAGTTGAGGAACAGGGAGAGAGTGCAGATAAACACGTGGCTGCAGGGATGGTGTAGGAGGGAGGGTTTCAGTTTCATGGATAATTGGAGCACATTCTGGAGAAGGTGGGACCTGTACAAACAGGACGGTTTGCACCTGAACCAGAGGGGCACCAATATCCTGGGAGGGAAATTTGCTACGGCTCTTCGGGGGGGGTTTAAACTAATTTGTCAGAGGGATGGGAAAACGAGCTGTAGTCCAGAAGCCAGTGTTGAGTGTAGTGAGGTACTGAGGAGGGTATCAAGGTCGCAGGAGTGTACCAGCAGACAGGAAGATGGGTTGAAGTGTGTCTACTTCAATGCAAGGAGCATCCGGAATAAGGTAGGTGAACTTGGAGCGTGGATTGGTACTTGGGACTACGATGTTGTGGCCATTACGAAGACATGGTTAGAACAGGGACAGGAATGGTTGTTGGAAGTCCCGGCGTATAGATGTTTCAGTAAGAGTAGGGAAGGTGGTAAAAGAGGTGGAGGAGTAGCATTGTTAATCAAGGATAGTTTAACGGCTGCTGAAAGGCAGTTCGAGGGGGATCTGCCTACTGAGGTAATATGGGCTGAAGTTAGAAGTAGGAAAGGAGCGGTCACGTTGTTGGGGGTTTTCTATAGGCCCCCAAATAGTAATAGAGATGTGGAGGAAGAAATTGCAAAGCAGATTATGGATAGGTGTGGAAGTCACAGGGTAGTTGTCATGGGTGACTTTAACTTTCCAAACATTGATTGGAACCTTTATAGGTCGAATAGTTCAGATGGGGCAGTTTTTGTACAGTGTGTGCAGGAGGGTTTCCTGACACAATATGTGGATAGGCCGACAAGAGGTGGGGTCACATTGGACTTGGTACTGGGGAATGAACTGGGCCAAGTTGATTTGGTTGTGGGAGAACACTTTGGAGATAGGGACCATAATTCGGTGTCTTTCATTATTGCAATGGAGGGATAGGGCCTTACGGCAGGGCAAGGTTTATAATTGGGGGAGGGGTAATTATGATGCAATTAGGCAAGAATTAGGGAGCATAAGATGGGAACAGAAACTGTCAGGGAAAGACACAAATGAAAAGTGGAGCTTGTTCAAGGAACAAATACTGCGTGTCCTTGATAGGTATGTCCCTGTCAGGCAGGGAGGAAATGGCCGAGTGAGGGAACCATGGTTCACAAAAGAGGTTGAATGTCTTGTCAAGAGGAAAAAGGAAGCGTATGTAAGGATGAGAAAACAAGGTTCAGTTGGGTCGCTTGAGGGTTACAAGGTAGCAAGGAATGAGCTACAAAAAGGGCTTAGGAGAGCTCGGAGGGGGCATGAGAAGTCCTTGGCGGGTCGGATCAAGGAAAACCAAGGCTTTTTACTTTTTTGTGAGAAATAAAAGAATGACCAGGGTGAGGTTAGGGCCGGTCAAGGATAGTAGTGGGAACTTGTGCATGGAGTCAGATAGGAGAGGCGATGAATGAATACTTTTCTTCAGTGTTCACCAAGGAGAGGGGCCATGTTTTTGAGGATGTGTGTGAGATACAGGCTGATAGGCTGGAGGAGGTAGATGTTCTGAGGGAAGGACTATTAGCAATTTTGAAAAACCTGAGGGTCAATAAGTCCCCTGGGCCAGATGGGATATATCCCAGGATTCTTTGGGAGGCAAGGGATGAGATTGCAGAGCCTTTGGCTTTGATCTTTGGGTCCTCTCTGTCCACGGGGATAGTGCCAGAGGACTGGAGAGTGGCGACTGTTGTTCCTCTGTTCAAGAAAGGAAATAGGAATGACCCTGGTAATTATAGGCCGGTTAGGCTTACTTCGGTGGTCGGTAAGTTAATGGAAAAGGTCCTGAGGATAGGATTTACAACCATTTGGAAAGATGCAGCTTAATCCAGGATAGTCAACATGGATTCGTGAAGGGTAAGCCTCACAAATTTGATCGAATTCTTTGAGGAGGTAACTAAGTGTATAGATGAAGGTAGAGCAGTTGATGTTGTATATATGGATTTTAGTAAGGCGTTTGACAAGGTTCCCCATGGTAGGCTCATGAAGAAAGTAAGGAGGTGTGGGATAGAGGGAAATTTGGCCGATTGGATAAGTAACTGGCTATCTCATAGAAGTCATGATGTGGAGATGCCGGCGTTGGACTGGGGTAAGCACAGTAAGAAGTCTCACAACACCAGGTTAAAGTCCAACAGGTTTATTTGGTGGCAAATACCATAAGCTTTCGGAGCAATGCTCCTTCGTCAGATGGAGTGGTCCCTGTCTCCATCTGAGATGTCACTCCATCGTCACTCCATCTGACGAAGGAGCATTGCTCCGAAAGCTTATGGTATTTGCCACCAAATAAACCTGTTGGACTTTAACCTGGTGTTGTGAGACTTCTTACTATCTCATAGAAGACAGAGGGTGGTGGTGGATGGAAAGTTTTCAGACTGGAGACCAGTTACCAGCGGTGTACCACAGGGATCAGTGCTGGGTCCTCTGCTATTTGTGATTTTTATCAATGACTTGGAGGAGGGGCCTGAAGGGTGGGTCAGTAAATTTGCTGATGACACCAAGATTGGTGGAGTAGTGGATGAGGTGGAGGGCTGTTGTAGGTTGCAAAGAGACATTGATAGGATGCAGAGCTGGGCCGAAAAATGGCAGCTGGATTTTAACACTGATAAGTGCGAGGTGATTCATTTTGGTAGGACAAATTTGAATGCGGATTACAGGGTCAACGGCAGGGTTCTGAGGAATGTGGAGGAACAGGGAGATATCGGGGTTCATATCCACAGATCTCTGAAGGTTGCCACTCAAGTGGATAGAGCTGTGAAGAAGGCCTATAGTGTGTTAGCATTTATTAACAGGGGGTTTGAGTTTAAGAGCCGTGGGGTTATGCTGCAACTATACAGGACCTTGGTGAGACCACATTTGGAATATTGTGTGCAGTTCTGGTCACCTCACTATAAGGATGTGGAAGCATTGGAGAGAGTGCAGAGGAGATTTACCAGGATGCTGCCTGGTTTGGAGGGTAGGTCTTATGAGGAAAGGTTGAGGGAGCTCGGGCTTTTCTCTTTCAAGCGGAGGAGGATGAGAGGCGACTTAATAGAGGTTTATAAGATGATAAGGTGGATAGATAGAGTGGACGTTCAGAGACTATTTCCTCGGGTGAATGTAGCTGTTACTAGGGGGCATAACTGTAAGGTACATGGTGGGAGATACAGGAAGGATATCAGAGGTAGGTTCTTTACTCAGAGTGGTTGGGGTGTGGAATGGACTGCCTGCTGTGATAGTGGAGTCGGACACTTTAGGAACTTTCAAGTGGTTATTGGTTAGGCACATGGAGCACACCAGGATGATGGGGAGTGGGATAGCTTGATATTGCTTTTGGACAAAGCTCGGCACAACATCGAGGGCCGAAGGGCCTGTACTGTGCTGTACTGTTCTATGTTCTAACTGTAAGTCATGATGTGGAGATGCCGGCCTTGGACTGGGGTAAACACAGTAAGAAGCCTAACAACACCAGGTTAAAGTCCAACAGGTTTATTTGGTAGCAAATGCCACTAGCTTTCGGAGCGCTGCTCTTTCGTCAGGTGGAGTGAGAGATGTGCTCACAAAATTCGCACCTCAATATGCCAACATCTTCATGCACAAGTTCGAACAAGACTTCTTCACCGCACAGGACCTTCAACCGGTGCTATACACTAGATACATCGATGACATTTTCTTCCTTTGGACTCATGGTGAGCAATCACTGAAACAAGTATATGATGACATCAACAAGTTCCATCCCACCGTCAGACTCACCATGGATTACTCTCTGGAATCGGTTGCATTCTTGGACACACGCATCTCCATTAAGGACGGTCACCTCAGCACCTCACTGTACCGCAAGCCCACGGATAACCTCACGATGCTCCACTACTCCAGCTTCCACCCTAAACACGTTAAAGAAGCCATCCCCTACGGACAATCCCTCCGTATACACAGGATCTGTTCGGATGAGGAGGATCGCAACAGACACCTCCAGACACGGAAAGATGCCCTCATAAGAACAGGATATGGCACTCAACTCATCGATCGACAGTTCCAACGCGCCACAGCGAAAATCCACACCGACCTCCTCAGAAGACAAACACAGGACACGGTGGACAGAGTACCCTTCGCCGTCCAGTACTTCCCCGGAGCGGAAAAGCTACGACATCTCCTCCGGAGCCTTCAACATGTCATCGATGAAGACAAACATCTCACCAAGGTCATCCCCACACCTTGCCTTCAAAACAGGCGCACAACCTCAAACAGACCATTGTCCGCAGCAAACTACCCAGCATTCAGGAGAACAGTGACCACGACACCACACAACCCTGCCACAGCAACCTCTGCAAGACGTGCCAGATCATCGACACAGATGCCATCATCTCACGTGAGAACACCATCCACCAGGTACATGGTACATACACTTGCAACTTGGCCAACGTTGTCTACCTGATACGCTGCAGGAAAGGATGTCCCGAGGCATGGTACATTGGGGAAACCATGCAGATGCTACGACAATGGATGAATGAACACCGCTCGACAATCACCAGGCAAGACTGTTCTCTTCCTGTTGGGGAGCACTTCAGCGGTCACAGGCATTCAGCATCTGATCTTTGGGCAAGCGTTCTCCAAGGTGGCCTTCACGACACACGACAGCGCAGAGTCGCTGAGCAGAAACTGATAGCCACGTTCCGCACACGAGGACGGCCTGAACCGGGATCTTGGGTTCATGTCACACTATCTGTAACCCCCACAACTTGCCTGGACTTGCAAAATCTCACTAGCTGTCCTGTCTGGAGACAATACACATCTCTTTAACCTGTGCTTAATGCTCTCTCCACTCACATTGCCTGTACCTTTAAGACTTGATGAGCTGTATTAGCATAGATTAGCTTGATTAGCATTCCAATCATTATTCTGTAAATTGAGTTTGTGTCTCTGTATGCCCTGTTTGTGAGCACATTTCCCACTCCACCTGATGAAGGGGCAGAGCTCCGAAAGCTAGTGGCATTTGCTACCAAATAAACCTGTTGGACTTTAACCTGGTGTTGTTAGACTTCTTACTGTGCCTAACTGTAAGCCCAGGAAGTTAACTGTGTCCCCCCCCCCCCCCCCCCGTGATATTTATCCAGGGAGCCTATCAAAGGAAGAGCCTTGCAGCTTTAAGCCTTGGCCTGTGGTACAGGTGCTATGTTAGGCTTGTTCTGCCTTGGTCAGGGAGGGAAACTGGAATCACTGATACCTGCAATCATAAGAATTTCTTCTTCCTTTATTCTTACATGGGATGACATTAGTGAAGGAGATGGGGTTTTTATGACAATCAATGACAGTTTCCAGATCACCATTACTGAGACTAGCTGTTCAGTTCCAGATTTTATTACATTTAAATTTCACCAATTGTCATGGTGGATTTGAACCTCACGTCCCCAAAGCATTAGCCTGGGTCTCTAGATTACTGGTTCAGTGACATCATCATGATGCTGCTGTCTCCCCTTAATACATAGGTGTGAGCATTAGGGAAGGAGGACACTGGATGTTGATGCTCCATATAAATAGAGTAGCTCACTACCACTCATCGTTAAGTGACTTGATTAAGGTGCCGGAGGGTGAATTGCTGTTCAATGGAACAAGGGAACATGACAGAAAACGTCAGAAATGTATACATGACACCATCAACAGATGAGGTGGAAGCCGTTACTGACTTTTGCACATCTCCCCCAAAATAGAGGCACAAACGGAGCCTGTTATGTTGGCCTGAACCCAGCGGTGATAAGATTCACCAGCATGAACCAGATTCATTCTGGAGCCTGGCGTGAAGCTGAGTGCAGCCCATTAATCTGCCTGTCAAGAAATTCCAGGCAAGGTGGACACCTGGCTTTGGTTAAACCCAGATGTTGGAATCGCTCTCGAGCACTCTCATCAAACTGTACCCCAACCAGCAATCCTTTATTCCCCACTGCATTTACATACTTGAAGATTCACACAGGTCAGACACAGTGAACAGGATCTCATCATCTCAGGAGCAAATATGACAAGACGATTGTGAATAATCAGATTCGATCCAAGAAAACTGCCAGGGAGACAGAGGCAGTGGCTAGGGAGTGAAACTTGGAGTGGGGACTGAAAATGTTGACTTCCCTCTGCCTGAAACAGAGTTGAAGGAAATTTCTGATCTTCCAGTATAGAATATTGGAGCAACAATTAGACAATTCAGTAAAAGGACAGAAGTCGAGTGCAAGGTGATAGAGAGGTAGATCCAGGTGTTGTCATATGTAGAACCATAGAATCCCTAGTGTGGAAGAGGCCACCGACTCTGACAGAGTATCATCGGGTAGGATGTCTGGACCAAAATTTTAAAAATAGGAGTTAAAAATCATTCATGGTGGAGGTGCCGGATGATTGGAGGGTGGCTCATGTTGTTCCGTTGTTTAAAAAAGGTTCCAAAAGAAATCCGGGAAATTATAGACCAGTAAGTTTGACGTCGGTGGTGGGCAAGTTATTGGAAGGTGTGATAAGGGATAGGATCTACAAATATTTGGATAGACAGGGACTTATTAGGGAGAGTCAACATGGCTTTGTGCGTGGTAGGTCATGTTTGACCAATCTATAGAGTTTTTCGAGGAGGTTACCAGGAAAGTGGATGAAGGGAAGGCGGTGGATGCTGTCTACCTGGATTTCAGCAAGGCCTTTGACAAGGTCCCTCATGGGAGGTTAGTTAGGAAGGTTCAGTCGCTGGGTATCCATGGGGAGGTAGTAAATTGAATTAGACACTGGCTCAATGGAAGAAGCCAGAGAGTGGTTGTGGAGGATTGCTTCTGAGTGGAGGCCTGTGAATAGTGGTGTGCTGCAGGGATCGGTGTTGGGTCCATTGTTGTTTGTCATCTATATCAATGATCTGGATGATAATGTGGTAAATTGGATCAGCAAATTTGCTGATGATACAAAGATTGGAGGTGTAGTGGACAGTGAGGAAGGTTTTCAAAGCTTGCAGAGGGATTTGGACCAACTAGAAAAATGGGCTGAAAAATGGCAAATGGAATTTAACGCAGACAAGTGTGAGATATTGCACTTTGGAAGGACAAACCAAAGTAGAACGTACAGGGTAAATGGTAGGATTCTGAAGAGTGCAGTTGAACAGAGGGATCTGGGAATACAGGTACAGAATTCCCTAAAAGTGACGCCACAGGTGGATAGGGTCGTAAAGAGTGCCTTTGGTACATTGCCCTTTATAAATCAGAGTATCAAGTATAAAAGTTGGAGTGTTATGGTAAGGTTATACAAGGCATTGGTGAGGCCGAATTTAGAGTATGGTGTACAGTTTTGGTCACCTAGTTACAGGAAGGATGTAAATAAGTTTGAAAGAGTGCAGAGAAGGTTCACAAGGATGTTGCCGGGACTTGAGAAGCTGAGTTACAGAGAGAGATTGAATAGGTTGGGACTTTATTCCCTGGAGCGTAGAAGATTGAGGGGAGATTTGATAGAGGTGTATAAGATTTTGATGGGTATAGATAGAGTGAATGCAAGCAGGCTTTTTCGGCTGAGGCTAGGGGAGAAAAAAAACCAGAGGGCATGGGTTAAGGGTGAAAGGAGAAAAGTTTAAAGGGAATATTAGGGGGGGCTTCTTCACGCAGAGAGTGGTGGGAGTGTGGAATGAGCTGCCGGATAAAGTGGTAAATGCGGGGTCACTTTTAACATTTAAGAAAAACTTGGACGGGTTCATGGATGAGAGGGGTGTGGAGGGAGATGGTCCAAGTGCAGGTCAATGGTACTAGGCAAAGAATGGTTCGGCACAGACAAGAGCAGCCAAAAAGGCCCGTTTCTGAGCTGTAATTTTCTATGGTTCTATGAAAGCCATCAAGGAAGCTTTCAAGTTAAATTGCATTTGACTAGCTTGATGGAATTCTTTGAGGGCAGCATTGAGAATTTGACACAGAAGCCAATCATTCAGCCATCATTGTCTATAGTGGGCTACAACAAAAGCTATTCTGGCCTAATCCCACTTGATGTGGAGATGCCGGCGTTGGACTGGGATAAACACAGTAAGAAGTTTAACAACACCAGGTTAAAGTCCAACAGGTTTATTTGGTAGCAAAAGCCACACAAGCTTTCGGAGCTGCAAGCCCCTTCTTCAGGTGAGTGGGAATTCTGTTCACAAACAGAGCATATAAAGACACAAACTCAATTTACATGAATAATGGTTGGAATGCGAATACTTACAACTAATCAAGTCTTTAAGAAACAAAACAGCATGAGTGGAGAGAGCATCAAGACAGGCTAAAAAGATGTGTATTGTCTCCAGACAAGACAGTCAGTGAAACTCTGTGGGGGTTACAAATAGTGGGACATGAACCCAATATCCCGGTTGAGGCCATCCTCGTGTGTGCGGAACTTGGCTATCAGTTTCTGCTCAGCGACTCTGCGCCGTCGTGTGTCGCGAAGGCCGCCTTGGAGAACGCTTACCCGAATATCAGAGGGCGAATGCCCGTGACCGCTGAAGTGCTCCCCAACAGGAAGAGAACAGTCTTGCCTGGTGATTGTCGAGGGGTGTTCATTCATCCGTTGTCGCAGCATCTGCATAGTTTCCCCAATGTACCATGCCTCGGGACATCCTTTCTTGCAGCGTATCAGGTAGACAAACTATGCAGATGCTGCGACAACGGATGAATGAACACCGCTCGACAATCACCAGGCAAGACTGTTCTCTTCCTGTTGGGGAGCACTTCAGCGGTCACGAGCATTCGGCCTCTGATATTTGGGTAAGCGTTCTCCAAGGCGGCCTTCGCGACACACGACGGCGCAGAGTCGCTGAGCAGAAACTGATAGCCAAGTTCCGCACACACGAGGACGGCCTCAACCGGGATATTGGGTTCATGTCCCACTATTTGTAACCCCCACAAAGTTTCACTGGCTGTCTTGTCTGGAGACAATACACACCTTTTTAGCCTGTCTTGATGCTCTCTCCACTCATGCTGTTTTGTTTCTTAAAGACTTGATTAGTTGTAAGTATTCGCATTCCAACCATTATTCATGTAAATTGAGTTTGTGTCTTTATATGCTCTGTTTGTGAACAGAATCCCCACTCACCTGAAGAAGGGGCTTGCAGCTCCGAAAGCTTGTGTGGCTTTTGCTACCAAATAAACCTGTTGGACTTTAACCTGGTGTTGTTAAACTTCTTACTAATCCCACTTACCAGCTCTTAGCCCCGAGTTCTGCAATTTATGGCACTTCCAATTCGTTTTTTTTAATGCTATGAAGGTTTCTGCCTAAACCACCATTCCACGTAGTGTGTTCCAGACACCAACCACCCTCTCGATGAAATTAATTTCTCAACTCCCCATTAAACCTTCTCCCAATTATTTTAAAACTTATGCTTTCAGATTAGGTCCTTCTTATCCACTCAAACTAGACCCCTCAATTTTACACAGCGTGGCTGATGCTGTGTATATGGATTTTCAAATGACTTTTCACAAAGTGTACCACTTCGTGTTAAATTTGAGAAAATGTGAAATCAACATCTTCTATTAATTTAAACATTGGAGATACTTGTACTTAGTGTGGTAAATCACAGTGTGTGTAAATGGCACGTTAAGGGGAAGAATGAATGACTCAATTAATTAACTATATCAGACATTGAAAACATTGGGTACATGGGTCTGATTATAAAAAAATCCTTCTGATAGTATGGGTGAATTAGTGGAATGAATCAAAAGGAGACAGTAAACAACAATGGTTTGAAGGTTACAGGTGTTCTCAGTATAAGCTGCAAAGGCAGAGGGAATCCTTAAACCAGCTTCACTTCACATGTAGACAGCTTTAGGCTTAGGTCTCAGTGTTGGTCTGAGCTCACTGGGTTGCATTCTTGTCGGAGTCCAGGGTTTGTAAGTTTAAATCTCACTCCAAAAAACGCAAGTACATAATCTGGCTGCACCCTCAGTGAAATACTGAAAGGGTGCTACACTGTTAGAGATGCAGTATTTTGAATGAGAAGTTAAATGGAGGTCCTGTGTGCGCCCTCAGCTAGATGTAGAAGATTTCACATTACTATTCAAAAAGAGGAGCAGGGGCCTTTTCCCTGCTGGTTTGGTCAATATTGACATTTATTGCTCAACCATGATCGCACAGATACATGGTCAGACTCCCTCTGGAATATTGCTTTTCGTTTGGAGCACTGCATCTTAGGAAGGGTGTGTTGACCTTGGAGAAGGTGCAGTGTAGATTCACCCAAATCACATTGACTTATGGGATCACACAGGACAGGTTCCATAATCTTTCAACTCCAAAGTACCCAAACCAAGTTTAAGAAGTGACCTAACTGAGGTACTTAAAATGTTAAAAGCATCAACAGGGAAGATAGAAGTGATTTCCTCTGTTGGAGAAGGCTAGGACAAGGGGGCATAAGTTTGTTAGAGCCACCTCCCCCCCCCAATTGTTAATTAGGGGTTAATGAACAAGGGAATCATGAATATGGACCTAAAGTGAATAAAAAACGATGAGGCAAAGATGAGCCATGAATTAATGGAACGGTGAGGGTGGTGCAGGCTGAAGAGGCTGTTCATAGAATCATAGAAACCCTACCAGGGCAGAAAGAGACCATTCGGCCCATCGAGTCTGCACTGACCACAATCCCACCCAGGCCCTACCCCCATATCCCTACATATTTTACCCGCTAATCCCTCTAACCTACACATCTCAGGACACTAAAGGGGCAATTTTAGCATGGCCAATCAACCTAGCCCGCACATCTTTGGACTGTAAGCACCCGGAGGAAACCCACGCAGACACGAGGAGAATGTGCAAACTCCACACAGACAGTGACCCGAGCCGGGAATCGAACCCGGGTCCCTGGAGCTGTGAAGCAGCAGTGCTAACCACTGTGCTACCGTGCCGTCCCCGTTCCTAAAGCAAAATGGATTCATTCACCACTGCTGTGTGATCTTACTATGCAAAAACTAGTTTCCAACTTTTCCCTCTGTTACAAGGTAATTGAACTAAGACACTACGTAAATGCAATTTTTATTTCCTTAAATTCAATCCAAGTACCAATTTTCATTCTAGGATTAAAATGTAGAGTGCTGAGTGCACTCGAGCCTCTCTCATCTCCATGATACAACGCACAGGAGATGCAAGCATGTTGAGTTATCGTTAGCTCATTTGCATTCCTACATCTAGAGTCACAAAGTTTGTGGGTTCAAGGTCAACTCTGAGCCTTGGCATAATCAAAAACTTAAACTAAAGACTTAAACATGATAGAGGGAGTGCAGTGACATACAGGTCCTGGTTGGAAATTTAAACTCTGCATTCCTCCCTCCGTAGATATTGCTTGACCCTCTGAATGCTTGGAATATTTTCTGTTACTGCAGAAGGAAGCGCTATATCGTGAGAAGTGGTATCTTTTGGTTCAATCCCAGCCCCACCTGTCCATTTTGGTGTGGTTAGTGAACTGTGAAGTTTCTGCATTATTTAAAGCACAAAGACTGGTCCTGGACAATATCCTTTCCTCAAAGGATATTGTAAAAAACACATGCAGCAGTCTGGTTGTTCCTGTTTGTGGCATTTTACTAAACACAGAAATATACTATATTGCCTACTAAATGTCAAAGTAATTCCATATTGATGGAATAGATGAGGATGTTTCCTCTCGTGGGGGAATCTAAAACTCGGGGGATAAATGAGGCTCTCTGTTCAAGATTAGGAGGAATTTCTTCTCTCCGTGTTGTTAATCTTTGGAATTCTCTTCCCTGGAGAGCAGTGCATGTTGGGTCTTTGAATATATTCCTGGCCAAGTTACAGATTTTTGATTGACAAAGGAGTCGAGGGTTATGGAGTGCAGACAGGAAATGGAGTTAAGGCCACAATCCAATTAGCCATAATGTTATAGAATGGTGGAGCAGGCTCGATGGGCCAAATGGCCCTTTCCTGCTGCTATTTTTAAAAAAAATAACCTCATGTTCTAGATTGTTGCAACAAAATGTGAGATATGTGATCCAGTTTATTTAAATGGAAAATAAAAACAAAAAATGTTGGATCGGGCAATATCTGTGGGAAGAGTGTTAGCATTTCTTATTTTTATTTCTGATTTCCAGTATCTGCAATATTGTGCTTTAATATAAATGGGAATTCTCTCTGTGGCTCAGTGATATACTCTCGCCTCCAGTTCGGAGGGTGTGCCACACAGAGACACTGTTATCTGAAGGAAGTATTAAACCAAAGCCTCATCTGACCTCTGAATGTAGATGGAAAAAAATCCCAGGACCTTATTTCGGAGACATCCAGGAGGAATTCTTTGTGCTTCCTGACAAATACTTATCCCTCAATCAACATTAAAGAGACAATTGCTTCATTATTACACTGCCATTACTGGGAACTTGTTGTGAGGAGGAACAGCAGTGGCTCCATTTGGAAAAAAAACCATGGTATAAAAGCAAATCTTTAGTTGTGTGAAAAATAATGATATCGACTGGAGATGTGCTGAAGGTGCTTTCTTCAATTAGGAGAATTAATTAGCTTTCTGCTTTTTAAAAAAAATAAAATGGTAGATGAGAGGGGTCAGTTAAAATCTAGACAATCTCCAAGTGATCAATTTGTAATTCCAGTATCATCATATTTGAATCGTTGATTCAGTTACTCCATTGGGTGTTAGTGCATCAAGTTTAATACTTTCGACAAAAGAAACCAAAATATACCAGGAAGAGAAATATAAACAGACAACAGAGGAAACTGACAGCAAGAGAGTCCCAGCTTTATTTTCACACAAGGAAGTTGAACAGCAAGGGTAACAGAGAAGGAGAACTGATGTAATTCATCAAATAATTACAAATTAACAAGAACTCAAAGAAAATGTTAAAAAGAGTTCAGAGGAAAAATTGACTGGAGGAGGGCGAGGCGGGAGAAGGATTTAACAGGTCATTT